>NW_021938838.1:2690086-2726956 GCF_001715985.3 Manacus vitellinus
GCGACCCCTGGGGTGACCCGAGCACCGGCACCAATGTCCACGCCGGCCGTGCCGTTCGCCCCCCTCAGGGACGGGAGCTCCTGCTGCCACCGGCACCGAAACACCTAACACAGCTCTCAACAGAAGGAAATAAAGAACAACAAAGAGCCTTCAAGATGTTTTTTATTGTTGAATGAACAACTTTGCTACAATTCGTTTCCCCTTCTGAGGGCCTGTGGAGTCATTGCCGCCTCCCATCCCCGTCCCCAGGGAGGGAGGGGGACGCTGCACCGGTCGTGGAGTATCGAGCTTGCTAAAGATGCCCCCGGCGCGGATGGCGGTAGAAAGCCAGTCAAAGTGTACAGTCTTTCCCTTTGTGAAATGAACAGGACAGTTCTCTGCAACACAGCTCCCCCCTCCTCTGCCACCGTTGGCTTCCTCTGCCCAGCACCAGCTGCACGGAAGACGGTCTGGGGCAAAATTTTCAAAGCAAATTTATCTTTTCGATAAACACAGGCACTTAGTCCCGTGTCCACAAAGGCAGCGAGGCTCTAAGGCCACCCCCATTTCAAGAGGACAGCAGATGCCTCAAAGCCATTGTGGACCTGGGCCTTAAGAGCTTAATCTCATACAGCAGTTGATACAAATTAGGAGTCCTAGGCACTTCTGAAAATTTTACCTCAGTTAATCCTGGCCAGGGAAACCAAAGCCCTGAAGTTACTAGAATCTATTAAGGCAGAGTTCAAAATGGTTCTGTCCCACTTCTCCCCTAAAGTACAGTTTCTGTCTTTGTACCTTAGGGATAAAAAACCAATCATTGCATTTGGAAGCACTTAAAGTGATTCTGAAATACTGACACCCTCGTGGCAGTGATGGTGGTCATGTTTGCTCATTGAGCACCGAGCAGGAAGGGACTCAGCCCTGACTGGACACATGGATTACAGCAAAACATTGCAAAGTACAGTCAGTGAGGAAATGAGGTCCCCGTGGCAGATTTGCCAGTCTGACTTTAATCAAACCTTCCATCCAAGGTGGAAGAGAATTCACACTTTAGCAAAAACACTAACCAGCACACCACTTCTGGATTCAGTCTGTATTTGGACAAAAGTCAACAAGAAAATGATGGACAGAACTTTCCTAATTCACACATCTCTGGATGAAGTTCAGCACCCTTGAGTTAGCAAAGGCAGAAGGTGAAAGAAGTTGCTAGAGAGCTGGATCCTGGGACCTGTGTGCAGAGCTCAGGTCAGTAGGAAGCCAGAATGCTCAGCAGGAAGAAGCCTCAGCTCTGCTTTGTTAATATTTGATAGTACAATAAAGATAACAAATTACTTTAAAAATAAGCTACATCGCAGCATGAGAATTCACAACAGCTTCTGCTGTTGAATCACTGCCAAGAAGTGGGATGGTTTTGCTGTGAGTTGTGTGTGAATTAGTAAAGTTCCATTTCACAGACAGACAATTTAAAAAAAAAATAATTAAAAAAAATCAAACTGTGCAAGTCTTGGAAGAGACCGAGTCGTATCCTCAGTTGGTGCAAAATAAGCAGAACTCCACTGATTTTTGTGCTACTTCACTGACCCCAGCTGTGAACCCTGATTCCTTGTAGAAACCTAGTAAACCAGTCAAGAGCTGCCTGCTGAAATGCATCCTTAACATACAAACATCACAAATGTGTAATTAAAGTGGAGCAGAGCTTCCCACTGTATGATCCCTACCAAAAATAAGTGTGGCCCCAAACCTGCTCAGAGCAGGACTGACACGTGGCAAGCAAGGTGCATTTTTAAGGAGTTACAGAATAAGACTGAAATTGGTACCCAAATAACCTTTTTTAAATAAACTGGCCCAAAATTATCCTCTAATATTTTAAGATAGCTCAATTTTTCCAAAGTGAATATAACTTTCAAAAACAACACTGATTAAAAAAGATGTTCAATGATACCTTAAAAAATACCCAGAATATCAAATTAATTCCAGTCCAGCATTATAATTAGTTAAGAATACCTCCTGAAAATTATAACCTCACAAAAAAAGTGGGTACTGAAGTTAAAAGCATCAGAAACATTATGTACTTGAAAATACCACCGATCTTTTAACATTTAAAAACAAATCAGAACATTCTTTGGAATCACCAAGTTATTAAAACCTGTGAGTTTCTCTACAGTCTCCACACTGTCTTTTCAAATGAGTCTGTGTACAGATTCAGTCTCTGAGCAGTTCAATATCCACTGTTGGAAAACAGAGTCTCTGACCAGCAGGAGGCTACATTAAACAGGAAAACATTGGCATTCTCTTTTTAGTACTGACTTCTGCCAAAAATAGAGACTTTCGAGCACAAGACAGCACGGCCCTGTTTTAGGAGATACTCATTTTCTCTTCTTTTCTAAAATGCATTGTACGTGTACTTCCAGTGCAAACTTTTTCAGCACTTGTGACAGGCAAGAAGGAAAGGGGGAAGAAGAGACACTCCCCTCTGCTCTTCAGAGGAACCACCAGCCATAGCACGCTGACCTAGCAGCTCTCCTTACTGCTGAAACCAGCTCCCATTGCTGGCAACTGGAAATAGCTTATTAAAGGTTTCGTTTTTAAGATAAACAGATTAACAGGTTAGCATGAAATCTGGCCGTGGCTATGGTTCTATGTGCATAAAGACTGGTTAGAGATGCTTTCCCCTTTCAGTATTGGTTGGTGTTCATTGCAAACAAGTCTGTGGCATTTCTCCACGTGTGTCATGAAATGTGAGAGATCTGTCTGACTCGGGTTTGTATTTCCTGTCGACACAAAGGGCAGGTCTCCAGTTGCAAGGCACACTCCATGCACAGATCACTGAAGGAGAAGAAAAAGAGAGTCAGTTAAAGCCTGCACTTGCAGCATGAAGAACTAAACAACAACAGAATAATATACAAGCACTAAGCAGTTTAGTCAGCCTGCCAGAGACACATAGCCAAGTTAAGTATTTCAGTGTGGAGATTGGATATTGCAAGTCAGGTGTTGGGGATCTGTCTGCAGGCTTTGAGAGGAGCTCCTGCTGCTCAGCATCTCCCAGACCTGCAGCTGGTCAGGATCACACCTGCCTGGGTTCATTAATCTCAGCACTCACTCTGGTCTGGAGAGCAGCAGCCCCAGTGCCCTGCAGGAAGCTTCTCCACTTACTGACATACACAGCAGGCACATCTCTTTTTAACCTTCCAGCATTTAGACCCATGGCAAGACTCCTTCCATGAGTGCTCTAAAAACCGTAAGGAACTGGACTTAACAGGATTCATTTCCTGCTTGAAGGCAGGAAAGTGCTATTATGGTATAACTCACACTGCTGTCCCATTTTTAGCTTTTAGAGGATTTTGTGACTTGAGACAATCCATTTGTTGAACATTCGACGACTAGTTGAGTATATTATGAATTTTCTGCTCTCCTCACGTGATCTGGATTTCACAGCATCTCTACCAAGCACTAATCAGAAAAGCCTTTGACACCAGGGAATTAAGACTTGGTAGCTCAGGGGTAGCACACATACACTGTAGCCACAGTACTTCCCCAAACACACACACAGTTAGGGATTACATCTGCTCAGGTCTAGGGTGAGGGAAATGGTGGGAATACTATGCTTAACTCTACTTGTCACATCCTTAAAAGAAGGGTAGATTATTTCCTTTATGCTGGAGAGTCAATCAAGATAGGATGAATGTCACACATACAGTTTTCCCATTTCTTTGGGTTTGGGTTGTTTTTAAGGTTTTACCTGTGTCCACATGGCCTGAGTTCTGTGTCTGCTACCTCATCACAGCAAAGTGTGCAGCAGTTCTCTCGGATGCTCACTTGCTTCAGCAAAGCCAGGCGTCTGTGTCTGAGGAGAGAGAGAAACCCCCCCAAATACATTAGTTTGAATCAAAGCAATAGATTCAAAACTATTCCAAGTATTGCATCAAGGCCAACAAAACACTTGCCTGTGCTACACCACACTGCTGATAAGCATCAATCACCACTTCCCACCAAAAAAGGCTGAACACCCCCAGAGATGTGCAAAACAGTCTTTGATTCCCTATTCTGGTCTGTCAGGAAGGGACAAAGAGAAATAACAATTCTTCTAGTTACCACAGCTGAATGCTTCAAAAAAATTGTTCTTGTACAATTTATGTACAAGGAAAAGTACGTTGTCATGGGTACTTTTAGGACTTCAGGAAAAAAAAAAAAAACAATAAACCTCACAAACCCATGTATCAAAAAAAATTCAGAAACCCTACAGTGCTCTAACACAGTTCAGAAGAATAAAAATTGAAAATAAAATCAACAGTCCGGTATGACAACAGCCACAAGGGAGAGTAAACAGATAAAAATCCCCTATTGGATGAAATAAGACATTTCACATTTTAGCTGCACTAAATTAAGCACAACTCGACATGACTTTATGTTAAATCCTGTCATGGATAATTAGGGTCAACTCATACGGGCCCTTGCCTTATTTCCTATCACTTTTAAGATGATCAAAGCTATCTTTTTTAGGATTAGCTTATGGTTTCCAAGCAGTGCAGGCAGTAGGGGAGGGATGATCTTTGTTTCCACAAAGAACAGCAGTGTCCAACCTTGAATGGAGCCTTTCAGTGCTATCGCATATTAAATAGTCTGTAACACAGGAGGCCAAGTTTCACCAGTCAGGCATCAACAGGAAACCAGTTTCCCCCAGTTTGTTTCTCATCTTTTGGCCCAATCATGCAGCAGCTCCCACAGGTAGTGTTTGAACACTGCTCCAATAACAACCACATCTGATCAACAGCGAGCAACTGCACAGCCCCATCTAGCACGGGACACCACTGAGACAGAAGAACATTGAATCTGAAAAGGGGGAGGAACAAAATTGTACCTAAGAGATCATCTGAAGGATTAAATCAGACTCTCTCTTAAAGCACCTGCAGTCACAAGCAGGAGTAGTTTGGCTGTATGTCAGCACAAAATGGGCTTGCCAGTTGCGTTTTGATTTTCGCTGCGTAAATACAATATCCCAAACCTCCAACTTTGCCAATCTGTGACTCCAATCCAGGAGTATTTGTTTTCTTTTCTTTCTAAACACTAAGATACTGAAGTACCTCAAGTGCACTTGACTGAAGAGCTTGGTAATTCAAAACTAGTCTCCAAATTTCACTACAGCCAGGGGTACCCCCTCCACCAGCCTTACTCCCACTTAATTAGTTGCAACCTAAGATTATTTCAACCACATACATCAGCACCAGTCCAAGGGCCATCTTCAGACAGGAAATCCAGGGTACACCACATCCCAGATTACACTGTATACTGTTACTGTTTGTGTTCCAGGAAGTTATTTTATGACTAATAACTGAAACCAGACAAAACCCAGGCAATTTATTAGTTTTCATTCCTGCCAGAAATTTGTTAAAGAAAAATGTACCCAAACCCGTTTCTATCTGGCTTGGTTTATATTTAGATGGGAAAACAGTTCTAAATTTGAATGACCTTTGTCAGTACTATCATTCATAACTAGGGAAATTTTGATCTGGATCAAAAAGGAAGGAAAAATTCAAACCTTATAATCATTCAGTACCTCCATGCTGCCAAATCACAAATCAGGTCAATTTTAAATATGACATATTTTTTTAATTAAGACTATACCTCCTCAACTAAGCTCATCCTTCTTAGATGGCAGGAGATACTTTTACTAAAAACAGCTTACTGTGTGGTACTAATTAATTTTAATTTAGCTTAATATTAAAAAAAAAAAATTAATTTCATGGATTTTGGTTGCACATCTCCTGCCCTACTGATGAAATTGCACTGGAGCCTGTTATCTCATCTTTTGAGGAAAGGGACCTATGGAAGCATGACCCCATAAAAAATTAACTTTGCTTAGTACAACACAAAAAGAAGTGAAGCATTTTATTTCTCTGCATGCAAACACACAAAACTAAACAGGAGGATTACCTGGGCAAAATGATTTTCTCTTCTGCTGTCAGAAAGGCATAATCATTGAAGGTACTAAACTTCATTGATGGTGGGTACTTGAAGGGTTTTGCCCCAAAGTTGAACTCACATTGCTGATAGGACATGAAACTAGCTGCAGCAAAAAAGCCAGACCTGCAACACAATGAACAGGTATTTTAGAACAACTTAAATAACAGTAGAGCTTTGCAGACATGTTACTATTACCATACAAAAATATACCCTGAGACAAAGAGACAAAGTTCCTTCAATACCAGAGTTTTGCAGCTCACTGGGAGAACATCCAGTTTTGGCTGCACATACCTTGTTTGGTTCTCAACTGCTGAATTATCTGAGTTTCCTACTGACTCAGCCCATAAAGGCTGCCTATTCCACAACCAGGATTAGTCACACTTACAACTAGGAGCAGATATATATATATATATAATATATATATATATTATATATATATAATAAATATATATATGAATTCCCACAACCTCCTTGCACTGATCAGCTCAGGTATCTCCTTCAGAAGTGGAAAAAAGTATTTTTCTTCCAAACAGCTGCTGTTGGCAGAGCTGTGAGGAGCAGTACCAGTGCAAGGGACACCTCCATGGTCTCTGTTCCTTCAGGTTTATCTGAGCAGGCACAAAGTTGAGGAACTTGAAGCTCTTGTACATTTGTGAGGGACCTGTGCAGGAGGAGTCCAGGTCTGAGCTCTCTCAGCATAACATCCACCTGTTCTTCCTTGCCTGTGCAGGATTATCTCAGGACAGCTGCCTTTTCTTCACAGCCACACAGACAGCTTGTAAAAACACAGCCATTGCTTCTTTCAAATTTATTTACTCAAGGGCCCAAGTTCAGTAATACCCTAAGTTCTAATAAGTACTTGAATATATAAATTACATGCTCAAAGAACACGGCACTGCAAGCTGAATAGACAAGATACTCTGCAACTCTTTAAACTGAACTACTCTTTGCCTCTTGGACACAGCAGGATTAATTTACAAAGTACTGTAATGTTTAATTAAGCTACACAGGAATCTGCTTTATCAAGTATTACACCAGCTTATGTTTTCAGAACTAAAAGGCTGAACTCCCCTGTGAGAGTTGGAGGAGGCAGCCATGTGTTAATTTGTACAGGAGTTTGCAAAATAAACCTAACACCTTTCTGTAAGGCTGCCAAGAGGTGTCCTCCCCTGAATACTCAATGTGCTACTCCAGGAGTTGTCCCCAGGGAAGGGCAATCAATCAATATGTGCCCTTCAGCATTTACAGGACTGAGGCTTTATCTTTTAAAAGATGAAAAATTCCTCAAGCACCAGAAAACTGCTCATCTTTGCTACAGCCTCATTCTACTCTAATGCTGTGCTAATTTGACAGTAGAAAACATCACGTTGAACCTACCTTTGGAAAGTCCAAAGTATTTATTTTGCACCCTGAAATCCACCTGTAAAATTATATCCTTCTTGCTTTCTAAGCAACTTTCAACTGGGAAACCTGCATAATGATGGCTTCAGGTAAGTAAATATGAATTTACATCTCAAATTAGAAACTCTTCATATAATTAAAACAATTATCCATAGAGGTCATGTCCTTCCAAATGAGCATATACTTACACAGCAGATGAAAATACTTGCTTCTCAGCAGGAAGCTGGTTTCCATTTAAATAGAAGATCATTTGCTTTTCTTGCAAGTCTAGTAGAAATCCTATTGTGTCTCCTTACATGCAAAACAAAGACAATTTAAAGATTTCACTTTTGTTAAATGCCAACAGCTGAAACAGTTATTGTTTCAAGTATCACATATGTCACTATGAGTTGTCTCACTTAAAAGGAACTGTTTGCAAAAGCACAAAGGAAGAAACATTGATACAGAAATTAAAAAAAAAAACCAAACCCAAGAGAAAATAGTAAAAAAATAAAGTATTTTAGTCTGCCAGAGCATTAACACTACACAGTTATAGAAGTATTGCAGAGTATTTGCCAAAGCCAGAAGAAAGCTGCACTCTGTCACTCCTTGGCTATTTTACCCCTGTTGGAGGGTAGACTTTAGCAAGTGTGTGTTCTGGGGATGAATTTCCAATATGCTTGTGCTATTTATTTTTAAGAGGTGTTTTAATTTAGCCATCCTTGGGAGAAAGTTCTAATAGAAGAGAAGGCGGCACAGTTCACACAAGCATGGCATGCACAGGCTCCTACCAAGATTGCAAAGCTGAGATCAAGAACAGAACTTTGCTGTCCAAGTAGTTATCCAAGAATTTAAAGTAAGCAAGACAGTGCAACTCCTCCTTAAAAAAAAAAAAAAAAAGGTCTAATTGAGAAATCAGGGGGTTTTTTCCCTTCTCTACAATAACTCTTTGAACCCAGAAAGGAAGATTTTAGCCTTGTTTTGTAGGGCTACAAACATCTGGAAAAAAAGTCTTATGACTAAAAATCTTATGATTAAATGTCCAGCCATGTTAATTGGTGCTGTGGTTTGTACTCTGCCTTTGAAAAGAAAAACTACTTAAGCAACAAGATTCTCTTTGCATGAACTGGGGAGCAAGACTGAGTGTCCACTTTGCACATTCAGACTGCTGCTAAAGACACACAATAATTCTTAAACCTTTAGGATCATCAGGATTAGGAACAGCTCTGTTCACACACACTAACAGACACCTGCAAGAGTACAAAAAAACCCTGTGCAGAAATCCAGTTAGGACAAACAGAAGATGGGCTGAATACCTTCTTTCCAGCAGGGATGGGAATGTGGTTTACTTCTGGCATTGTACCAGATCAGCTGCCGGCAGCCGTCGTAGGCACAGGAGTATTCATCGTCCCCGATGCCATAACCTTCCTTCAGAGAGAGAGCAAAACATTTCAGTCTGCAGCCTTTCCTCACACAGAACAGCTTATTTTTATTCACCTAAACCACTCATATAAGAACAGGAAGGGTTTCTCCCACTTCCATCAGGGTAATTTTTTTTTTTTTCAAACTAGTCATAGTTTCATTTTCACAGTAAAAAGGAATTTGTTGGGATGAGGAGGAGGGGAGAAGTGGATATTGTTTTCAAAGTGTTTTCCATTCTCTGTGACCTCAAGTCACTCCTGCCTGTTAAAAGGTTTAATAATCAGAAGGCCAGTACCCAAATAGCCATGTTAAATTTTTGCATCTTAAAAGGTCACCACAGAATCATAACCACTCTCTTGTCTTGAAGTCCCAGTACCAAACTTGCAGTACCTTCCCCCACAAGATATCCACGTGCCACCAGAACCTACAGCACACAAAGAACAAACCCACAGCCCTTTCACTGAATTTATTGCATATTTTGTCCTTTTCAGTGCCAGCCTCCCTCAAATTGTGAAAACATTATCAAGTGATAAGGTCCAAGGCAAAACACAAAAACTAAGAGTTTCAGAGTGGGAGAAAAAAAAAAATCTGTCATGTAGCAGAGCCCAAACATGAATCTCAAAAGCATTATGGAAGGTAAGTAACTTCCTCATGCTCAGCATGATTTGTCTGGAGTGCAAATACCAGACAGCATCTGATTACACAAGCCTCCCATGTCCCAAATTAAAGCTAAGCCCAGCTAATGGGTGTTTAATGTCATATTTAGGACTAGTCTTTTTGTTACACACGCTGTAAATAAAGAGCATATGGCTTCTGAGGCCTGTGTTTGTGACATACCCAGATGATATCCTTGTATTTCAGGGACACACACCTGATGAACTCAAATAACAGTCACATTCAGCCACCAGCAAAACAGCTGCAGCAACAGAAAAATCATCCTGCTCAGGGATGCAACATCTCCCATTTCCATACCTTGTACAGGATGCACTCACAGAAAAATGCACATACACCAAGCTCCTTAACAGTAAGTGGGAAAAAAAAAAAAAATCTTTTAAGCCTCTTAGCAGTCTAAAGGCAGACACATGGCCTTTTATTTCCAACAGTTTCTGTTACACTCAGTGTCTACAAGGCCTGTGCTCAGCACAGGTCTGCATTGTATTTTTGTTTGGTTGGGGTTTTTCTTTTCTGTGTGGTTTACTTTTTTTTTATTTAAATTTAAATCACGTTTCCATTCCATGCTAGAAATGTGGGACTGATCTTTGGCTGTGATGCAGAGATATATGCTGCTCCCAGCAGACCAGATGATACCATGCTATCCCAGAGTCAATTTAAATAAGTTCTTTCCCTTATGAAAGTTAATTTAACAGGAAAGCATGTCAAAGAGGGCTGCTTGGTGACCTGTGTATGATGAACTGCTGGTTCCTACTGACTTACTGTTTACTTACAAAAACAGACAGTAACCACTGTTATCTAAAGAATTTCCAAGGAGAGACTAAGCCACAAGAAATAAGTTCCCAGTAGCTTCCAGACAACAGCAAGCAAATAACAAGCTGTCACTGTTAGCAGCTCTGCAGGACGTGTGTGAACAGTGTCAGTCTGTAGCAATGACAACACAGATTTCTCTTGTGCCACCAAATTCAACAAAAACAGCTTCATGGAGGTACAGAAAAACTGATACTCAGTCACCACCACAGAATAACCAGAGCTGTTTTCACAGGGGTTGCAAGTAGAAAAATACTGATGTTACATCTCATCAGCTCGATGACATTTCGTGTACTCACATGATTGAGGAATTTGCTGTCTTTGGTAGCCCATCCTATTTGCATCACTCCCGAAGTGATGACTGTAACTTCATAGTACCAGACCCCGGAATCGACACAGAACGTGCACCTGACGCTCTCGAAGGACGAGGCGTCACATCGAGCCTACCAAAAACCAAACCAAACATTCAGCTGCTGCAAAAGGAGCACTCAGGAGAGCCTCTTTTCTCCCCCTGGCTCGAGTTTCTTGCATGTAAGAATACACCAACATAATTTTAGAGGCACTTCAGACAAAGTGACCTCTCTTTATAGCAGTAATTATCACAAAAACTAGTGAGTAGGCAAGACTGAAAATCGTCCGGTGGTTAAGCCACAGGAAAAAAGAAAAGTAGGAGGTTGACAAAGTCAATTTAAAGATTTAAAGACTAAGACAACCAAGACAGGAAGACTTAAATCACTGGTTTATTAGTTGACTTCTGATATGAAGGACAAGGAGGTAATTCAATGTTAAGTCATGAAAATTCATTTCTAAGTAGTCAAGCAAGTTTTTAGAAGGAGTTACAGAGGGGGAAAAAAAAACCCCACGTGGCTGAGACAAAAATCTGATGCTCTTTTCAAGACTAAACAGGATAAACAATAGAATTATACTTTGTGTAATTTTAATCCAAATGAGTGAGAAGCCAGCTGACTCAAGCATTCTCCTCATTTCTCTGAAGTTTTGGGGCACAGATACAGGCATTACTTAATTTGAACGTTTCTACAATCGAGATCAGGGTAGTGATGTTACAGCCTTCCTGATGACAAAGCAAATTTCCTGTATAAAGCTGGCAGAGAACTTGGATTAATTCTAGAAAAAAATCACTGGAGCAAGTGGCGAAGAAAATAGTTGAAACCTGCCTTTTTCTACAGACTTTTTCAGGTTGCAAACATGAGAACAATATCCTACCTCTAATCCATGTGGTGAGATCTTCAGGTATTCACTGACATCATTACTGTTCAGCATAGCCCTAATGTTGGTCAAGTCAACCTTCTCATATGTAAACTGCCTGCCTTCTTTTAAAACTGCAAAATAAAACTAGTTTTAATCATTGCTGTAGCAAAACTTGATTTGAAGCATTTCACACAGTGACAGTCAATCTCTCTATGATCCAGGTAATTTTTGGCATAACTGAATGAAGGATTAACATTTTGCCTGCATGAAAACAGCTTCCAATGCACTGTGTGTTAAATATCCTGCATGACCTGTACCTCTGACTAGAGCTCCCACAGTCTAATTGCTACTTTCAGGAAACCCACAGGCAAATGGAAGGCATCCAAGTTCACACCAAGGTGCCACTGCTTCAGGACTTACCATTGTATTTGAATACTCAGTTGGGCAGAGTTTTTCCTGATTCATCACAGTGGAAAAGATTTGAGGATGGGAAGAAGGGGGAAAATAAGGACTTAAAGTTTTGTATCCTCTCATTTCCAGGTAGAAGATGAACTTAAACTGAGCCAAAGCAGCTCTGTCTCCCTGCTTCCCCTTTCCACATGGAAGGATCAAAAGCATTTATCCTGCCAGGTGTCAAACTGCTGACACACACATGTTGATTTACAAATCAAAGATCCTATCTTCACACATCCCAAACTTGCTACAACACTTATACAGACGTTTACTAAACACAACTGACACTGGCACATGAAGCCCAACAGACCTTTTATCCAAATTTATCCAAAAGGCATTAGAAACCACAGGGTTCTTAAGAGTTGCTGCACCCTTCAAATCACAACTAAACCAGCAAATTTGATGATAGCTATGTCTATTTTTTGGATGACTAACAAAAGTGCTTTGTCAAACACTTTTCAGTTTTGATCACAAGACCATATCTTAACTTTAGAAAGTCTTTAAGAACTCTTCAAGCCTGTGCACCACTGGGGTATGACCACAGCAGTGACAGCCACCAGGACTTGTCAGCAATCCATCTGTTCCAGAGACAGAGCTGCACTACTGAGCCACTCAGCACATTTGCTGAAACGTGGGTTGCAGGAAATTGGTGCAAAGAAGAATTTTCACTGCAGTTCCAATTTGCAGAGTACACACCACTTCCCTCCAAAAACGTTTTCCTTGCCAAAATTTCCTTTCCATGCAGTTAGACTGGATATATTTCTTGGGGTTTTTGTTTTGTTTTGTTTTCTTTTCTTTTTCAAGGAGATATTACAAATGCAGTCAGGTGTAGTAAGTGCTTATACAAAACAAACACAAAGCAGTCCTCCATTCTCCTTGGAGAAGTGCTTAACATTAAATGAATCCATCCCTTTGTTATACCTACACAGATTGTCTAAACTCCACTGGGCACAGAATCCAACCTGGCGTTTTAAGTAGTCTGGATTATCTGTCCACTTCTCAAGCAAGATCAGTTGGTCACTAATGCACGATTCAGAAACTGTCATTTTATTTTCACCTGCAATTTGAGAGCAAAAAGAATAATTGCTAGGGATAAGTTTAGTTAAAAACAGTAACATCCTACAAATGCAGTAGAACCCTCCACACACATTTAAACATGGCTATTACAAACAGCACGAAATTCTTTCCCCAAGCAGATGTGAAATTACCTTCACTCAGATTTACCACTTCTCAGCACAGAGCTGCACCATCAAGAGATAGATCACAGCTTTTTTACATCCCTCCAGTAGAGATTTATTTCTTTTCAAGTAACAAAGGTCTCATGTTGTAAGTCATTATGTAGTAATTTCTAAGCTGAGGAGTGAGTTTCAGCAAATCTCTTAAGGGTTTGTGGGTGGGGGTGTCATTAAAGCAATAAATGTTTTTTCCTGCCTACAAACTCCCAATCCTAACTGTTCTCTCTCTCTAATACAGATTTGTTTCAGTGACAAAGGCCTTATGTCACAAGGCCTTCTACAGCAATTTCTATCAGGGAAAATAAGCAAATTCAGCAAATATCTCAAGGGTTTTGAGGGGTAGGGGGATGTCACTAAAACGATAAATATCTCTTCTTGCCTGTAAGTGGACAAACATTTCTCTTAAATATTTGTGATTCCACCAATCCAGCCTCTCATGCTCAGAGCTGTGATCAGATAAAGGGACAGTCATGCAGCAGGAGCCACAGGGTGACTGTTAAAAGCAGCATCAGGCCAATACTTACTCGTTTGTGCAAACTTCTCCAGTGCTATTAGTGCAAAAAGCATCACTGTCGGGTGGGACTGGAAGTTCTAAACATGGACAGTAAGAAGAGTTATTTAATAAATATCCAGCACAGATGGACAGGAAGAGCTGTGAGTCTGTCACAGAATGTTTTAGGTTCAAAGGAACCTCTGAAGCTCCTGTATTCCCCCTCCTGTGGAAAGCTGGTTTGAATAGATCAGGCTACCCAGAGCCTCATGCCACTAACTTGTAATTACCTCCAAGGATGGACATCCCACAGACTCTGGAATCTCAGCTTTCCATAACACACTTCCAGTATTTACTAAACATGGCCCTAACTTCTCACAATAATAAAAAAAAATTGCATTATAATTGCTATGTATGGATGCCTACAAAAAGATCAAAGACACTCACCAAGCTCTGAAGTAAATATTCCAATATTCCTGGGCTGAGTAAGCCTATGCTCGCGGGACCTGCAAGAACACCAGGAATGAAATCCACCCGTGGGAACCACCACATACTCATCATCACAGATCTTTCAAACACAAGGTAACAAATTAAAGAACATCCAAGAGTTTCATAGCCAAGCAGAACTATAATGTAGAACAATTATCATTGTTCCCAGTCAAATACTTGCTGCACATTTAATAATGACACAGTTACTGGCACATTGCAGTCCTTTTCAGTTTATCTGCTGTAAGTGGGTACAGAGTTCTAGTCATGCTTCTCAGAGTTTGAAATAAGACTCCCCCAGCCTCCATTAAGCATTTTCATGCTCATTACTTTCACAAAGAGACTCACACCCTTTTACTTTCAGAGTCAACATGTAAAGTCCAGCTCCATTTACCAGCAGCCCAAAATAATTAAAAGTGAGAATCTGATATCACCAACTTGATAGGTAATTCTACAGTTTGCAGCAGCACCATAGCAAGCAGCCAATTTAAAAGAGAAAAGCCCTGAAATACTGTCTGCTGAATCAAAAGGGAATCAAATTCTGGCATCTACAAACTAATTGCAGTGGGTTCCAACACTGCATTCACAGATTTGCTGCCTGAGCTGGTACAATGAGATCTGTGTCCACTAAGATGAAAATAGATACAGGATCTCATTTTGATTTAGTATAATAAGGTAGAAATATTACAGCACAAAAATGCTTCCAGTCCTTGTTCTTTATTTTGTTTTTTGACAGAAATTGGTTTTTTAATAATCATTAAGTGATACTGGACAATCACCTTTTTCCTCTATTTCCTATCCACTTTCAGAAAAGGAGCAAGAAAACCTAGATATAAAACAGTCCATCAGCAGGAAGGAAACTTAATCATCAGTTTCCAAACAGGGTACTAGAAATAACAGGGAATAAAAATTCTATATGAAAAGTCACTTTAAAATAGAATCTCAGCAATTTCAAGCAACACAGAAGAGAGAATCTTTTCAGCTGACTACAACAGAACAAGACACATCTATTGGAAAAAGCATCTTTTTGTTTGTTTCTATACAGCCTCCAAGGCCATCAATTTGATAGTTCTGCCTCCTGGGTATGGGATGTGTCCTCAGTAATTCACAGACAGAGCAGGTCTGCAGAGGAGAGTGATTACCAGTGCTAAGGCAATATTCCAGCAACAGTGATCCTCAGTCACTAACCAGGCACTAGGATTTGTGAGTGGCTCATTCAAACCCTGGTGGGTGAGACTTCAACACTTCAATCGAGCAGGTTCTGTCACGCCCATCACCCACAGTCTCCCCTCCATGCAGAACATCATTCAGCTCTAAGAAAACACTCCTGACCTAGTCTGCATCGTGGCTACTTAAAGCAGGAGGTGCTGCAACAAGCCCAGAGCCAGCTGTCAGAAGAACCCCCTGGCTTTACCTGCCAACTTCTCTGCCAAGCAGCCGAGCACTGCAGTCGTGTTCCGGTGCTTGGCAGGGTGACAGGCATCCTGGCAAGCAGCAGCTCCACTTAAGTTTAGGATTTCTGTTAACTTCTGTAATGCATCCTGCAAAAGGAAAAAAAAAATAATCAGAAATCTCTTATTTAACATTACTGACAGATGCAGCTCCCCCAGCCCAGCTCAACATATTACAACAAATTATTGTTACTGAAGTCAGCCTCATATAACAGACAGCACGGGGTGATTGTCTTCTAAGATAAGATAATAAAGAACAGATGGGAAGAAAAGGTCAACAGATCCAAGAATTGTAACTTTAAAATCACCACCAGACTGTTGGTCATTGCAGTGATCAACAGCTCAGGACACTTGTGGACATACCTAAGTGAGCTCCCTGCAGCAACAGGAACTGTTATAAGTAGACAAAGGCAAACAAAACCAATCAGCACATATCACATCTAATGTTTCCAGTGTCCTAAAACTCACACCCTTTCCAAAAGAAAAGGACTGTTTCAGATTTTAGAATTAAGGACTAAAGAGACATGCCCCCCTCTCCAAAAAGCCCACATTCCCATAATAAATTTAGGATGCTGTCAGCTTTTTACAGGATGTCATAAGTGGTATTCTTGAGGGCATAAATGGCTTTATGTAGTCACATGAATTTAGGAAGTAAATGAGGGTAATAAATCTAAAATGACTTGCTTCATTCAGGCAGGATGGTATGGATAAAATTCAAGATAGGTCTAGAGCATATCCTGCATTTTCAGGGTAGTCAGGGGTTAATCTAGAGCCAGAACCAGTCATCTCATAGGGAGAACCCCACCCTGCAAAGTTCCAAATCCTCCTCAACTTTCCAGACTTCATGAAAGTTTCAGCTGACTCAGATTGAAACTGCATAATCTCAGGCAAGGATCTAATTAAAATAGAAGAACTCCTCATATTGAAGTCATCAGCAGCCATTTGGAGGAAAAATGAGCACTGCTCAAGTTGAAGAGATGTGTTTTTTTGAATTGTGTCCTGAGCCACACTGAAATCAGTTTACTGTGCTAAAGGCTGAGGTCTGCCCAGAGATCACACCGAAAAGTAGTTATGTTCTTAAAAGGAAAGCCACAAAACCAGAACTGATGAACAGGACTGAGCTAAGTGGAAAGAACAGAGAAAGAAGAAAATGACTAAGCCATAGACTTGGGATGGAAAAGCCTCACTAAAATTAGACTCTTGACATACTCTGATACTGCTTTTAGCCATTATTAGAACTGTCAGAGATCAACTATTTTGAGTTAAATAAAGACTTTATAAACAGTTTACTGCACTGCCATTTTAACTTTATGGACTTCATAGCCTGCAATAACAGAAAATTAAATACAGCCTGCTGCTGTTCTCCATCTGTCATGGAAGTGGGGCACTGACCTAAAATTCTTAAGACCAAAAACTTTATAAACTTATCCTGTCCAAAAAGTGAACAGCAGCACACACTTCCCTAGGCTGCACGTGATCAGCAGATCCCACAGCTGCAGCTCTGTGTGCTGTAAGAAGACTACACAGCAAAAACCTCTGTGCACCCCAGAAAAAACAGGCACCTTGATCCTTTTGTCTTGATAAGATCAGCTATTTTGGAGCAAACTCCTTAAGTACCTAAAAAAAAAGTCCCGTGGCTTCTGAAAACAAATGATTTGGTTGCCAAGCAATTGTATAGCCTAACAAAAAAATCCCAAATCACTCTTCATATGGTGCATTCCCAGTGATCTCCATTTCCTGACTTCTTTTTTCAAGCAGGCAAAGTTTCTAGTCATGGCTTTGCTTTCAAAATAACGCTGCAGCTTGTGTGACAGTCAAAATACATTGCTCATGTTCAAAAGTCTCAGATGCCTTTAATCAATAGCCAAGAGGAAACAAACCCATTTCAGGTAGTTTGAGAGCTTGACTAGTTCTCCAGCCACTCATGCAACCAGCTTTTTATATCCCTAACATCACCAGTGGAAAACTAAAACTGGCAGCATCAGTAGCTTGAGAAATGAAAGCTGCAATGATGTGATCATCGATTTCTGAAGAAGTGAGATCATGACAAGCATTTGAAGATAGACAAGTTCATTATGTTTAGCATGTTGAAGCACTTGAAGCTCTCACTAACCCACCTGTACCAAGAACACTATGAACACCTTAGGTCATTTTTCCATCCCAAACCAGATTAGTAGTTGGTAAACAAAAATAAAAATATTCTAATTAGCCAAAACGATATAGAGATATTTGATAGTAAAAAAATGTCACTTGTTTTAACTTCACACACCCCCTTGTGCTGCATTCCTTACGTGCAGGGCAGGAACAAATTCAATAGTGATTTGTAAATGTGCAGCTTTCTGAAGGTGAGAACAAAAGGGCAGAACTTGTTCAGCTTTTGCAGCACCTGCACAGCACAGGGCTGTTTGTACCACATGGCAGGGGAGGGCAGCCAGAAAAACAGCTACAGACCAAAGACCTCTTGTTCTTTCCTATAAACCATTTATCTTTTTTTTTTTTGAGGGGTTGGGGGGGAAAATGCTTCTAGCATTAATTAGCACTTAGATACCAAGTCACCACAAATGACTCAAAAGTGAAGGTAATACCCATTTTCTGAACCACAAACAGTCTTGCATCACTGGTGAAACCCACCCAGAAGAGATCACGGGTGTGGCAACCACGAGTAACCGACCTTCAGCCACAGAGAAATACATTTGCTTTGGACTCACTTTTGTTGGCAGTGGACATTCATCAAGTAGTAGCGTTATAACAGCTGGTCCCAGGGGATCTTCTAATGGAATAACTCTAATTAAAGATTGGACAACTTCCAACCAGCCTTCATCTGTCAACCACAAAACAGAAGCGACGCTCAGAATTAACACTGTGATTCTGAAGTGTTCAAAATACATCCCCAAGTGTAAACTGAAAAATCCTCCAAATTACCCAGTGGGTTTGCAGATGCCAGGGGAAACAGTTTACTTTTTACATCACTACTTTGCACTAGTTTAGAAGTTTAAATTCCAGAAGGAAAAAAAGCTTACAGGAGCTTGGGTTACAGTGAACACCTGTGCTGTTTGGAGAGCAGTCTTGCCCAGGCAATTCTTTAGTTCCCACTGCTATTAGGAAGGGCTGCTCTTGGTGCACTTTGTTCTAGTGTGATACTCAAGAGTTCAGCATCCAGTGCCAACTCTTAAGTGTTAAAAGCAGCATCAACAGTGACACTGATCCACAATCAGATCACTCTTCCTGAGTTCCCTCAAGTGACATGAGTTTGTCCCATGCCTGCTGGTCTAGAGAAAATTTGTTTTCCTAAAGAACAGCTCTCCCTGTTGAATGAGTTAGACAAGGGCTTTTGCTTGCAAGAAAACAACAATCCACATATGTTAACCTACCAATAAAGTAAACAGATTTGGATTTACAAGAAAGAAATTTCCTTAGAAGTGAAAATAAAGAAAGTCTGTATCTGTATACAGGCAATTGAGGCTGAAGTGATGTTGCTGCCCTCGACAATGACAGGAACACAGCAGCAACACATTGAGGTTTGAGTTTTGTCAGCACATTCCCCCAAAAAGCATTTTACTGAACTGCTGTAATATCTAACCAGGTTGGTAAATTTATTTTAATACAGAAATAGATTTCCTAAGACCAGTATCAACTCTACTGGTAGAGAGACTAAAATTCATCTAAACCAGAAGTTTGGTGGAGGTCTTGAGCTGGGAGAATTTCTCTACTGTAACAAAGATAGAAGAGCCCCTGCACAAACTTGGTTCATCTTGCAGGAGCACTTAGGGACAGAGTTAGAACAAATACATCAGTAAAGCAGAGGTCTAAGGTCAGCAAAACCCAAACCCAACCAAAGAGTATGTGCTATTTGAGGACACCAGAGCATGTGGGCTTAAACCATGTCCACACTGACATATTAGGCTGTTCCTGCCTTAGCTGCAAACTGCCATTCTTTGTGGCTTATGGTTTAATGCCACTGACATTGGCTCCTTCTGGAGAGTTTCAAAGAAACTCAGGCAAATGCAGTGAGCTCAGTGAGGCCTCTAAAGGGCAAAATTGTATTCTGGATCCCCAGAGCTATAGCAAGTTGTACCACATCCTGCTAGCATATATTTTTCTTTGCAAAGAAAAGAGGGCTCTGGGGTTTGGGTTTTTTGGGTTGTTTGTTTTTTTTTTGCTTAGGAGTCACAACTGAAATGTCCAACACAATGCCTTGATACCTGTTTCTGCCATTTCATGCAACGTGATCATTGAATAAGGAGGCTCCTGGTCACTGAAAGAGATATTACACAGGTCAAAATTTATGCACAGTCATCAACATAATATGCTGAATAAAATGATAATGCACAGACATGAAACAAATCCAGGAACTGTTTAACAAAAGGATGTTACACAGGCTGCAGAATGCTAAGGCCACTTTCAGGTCTGAAACACAGATGGGATTTGAGCCTTTCTTTGGCTCAAAGTCAACATCTGCATATCTGCAACAGCTGCTAAGTGGAATTGTGATCCCCATCTGCAAGTCTAAAAGCTGAATGTAATGCTTAGGCTGAGTGATGTTCATTAGCAGGGTTCCTCAGAGCACATAACAGGAGACTGCACGTCAGGGGTCATGAAGTGAACCAAGAATTGCACAAGGGGCATCGCTTCTTCTCTGCTAAATATATAAATATTAAAAAAACTGAAAGGCAAGCCACCTAACAGCATCACAGCCTACAAACAAGAGCTGATAAAGAAGATGTTAAGGCAGTTTAACAGAAGATATTTAACCAACCCCCTTTCCAACATGTAAAACAAAAAGTTGAACAGATCATCTCCTCAGTCTGGTTTGCTGGAGCAAGGACACGAAGCCACAGCCAGGTCTGGGTATCCGTGCAGGCACTGCCCCTGAAAGTACCTAAAGCAAGATCCCAAAATCCTGTTCAGTAAGCACCTCAAAGGTCCAGAAAAAGCTTATGCAGCAGCATGTCCTAAAATGCCTTATTCAGTGCTCCTTAGGCGCTGGGAACTAACCCAAGGCTTAGACTTCCATGTTCCACACTCACTTTCTATCACACAGCTCTGGAATGAAATTGGAAATGCAAAATACAGAGGACTTTTAGAAAATTTCAACAGGCATTAATTACACAGATAATAGAACTACCTACCTAGGAGGGATTAATTATCAAAGGGAAAAAAATCTCAGTTTTGATGAAATATATGTATGATGTAAATACATGTTTTTCTTACAAAAAAAAAAAAGGGATTCTTAAATATTTCCTCAAGAAAATGCTAAAGTGAAGTTTAACCCATTTTTATATTGTCACATTTAAAACAAAGAGCTGAATTATGTTTTTTTTTTTTTTCCTCCAAGCATATCCACCTTTCTTCTGGAAACTAATCTCCCCAGCAGGAAAAAGAGGTGCAATACTGCAGGCAGAATTACCTCAAGACAGAGGATATAAAGATTCAAATAAAGAAGAAAAAAACCCCAACCATAAGTACAAGTAAAAGCTATGATTAAAAAGGATGAATTTTTTTCTGCAAGTTTTCTGATTCCATCATGGGTAGCAGGTGTTGGCAGTACTGACACTGAGCAAAGGACAGTCCTGCCCCACTGATTTGTCATTTTAACCACTTAATTTCCAAACATGCCCCCCAGCCCACACCTTCCTCATTTTGAAACAAAACAGTCATTTTTCTAATTTCTTAGTTTGCAAAATAGTTCTTCATGTAAGCTCTGTAATGTAGAATTTATCCTTCTGAATCTAGGAAATTAAACTGAGCTCCTTTCTAGAAGAAAAGAAAAAAAATCAGTTGTCAGATAGTTTTTTGACAGATTTGATAAAACCAACCAAAAAAAACCCACCTCAAGAAAAAACAAGTAGCAAACAGAGAAAGCAATTGTTCATTGCAGATCACAGTGCAACAACTTAATTTACAATTCATCTCACAGTGTTCCCATATATTATCTTTCAGTACAGTTTAGAAAAAAATTTTCAGATAAAGAATTTTGCCTCCCATTTTTTGGCCATCTTTTGCTCCACAGCCTGGACTTCTAATCTGCTGTTACTTCTTACATTGTTTTACTTTAGTTCAACTTTATGTTTGCACATTTTTTGACGTGAAAAGAGATTTTTAAGCTTCCCTAACATTTTCTTCAGTTGTGGCGTTTTCAAAACTGAAAAATCAGGCTCTAGGAGGAACAGGTGGTAATGGAACATGCTTATTCCTACAGTCTCTCATCCCTGAGGGGGGCAGTGGACAGGAGAAATCAGACTTCAGTCTGCAGCTACATAATGGGAAAGAACAGACAGGACAGTCAGGCTCTTCTGAGAGAGGTCTGTGTTGGAACATGGGAAATTCTAACTTTTAAACATATTTAATTATTTAAAACATGGAAGTGGTCAAACACTGGAACTGGGACCCAAAGAGGTGGAGAATCTCTTTATTCTGAGCATGTTCAACACTTGACTGGTTAGAACCACCTGCTCTGGCTAAGCCTGGGTTTTATGCAGGAGGCTGGAGTGGATGAACTTCAAGAGGTCCTTTCCAACCCATGTGATTATACGACTCTAAAGTTTTTCACTACAGTCTGCATTAAAAAAAAATACAGTAGCTTCAGGAATTAGTCAGAAAAAGGACTCCAGGGGCAGTGAAATAACTATGCTTATTGTCCCTCAGTAGCATAGGAAAGTGCTTAGAAGATTACAAAACTGATTGCAAGACCCACAGGAACAGGATCAGCTGTGCACAAAAGTGTTGTGAAACAGCTTAAGGAGCTGAACTTGGGGAAAGGGGAAGGCATGCAGGATTAGGCAGAGACTTTCAAAAATGTTTGCCATGATTTTAACTTAATGATCTGAAGACAGACCACAAAATAAAGCCTGTTAAAAAACCCACAGACACACACCTTAGATTTAAATGTTCATGAAAAACATCAGTCCTGGTATTTCTATTTAAAGCATTTTACAGCAGGAAGGGAAACTCTTCTGCAGGAGCATTCCAGAGTCGATGCAGGTGTATGAATCAAGACTCATTTATTCTGAGCTTTATCCACCTTAAACTCAAGCCCCAGCTGTGAAGCTAGAATAGTGTTTTTCCTTCTGTTCTGGTCTTTCCAATTCCTAGCCTGCATCTAACCCAAAAGGTGATGAGCTAACTTAAGCCATCACTTTTAAGGTCCTTTCAAAGCTTTTTAGAAAGCAACACAAAACCAAAAAATAAGGATGAACCTGTAAATATCCTCCACACCCTTAATGGATGCTTTGAGCATGCAAGGAATGCAATACTGGGATTGTGAGTTGGGCAGTCACAACATGTGATCTTAAAAAAGCAGTCAGACTCATAACTGGAAAGAAAACCTCAGTCTGTTTATCCAGGCTAACAAAGATCAAAGTTTTCCTTAACCGTTTCCAAAGAAGAAAATAAAGCCTGAAAACAGAAAATCTGAACAACCAACTTTTAGGACAGAAGTTCCCAAACTCTGGAGTGTTCATTGCTTCCTAAACTGTGTAATCTCTTTTAGGTAAGAAATACTGAGTACACTCCTCATCCCACCTGGGTGTAGGCCCATGCAGGAACTGTGAGAAAGCTCCTCAGCTCCTGGAAGAGTCTGTACCTGGGCACTCAGGAGCTACTTCTGTTACCTAGGAAAGGTGCTCCTCTCCTAAGCCTCCAGGTGGAAACACACGGCTGCTTCAGGGAGGGTCAGGTGTAGATCGGTGAGAGGATGGAGCCACAGTTTGAGAGGAGACAAGAACATTTTCATTCATGTTGAATTATTCCTTGAGGAGGTACTTACTTATCTACCAACGTCCGAATTACAGCCAGTGTGTCAAGTACCAGCCCATCCACATTCTGTTTTTTCCTCCTTGGCTCATGGGGCCCTCGACCCCTCCTGGGTGGACGGACAGGGTCCCTTGGGTGGCTTCTTGCCTCAGGGATGTGTGCTCTGCTGTTCTCCGTTTGCCGGCCCTGAGACTCCACGTTGTCCTCTGCTCCGCTGTCGTCGCGGCAAACGCACGAGTTTCCCATGTTTCCAGCCCCCAAGGCTCCCAGCAAACGGGGAATGTGGTGCTCTAGAGTCAACAGCAAACCTTGGAAAAGGCTTCTGCTAGC
The DNA here is from genome assembly GCF_001715985.3 of Manacus vitellinus. Taxonomy (NCBI): domain Eukaryota; kingdom Metazoa; phylum Chordata; class Aves; order Passeriformes; family Pipridae; genus Manacus; species Manacus vitellinus. Next base: position 2,713,717 of record NW_021938838.1, read on the forward strand.
ATAGAACACAGCCAAAGCAACTACGATCATCTAGGAAGTTTTAAGAGAAAAGTTTGTGCGATCTTGAATTGAGATCTTTTCGCATTATAAGCGTTGCTATCAGCTGGAATGGATGGGAAGGTGGAGACTTTAGTTGCCGACAGAATCGCTCAAAACTCACATTGGTCATCAGAGGGAGGTCTGAAAAAGCAAACCCAAAACAAGAGTCAGTGTTATTACTGCTAATGAATAACAGAAGGATTCCTGTTTTAGTAAACAGGACCGGTCTTGGTGGACGAAGCACCGAGAAAACATAAGGCTTGTACCTGAAGTGTATTGTGGGGAGAGGGAAAGGAAGGAAAAGGAGGAGGAGGAAGTTCCCTTGGTAAGTAGCTCTCGCCCACGCACCATTCCTTTCTACACTACCTATTATTTCCCAATTCTTTCATGGTTTCTGGATGCAGAGGAACAAGTTTGTCCTTAAACTGAGCACACTGCCATCCTCTAAGTCCCAATTATCAACAAACCAGTTACATTTACCCTTTATAGAGACACACAGCTTATACCACTCCAATAAAGGCTGAACATTTAAGGTTCTCATTTCACATCAGGAACATTCAGTAACATTTCCAGACTTCATAAAATAGACAAAATAGTAAAGAACTAATCTTGAAGCTGTGGTCTATCTCAACAAACAAGAAATTTAACAAGGAAACATTTAGTTCATCTGTGTATAAAACACACCTTTTTGGAATGTGCCTACATCTATGATTCTCACCCAAAGAAGCACCAAGTACCAAAGCTGAAACAAGCAGGAATTACAGACACCATGTTAATGCCTACAGATCTAACTGAGATTCTGAAAGGGGTGTTGTATGCCTGTTTGGATCTAGTGTCAAACCAATCTTCCCTTTTTGGGAATGAAGACTAACTCAATCATTCTTCTGCTCCTGATTCAAATGATTTGGACCAAATAAAGGCCCAGTAGCAACCAAGATTGTAGGGCAATCCCTTCAAATCATTACATTGAAAATGCAAGAGCAAAAGGATTCAAAGCCCCATTTCATTACCAGTTATGTTTCAATCCACAGGGCATATTGTTATAGAACATTACATAAAGTGTCAGGTAAAATAAAGCCCTGCAAAAGACACGATTTCACTACTTAAACACTTCAAGCATGTCAGAATAAATAAGTAACTTTTATCCTTTTAAGAATCAAGTTTAACATTTACACTAGAAGTTATGGTGAATATCCTGTAATACATTATTATTCTACAATTATTAAATAATCTCTTTAACGTGTAGCTCCATAAAGTTAAAAGAAAGTCAAAGAGAGCTGACACCTTTCAAATATGAAAGGCCCCCACCATCGGGGCCAACTGGCAACTGTGCCATTGCTGGCTGCCCTTTGGGACAAGATCACAACAACATTATTTGGGAAGCCAGACACTGGTCACAGGAGCGAGTCTCGGGTTGTCAGCTGTCACTGGAAAAGCACAAGCTCTCACAGGCTCTTCTGTGTTTGAAGTATGTTATCTTCTTGTGGCACAGTGAAATGTTCAGTGTTAAGAAACTAACTGTAGGCTAACTAAGAAAAAAAACCTAATTCCTCAAGGGATATTACTTGCAAAAAAAAAAAAAATAATACGAGATCTTGATTTCTAGTTCAAGAAATTCCTAAGATCATTAGAAGGGGGTTTCAGCATCACATCATGCTTGCCTTACACCCTAAACAGTTTGACCACCAGGCTCTGAGTCTTTCCATCTGTTATCTTCTCAGTCAGCAAGTCACAAGCAGATGAGAGGTGCCAGTACAGACTGCAAGGATCTCAAACAGAATTGTGTAAGATCACAACTGGTTCAAATGCCTTTTTTTTTTTAAAGAGCTACTTATGGTAAATGCAAAACATATCTTCCTAGTGAAAAAATATGCATATATTTATGAACCTAGATCATTTAAGGACATTTTAGCAAGATAATGCTGAAGTGTAAAAGTGTTACAGACTTAGAATATGGGTAAAGCTGTTCTGCAGCTTACAAAAACATTGACACAGTGAATCTATCTTGTCATCAAAACAAGTATGGAAAAGCTGTATTTTAGGGATTAGCAATGAGTAAGAACCTACCTAAAGAAACAAAAATAGACATAAGTCAAGATTAAAACTGATTATTGAATCCTAGGTTTTTCTAGTTGACAGCTTAGAGCATGATTAGAAACAGGTGATTATGATCAACTCACCTGTAAGTTTGCTTGGTTCAGGAACAGTTGGGGTTGCTCACAAAGTGCTGTCACACAAGTGGACTGTCCTTCTTCAGGGCACAAAGTCATATCCAGGAAAGGCAGGGCTGTGGGAGCCTTTATGGTGGGCAGTGAGTCATTACAGCTGACTCTGCTTTCACTTCTAGGAGAAGAGTCTCTGCTCTGAAGAGTCCCTGAGAACAGACAGGAAAGAAAGAACAATTCACTTGGAAACTGCACCTAAGGTAGATGAACTCCACCTCCTTCCCACACCTGCCATGCTGGTATTTTCAGCTCCATTCAGCCTTTACAGGGGGAATTCTCTCAAAGCTCCAAAAACCAGTTTGTCATCTAGTAGCTTTAGGACAAGACACGGACATAGAAAACCCAGTCCGTTTTTACAGCCCTGGCATTCCAGATACCACAGCACCAAGTGCAGAGCAGTGACCAACTCCTGCCCTCAAATTACAGCTTACAGGAGGAAGAAGAGAAGCAATAATATCTGCTCCAGATCACCCTCAAGTAGAGACAGCAGAAAAGTACACTATAAAAGTTGATTAGATAATAGAAAGAGAGAAATGACAGGATAAACTCCCCTTATTTAGTAAAGAGCTGAGTTTGACAGCATTCACTTGGCTGTTGCTCACCATCACATACAAGGAGCTCATTGTCAAGCCTCAGACAAACTGAAAGACTAAATAATTAGGAACATAAGGTAGAAAAAAAAGATTGCTACAGATCTGCCTCACAAACCAGCTTGTTTGGTCAGAGTATGAATAAGCGCAAAGGAAAAGCTTTTCAAAAGTCTTTTAACAGCAATGTACTAGATTGCATTTGAGCTGCCATAGTTTTTAAGGATATATTTACAACTTTTTAACAAGTTGACTTTATAGTAGGCTGCTGGTGGCCATCCCAACTCCCTCACTCTCACTGTTGAAGAGGACAGAGACATCACACCTCAGTTCAGGTCAGGTGCAGAAGGGAATGGCAATTGGAGTGACCAACTCTGCTCCTGCCCAAACTCTGAGACCTCAGAGGCACAACCAAGACACGTAAGCAAAAGCATTTTGCACATCATGAAAGATGAAATATACTATTGCTTCAAAAAGAGGTAACGATCTCGGCATACAGAGGTGGAAAGAAATTCTAAAATCTAACTTCAATCCTAACTTTCACAAATCCCTGCTCTCAAAAGCTGGACCCAAAAAACTTTTTTTTTTTTTTTTGTTAACTCTAAAACCACTTAACACTCTACTTGAAAATATTGTGAATAAAATGGAAAGGGGAATTTTTTTTAAAGACTCTGTCTAAACGAAGAAAAAAAAATTCAAGGAGTAAAACAAGAATATCACAACAGCAGCATGGAGACAGGCCAAGATAAGCCTCCTCTCCTACCTGGCACAGATACTTCAAGCCAGGCACAACAACAAGCAAATGGTGAGAGACCAACAGGCTCCTTCCCAGTGGCCTGAGAGTCAATAGTTCAGTCTCCTGAGACAAAGGCTGCATGTTTGTTTTGCTGTTAAAACACAGCTAAGGAAAAGAACTAATCTTTCATAATCCGTTTAAATTCTTTTTCAGTAGTTACACAGCAAAGGGTCTCTGCAGCTGCTTTTAAAATTCAGCAGTCTTACATTATAAAGCTGTGACAAACTATTAACCAAAGTGTACTAGTTTTCATAAGAATTATGCTACTGGAAGATTTAGTGTGGTTTGTGAGTATTACTTTTCGTGTTTTAGTATCACATCAAAACACTGTTTAATATGTTGAGAGCTAATGGCTAAGGGTCACCTAAGCAACAGCACAAGAATAGAGATAAGTTTCCCTGGGAGGCTGCTGGAACAGAAACCTATTGCCTCCTGTCAGGGCTCCAATAATATCATGCAAACACCATTTCCTTAAACAATTTGTGCAAGTGGAGTAGAACTGCAAGTCTTCAGATGAAGCAGCTGTGTGTGAAAACACCAGCAAGAGCTAAGCTACAGGGCAGAAACAGGCTCTCCACGTTAAAAGCTGTGATCCCTTTCCCCACGATCAGTTAGATTTTTGTGCCATTCACATACACTACAATGCTGGAAAGTCCCATCTCAGCTGTTGTGCACTTGCCAAAGGAATATTCTTTGAAGATTTAGGAAGGCAAAAAGATTTGGAAAGCTGATCACAACAGCAGCCAGATTTATAAAGGTGACATTACTTTTATTTGACTTTGAAATTGGTTTTTTTTAATGAATGTTGGGCCCACAGTTTTAAGTGCAAGAAACAGTCAAGGCAGCAGCCAGCCCTGGCCTCTCAAAAGGCAGGGCCATCCAGTCACTCAGCCATCAGATGTTACTTTGGGATGCAGGACTACAAATTTGCCAAAATTAGGGTAAAAATACAAGTTTTTACTCTGTAAGAAGTAGCTGGTAGTGATACCTCTCACTGGACAGATGGTGTTGGAACACACAATGCCAGTGCCCAACACCTTCTCCTTTACACCAGAGAGCACCAAATGTCTGTCCTGGCTTATCTTGCCCTCAACAGAGCACCAGGATCAGGTGCCACTGGAGCTGGACACCTTCCCTGCATGGGAGGAAAGCAGCTGCAGCCTCCTGTGTTCCCACACACCTCCACCAGCACCACGGACCATCCCCACCACAGCAAAGCAGCTGCTCTCCCACCAGGCTCAAGCACATCCATGGATGCACAAAGGGAGTTGCAGCCTCCGCAGACTGACCAACCTGCCACAGCTGGAAGTCCAAGGGGGAAAGATGAAATCACCCATTGAAACAAATGCTATGTGAGTGGATTTGCACCTGCCTGGCAGCAGGGATGCCCAGCCTACCCCAGAGGGGCCTCCTCTGGATCATCCCAGCGAGCACTCCAATGGAGAAGTCGGCTCCCAGTGGCATCGGGCTCATTTCTCTGCAATGTGCAGCCCAGGAGTCGGTGATTCATCCCCTCAAATATTCGGTTACAGCCAACCATAATACTGCCTCACGATGGAAAATGCCTCTTCTTTCCATGAAATGGAGTGCACTGCCAAGCAAACAAAAAACCCCTCGTGCACACAAACAAGGAGAGAGGGTTTCAGCTACCGGAGCCACTTCTCCAGTTTCTGCCACTGTTACAAGAGTAAGACCAGTGATTCCTCCTCTCCAGCAGAGTAACACAGGAGCTCAGTCAGCAAACCCCACAGGAAAGTTGACAGCTTTTCAAATGCAAAACTGTGAGAGTTCTGGCCAGCAGCTTCCTATTAAGGAGATAAAACAATTAGAAATATTTCCTCAGCATTTCTTTCCCAAAGTGTGATGCTCCTAAAATGGAAGAGATGGAAACACTCGTGATGCCTGTCGGATGAAAAGTTCAAACTAGAAGGAAACACAGCTATGAATTGCTGCAAGATAATCAACTTTGATACAGGAATAAGAGGGAGAAGGAGCCTGTTTGCAACTACAAGCAACAAGGAGCATTTCCAGCTTTGAAATTACTGGGGTTGGTGATGAAAACCAAGAATTTCCAGTAAGTCACACGCAACTATAACGTGAAATGGAAACTTTCTCAGGAGATTGCATTGATGTCTGAGGTCAACCTCTCACCTGTAAGACTTGTGCAACTGAAGAGAGGGAGCTACTTGGTGTCCAGCGTGGCACCACGCAGCGCACGCAGTGAGGGAACCGCAGGTTTCAGGAGGAGGGAGTAAATGCTGTGCTGGTTCTTTTGCACTTAGTAACCAGCCATCACGTTGTGCAACCTGAAGCAAACCCCTAATTCAACTCTGTTTTCTTTAAAAATAACCTGGAGGGTTAAGACTGGTGTCAAAACTCGATGGGAAGCAGCATTTACTGGCATGCAGTGTGTCACAAAGCCACTGCCACAGTGGTTTGCTTTCCCGCTGCAGCGACAGCGCCCTACACTGAAAGCTGACTGACCTTGAGCCCGCTGGTTTCACAGAAAGGGAAAGACACTGATCAGGCCTCAAAGCTCTCCCTCTTCTTCCCATGTGTTTGTCCGTGAAAGCCCCCAGGGTTGTGCAAGGTTTATGCAAACAATCAGGCTTTAACCCTGCTTCTCTAGGTAACCTGTCTCCTCTAGGTAATTCAACTCTCCAAACATGGAGAAGTTGAGGGATCTGATCTCTTGTTTGACTTGATGTGATAACAGTCAAAGGAGAAAAAAGCAGCAGACGTTGCCTACCACCACAGTAGTTTCTTTTGCTGTAGACTCACTGTGAAAGTCTGATTTTATAGTCACTTGCACAATGCACTACTTTGTCTTTTCACTTCCCTTAAAGGAGTTTTTTAAACACCAAAGTTGCAACGTGGATTTAAAAGTGAAATTCACTTCTCATTTAGACTAGTGCCTCCAGAGTAGGCCTGGTGGAGATCCTGCCCCTGCACAGGATATCCCTTACCTGTGGATACAGAGACACCAGTGCTTAGGGCATGTCAGGCATCAGACTGTTCTGCTACAGCTCTTTCCGAAAGAGAGACTGAAGCATTAACCACCTTCTGAGCTTCCCCATCTCAGAGGTCATAATTTGTCATCTCATGATCATTTAGGTGGAACTGTCCTTTGTACTACGGCCTCCAGAAAAGCTCAGCTTTGCTTCATGCCTAACCCAGCGCTGGTATCGATCTGTGCTTCCCGGTTCCCAGCTCCCCAAACCATAGACAGATCGTTACACTTCTTATCAGAGACAGAGCTAAAGTTACGCTTTGAGGCGGATGAAAACACTTCTGAGATAACAATCATTTAAAGAGATAGTGGTATCTGACAGCTCAGTGAAGTTGAACAAGAGCTGCCTCCAGCAGGGTGACGTGGCCAGGCAGAGCTGAACAAGCTCAGCAGTTGCCCAAGGAGCAGAGCATAAAGCACTGCTTCAGAAGTGGCAGGAAGATAAGGATAACGCCCTGCAGATGGCAAGGAACACTAATCCTACAGACTGCAGGGATAAAAGCACACGAAATAAAATTGATTAGCTATACCATATTAAGTTTTGGCGCAGACATTCATTTGGAGGCTTACAAATAAATCTGTCAATTAATTCAAGTTAATCTTCCTCGCTGCGCAGAAAGTTACAGACGTTATCAATGTACAACTTTGACAAAAGCATTTGTGGCATTAGGATTCAAAATTAAAACAAAACCAAAAAACACACACACACACAACAAAAAGAAAAAAACTCTCCCAAAAAACCCACACATGAAATTCCAGAACAGACAACGCTGGGAGGAAAGTGTCTCTTTGGATAACAAGCAGAGGAGTAGAATTGCAGAGAAACTACACACACACACAAAAAAAAAAAAAGGCATTTTTTAAAGTTTATCTAGCAAATTTAATAACATTTCAGAAAGGATAAGGTTTTACCTATATTACTATCCACTAACCAATGAAAGAGTTCTCTTCAATCACGCTGAGGTCAACTCCTTGTAAACTACAATAATAGGTAATTAAGGCACCGTGTACATTAGCCAAATATAAACCACAAAAGCATTTTGAGGGGCAACTCAAGAGACTGAGCAGCTCAAACAGTCACAGTGTGGTCCTGCCTGGGACTAGCACAGAGGCATTAGAGTCATCACACCCTGAGCTCCAGGAAGATGCTACAAGGAGGGACTGCTGGAAGCAGGGACAGATTCTTGTCAGCAAACCACCAGCTTCATGTAACTGAGTGAGTGGTGGTAACCCAGAGTTTGCCTGTTTCTTGTCTGTAAACTCATATCAGTGCTTTTGTTTCTTATAAGGCAGAGCTGGGCCTGTTTTCAGCAGAAATTTGGGTACAGAACTACTCTGTAAAGGCAGAACGGTCTCCTGCTGCAGACCACAGAACTAAGCCCAGTTAGATGGCATGACTAAGCTATTAAGAATGCATAAAATTCACACATGCAAAACTGTTTTCAGTGTAAAATTTTGGTAACATTGCTGAAAAATTCAGTGATGTCCCAGTTGGAAGCCTGCATTGTCAGCTGTCTGACAACTGCCTCGCAGAGCAGAGCACGGAGCAGACAATGTCTAGACCCTCCTGTTCTCATCCCCGCCAAATGTATGCCTTTATGACACTGGCTATCATCTCAAACATGGAAAACTAACAGCAGCAGGAAGCAGCCTGAAGAAAGTTCCATTTCTTGATAATTCGAGCAGCATCAGAGGATGGCCTGATCTCTCAGTGGCCAGAGCTGAGAGCCCCCTTTGTGGCTTCCTTGGCCACCACAGAAAGCTGGTAGGTCTCTGCCAGACAGAGCTCAGGACTGTACTGGCAGAGCAGGAGACATTCTTCTAATTCTCCTTCCTCCTGTGAGTGGATACAGTGACAGCTGCTCAAGAGACTGTCATCTGAGTCCAATACAACATGTAGGTCACTGGGGTAGCAAACCTGCCTCAGAAGCACTCACGGGAAGCGTGATTCCAGATCTGTCTGCGCCGATCACCACAGCTCAAGTCTACAGATCCTGATAGACAGCTCTGGGCAGATCACTGCAACCCCCTGTTCTCACCTATTTTAAAACAAGAACAAAAAAACCTCAGCTTCATTTCTCCCCATTTATCTCTTCAGGTTCTACCTTGAGGACCTTTTCTCCCTGCCCTGCTGCAAGCCTGCCAGGAAAGTACCCTGCAGGAGAGATCCCGACGTGGATTAGCCAGCCACACAAGTGCTTCAGCCAGGTCTCACAGGTATCCTGCTCCAACCACTGAGCTGTGGTATTTTCTCCATAATGCTTTAAAGCCTCCCTCAGCATGAAGAAACTCAGAGGAAGTTGGTCAAGACTCCTGTGGCCAAGAAGGGGAAGGGGACGGAGTGCCTGGGACACGGCTCGGACAAGCATAGCTGGGTTAGGAAGTGGGAGGAAGATGAGTGTGTTCATGTTCTGCAAGACAGACTAAAAATGATGTAAACAACAGCATGTACCATTTTAGTTAAAAAAAAAAAAAAGGCAGAAAGCTCAAAAACAATTTTAAAAGCTTTCAAAAACCTGGAGTAACACCAGGAACGTGAACTCACCGTCACCGGGGGCTTCTCCTAAATAACTTTCTGAAGAATTTCAGGAGAATTTAATTAAATTGTTTTGATAATTACATGTAGACACAAATTCACTAATGTTACAAAAGGGTGAGACTCTACAGAGAGAACAACTCATCTGTTCAATTTTTTTTTTAATCTTTCACTCCAGGACTGATACACTGACCAGAGTTTGAGTGTAAACACACACACACACACACACACCACTCTTCATTCACCATTAGGTGAATGTTTTTAAAAGCAGGGAACAATTCTAAGCCTTCTCCATGGCACCAGACAGCTTTGCCTTTAGAAAAAAAGAAAAGAGCAGCAGCAGGTTGCTGGGTTTTCTTTTTTCAATATCAGTTTCTAGCATGTCCCGCTGTCTGCAGGAAGGTATAAGATACACACGAATGGTGCAGCCTCCTCCTGGCACCCAGTTCACTGGCTGCCCTCTAACCTATGATTCAAGCTGCAATAGTATCAGTTTGTGCACATGCCCTGGAGCTGGCAATCCAAAAAGCCATGCCAGCACTTCAGATCAAAATGTCCTCGACTCTCGTCCTTCTTCTCGTGTCCAGCAAAACACCAAGACATTCCCTTACAGCGAAAGGGAAGCATTTCCTACAGCAAAGAAAAGCCTTAGAAAGGGAGAAAAATAGCTACAGTTGTGTTTCACACACTTAGAAACCACTGCATCTCCAAGGGGAGAGATTTATCAGGAAGAAGATGGATTTCTTGTCACTGATCATGGCGACTCACTGAACCCCACTTAATAAACACTAAAAACCAAGGAGCAGCAGCTCACCCCAGACTTTGGGCTGCCAGGTATCCCTTCTGCAGGGCAAAGCCATCGACTGCACAAAGTTCCCACGGCAAAGCTGCACTTCTAAAGCACAAGTCTGGCCACAGCAGTGGTAGATCAAGGGCAGGTGATTACGAGCACTGCTGAAGGGAGATCGTGACGCATTGGTCAGTCACACAACCTTATGAGTCATGCGTGAAAATTTGACTTTTATTAGACCTCAGTGACATAATGAAGAATAGAAAAGGAAATAAGGATCATGCTGGCACAGCCACTGTCCTGCAATGCCAACTTTACAGTCCCTGCATATAAACCAGGAAAACAAAATATATTGTCAGGACACGGGGAAATGCAAACCACAAAGTGACACGACACAATTCTAATGAGATACTTGAACGACCAGGAGTCCCAGCACAGCACCTCTGCCTGCACTGCTTTAAAGCAAGGAATAAATTCAAAGGAAGAAAACACAAAAACCAGTTTAAAATGCTGACACAACATATTGATAATGGAGCAGAACAGGACAAATGTCATGACATTAGCTTGCCTTCGATTTCCTACTAGGGAACAGCATTTTATTTTGCTGCCTCTGCATCAAGAGGGAAACCAAACAGTGTATGTGATGAGCCTTGCTCCACTTTGTGAGGATACCACCACAGAGGTAAGTGGCCAACAGGAGATGTTTCCAAACACAGCACACTGTCAGCTAGGGGAGATACTGATATGAAAAGAAAATTGAATGAAGAAGCCTAAAAAGTTACAGACCAGCAAGCATTCCACAAATTGCTGCCTTCATCATGAACTTACTCCTTATGCTACTAAGTATCTTCCTTTTGTTCCTTGATTTTAACAAACAAAAAGCCTGAGAAAAATGGACTTTGATGCCACCTGATAGGCAGAATATGAGAGATGTCTTACTTTGCAGGAGGGAACCAAAATTATAAGTGATCTATTTCAGCACATCCATTAGGCTCACAGCAAATGAAACATGCTGAGAGCCAAAACCTTCTATGTGAAAATACTGGTAAGGTACCATGGGAGAGCACTGCAGGGTTGTGTAGGAAGCCATCACATCCCTCTAAGAGGAAAAGAAAAAAAAAAGAGCATTAAGAAAAGCACAAAACAAGGTAACAGTGAGAATAAGGGAGCCACTGAGTGATCACTGAATTATGAGTCCATAGAGTAGGATACAAGAGTGGCTACCATGAAGCATTGCAGTCAAACTCCATGTATAGGAGGCTGAAAGTAAATAAAAAGGAAAGTTAAAGACCTCAACGAAACCAGTAGCCCCACCTGCCCATGAGCACACACTGATATCACAGCTGAAGATAAGTGAGGTGTGTGGATGAGGTAAATTAGGTCTATCAGCAATCTAAGAGTGGGTAAATAACCAAGACTAAGCTAATAAACAATCAGCAAGCATTGTGAAGAAAGCAAAACACAGCACTAAAATACCCTGGAGGAGCTTCCTACACAAGTGATGGACAGCAGGTGCTGAAAACTTTCTGTTGGCAGGAACCTCAGCAGAGAGTTTGGATGAAAAGGGGAGACGAGGAGCGATGGTGTAACTACAGTTGTGCTTCACCCAACGGAAAGACAACACACCAGGAGAAATACAGTCTGTTCAAGGACAACAATAACTGGGAACAAATAGCAGAGATGGGGGCACAAAGCAATAACAGCAATGTCCTAAAGGAAGGGACAGAAGAACGGGTGCCAGGAGGAGAAAGGACCTCTTTTGCTGAGTGGACCTCGGCAGAGAACAAAGACACAGGCAAAAGCACTTACAGAAGAATGGGCCTGATTTAGATCAAAGAACAGATCAATTCTTTGCATTTGGGTAAATGCAAAACAAAACCACACTGAACAGCACTGGAGACTCTTAAAATAATATGACAAGTTTTGAGAATGCCCAGTCCTCCAGAAATCCACAGTCAAATGCAGGAGTCCAAGAGGACACAAGATGCAAAGGAATATTTCAAATGGCTCATAGGTGATGACAACATCCACTGTTTAAAAATTTAAAAAATAGCAAAAATTGTAATACCAAGAAATAAACAAAGTCACAGCACACAAATGTATGAAGGTCTCCACATGACAATAACTTCACAGCACTGACGGATGTACAGAAAATTAGGAGTAAAGCAGAACTGAACTGAGGACCAGCATGACAAAAGAAAACAACACCAAAACAAATACATGCATTTACTGCAAGATAGAGGACAAAACAGCTAAAAACCTGAGGCAAAGCCAGTGCTAAGTGGAAAAAAACCCCTTCTTATATTGAAGAAAACAAACACTGACACAGACAGAAAAGGAAAAAAAACCCCAGCAAACACACCAGCATTCAGAAACTGAGCAGTATCTACAAGGCTGAATAAATTTAGGAGAGAAAAGGCAGCTCTTATGTCTGTGCTTTTACATGGACCGAAGTTCCACTGTGTGAGAAAAACTGATAAATGCAGGGTGAGCACCAAAATGAACTCTGGGCTCAGGGAAGAGATTTTGCAAAAACGAAACAGAAAATGCAAAATATGACTACAGTCATTCTCAGGACCTACATTAAGACTCTGCCCGGAAGGGACACTGCACCTAATGCTGCATAACAGAGGAAAAGAAACAGTAGTTTCTAAAAAGAGGGGGTAAATGAAGATGTGCAAGATAGAAACAGTGATCAGAAGGATAGAATCAAAGGGCTTAAAAGAGAAACTCATGCTCGATGTGGGCATAACACAAGCGGTGAAAAGACCAGCTTTATAAGCACTGAACTGTGAGAGCAGAGCCCTGGTGTCACCACCGGTGGCAAAGGTGCCTCTGCCTAACCTATCACCCAAGAACGCAAGACAAAAGGTCCAGATAAACGAGTGCATTTGGTGGCTCACTCCACACCTCCCTATCTTCCCTGTAAAGGCAGAAAACCTGCTCTGCAGAAATATTCGCACACTGAGAGCGATGAACCCTTTTCACCATTCTGACTCGTCACATCAATAGAACGATATCCAGGGGCTCCACAAAACCCCGCCACGAGCCCCCGGAGCAGCAGGTCGAGCCCGTGGTCCCTCCATCCGATGCCGCTTTGCCCCTCGCACACCAGAACAGCCGTGGAGCCAAGTCCCTGTTTTGCAAGTCATACGAGCCCCCGGGAGCTCTCCGGGCACCCGGGAGGCGCCGTTAGGAAGTTCCAGCCCCTCCCGGCCCCGAGCAGCGCCGGTCCCGTGTTCCGCACCCACCGAACC
>NW_021938838.1:2728231-2774511 GCF_001715985.3 Manacus vitellinus
GGCGGGTTGGGGCTGGTGGGGAGCGACTCGTCCCCGGCGGCTCCGGGCTCGTGGTTTGATGTGCTGCGGGGGCGCGGAGGTGATTGAAGGCGTAGGTAAAGTAATCTCTGCTATTTGATATATTAGAAGCTGCACGTTGGTACCCGAGACAGAGTCGCTGCTCCGGGTCTGTCCCAGCCTGGGTGATGGCAAGGGCTGCGAAGTTCGGGGGTGTTTTTTTTTATCCTAGGGACGTTGTTATCTGGTGTTATCAAAAGCTGCAGTTTACAGCTGTGACAGAAACTTCTGTCATTTACAATGACCACCAGGCAAAAACATAGATAAACAGGGGAAAGTTGCCAAACACATGGATTTTGTCAGGTCTGGGGGATTTTGTGTGTGTTTGTTTCAGACGGGAGAGGGAAAAGGAAACAAGATTAGCAAACTTTATGACTGCAAGTGAACGTCAGTGTGATGCTGCTTGATGTTTATTTTTTTCCCCCTCCACTGTGCCCCAGGATGTGGTTGTCAGTAAAGTTGTTATTTGCTGAATCAGACACCAGTTTTCAGGATTGTAGTGTCAGGTCATAATTAAACCGAAATCCAGTTCATGTATCTTAAAACATGTTCTCTAAGTGAACTGGCTGATCCAGAAGACAGGTGGTTTGCTGCTGAAGGCTTTAGTCCCCAGAGGATGCTATGCCCTTGCAGAATCTCCTTCAGTTTATTTTTATGACTTTCTGTCACCATTGATTGGAACCTTTTGTTTCCTCTCTAAATGGATGGGTTGAGATGAACAAGTGGAGAAACAAATTATGTTGTTTCTGCAGCACTGGGATAGGAAAGCTGCCCTTGTGATCAGGACCTGTGTTCAGGAGGGAGATTCAATTTTCATCTTCTCTATAGGTTTCCAGCTGAACCACCTTCAGGAATGACACTAAAAGAGCAGGTGTTCCATGCTTTATGGAAAGTGCTCTCCCGCCTGCAGGGAGCTGCAAAAGGCTGCTGAGGCTGGAGAGATGGGTTGCTGTTGTGGTTTAACCCCAGCTGGCAACTAAGCAGGAGAGAGAGAGAGAGAGACAGAGAGTCACAGTTGCTCAGCACCCACTGTCCAGCCTGTCCCCAGCCAGCAGTTCCCACCCAGCTCCCCCCAGTTTATATACTGGGCACGATGTTCTGTGGTCATGGCTCTATGGAATATCCCTCTGGCCACTTGGGGACAGCTCTCCTGGCCATGCTCCCCCACAGCTTCTCGTGCAGCTCCTCGCTGGCAGAGCGTGAGACACTGAGTAGTCCTTGACTTAGAATGAACACTGCTGAGCAACAGCTAAAACTTCAGAGTGTTAGCAGTGTTATTGTCATACCAAACCCAAAACACAGACCTGTACCAGTTACTAAGAAGAAAATTAACTCTGTCCCAGCCAAAGCCAGGACAGTTGCTAATTTCTGAAATCTCACTGGTAATCACTTGTAAATACATGTATTTAACAACTGGAAACAGGCAAGCTTCCTCAAATTTTCACAGGATGGGCAAAAAGATAAACTGTATCTTTCTCCAGAACAGAGAGGTGTAAGAGCTGAAATAAAAGGAGAAGGATGTGAAGGTAGGTGTGTGTGTGGGGTGTTTAATTTTTTTAAAATATTTATTTAAGCAAGGTAAATACAAAGTGGAGTGGGAAAAAAAAATCCATTAAAATATGACTTTCAGAAAAGCAGCCTGAGGCAGACAACTATCAAGGAAGACATAACTATGAGAAAAGAATAGAGAAGGAGTAATGGGTGGTGCTGTTAGTTTTAGCAGTTGTGAAGTGAGTAGGTATCTCAATCAGTACTTACTGTTCAGTGTTCTTTGGAGAACTGAAGTTACTGTAAGGGCAGCAGGTCTGTTTTTTCAGGATGTTCAGTAATGTTTCACTCACTGAAAAGTACAATAAGCCCCCTGATATCTCTTTCCCATTGTGTTTTTAGGATAGACTATTCCACAATGGATGGGGGAGATGGTACTGCTGACCTTGTGATTAACAAGAGGTTTGTGTCTGAGTCGGAGCTCGAGGAGCGACGGAAGAGAAGGCAAGAGGAATGGGAAAAGGTCCGGAAACCTGAGGATCCAAAAGGTATGGGATAGGCTTTAACAAGTACAGGAAAAAGACCTGAGAATATTTCACTTTTGTGGAAAGCAGGAATAAAAGGCAATGGCCGCTATTCTGTAATTTCAAAAGGTTTTTATATATGAAGAGACTAAGAACTGTTGGCAGTTTAGTGTTTCTGACGTGTGGTTTGTTCCTTTCAGAATGCCCAGAGGAGGCCTATGACCCACGGTCGTTGTATGAAAGACTGCAGGAGCAGAGAGAAAAGAAGCAGCAGGAGTTTGAGGAGCAATTTAAATTCAGTAAGCACCAGCAGCAAACTGAATGTATTGTGTGCAACAGCTGTACACAAGTAAGGGACATATCCCTGTGTCCTGTGTGCCTCCCAGAGAGGGAAACAGAAGCTTCAGAGGAGTTACTGGAATCTTGGGTTTCTCAAGTAACTGTTTCTCAGTGCTGCTCTGGGCACCGAGGCAGCACTGCACACGTGCAAAACTCAAAAGTGGTTTGCAGTTATGAAGCTGCATTCCTGTAAAGTGCCTAATGCTAGGCTTGTATGGCACATTAAATAAAAAAATCCCACAAAACCAAAATCTGACAGCGATCCATGGGAAAGTGAAAATGTAAAGTGGTTTTGTGACTCTTGAACTCATGCTTTAACACAAGACCATTCTGCTTCAGTCAATAACAGAAATCCTGCTACAGCAGCTGTTATATTTCCAAGCTGTAATTATTTGACTCAAAAGTGATTCTTCAAAAAGTAGATGTTTAACTGTTCTGATGAAACGGGAACTAATTTCTACTGATGTTTGGCTTTCTGATTTTATAGAAAAATCCTTTGCATTGTATCATCTGTGTATGTGCTGCTGAGTGCAAAGATGATAATGAGAACTAGAAAATTATTAGTCAACCTTTTTGGGAAAAAGGGAGCTATTGGCTCTAAATAAAGAGAAGTGAGGATGATACTGTGGGACTCCATTTTAAGGTGGGTCCTAATTGATTTTGGTTCTTTAGCTGGAAGCCTTACCCTCAAGCTGTATGTTCTTTAAGCTCCACTTTGGCTCACTGGATTCTGTCTAGAATTTCTCTTGTATTTGTGATGGAACAAAACTATGGCTCAGTCTTTGGGTTCTTAGAAGCTGCCCCAGCAGATACTGTTGGGTACATCACTGATTACTGTGGTTGCCATTCCTGGTGTGTAGTTGATGCTTTTAGGATCATTCCTGTAGCCAAATTTCTTTGAGAGAAGGTAAGTGGGAGGAACTGACAAACTAAAGATCAGTGGAGCACTGGTTTACCTTATCAGATTTCAGCCAGTTTGGCCATTTGTGACAAGATTTGTCCCCTAATGTGCTTGAATTTGCCCTAAAATGTTCATAAGTGTTTTTTCTGTCCGTGGGAATTTTTGAGGAGTAGAAAACAAGTTTAGTGCACTGTCATTCTTATCAGTCACAACTGATGAGGGAACTTGGGAGGAGAAACTTTCATGCTGAAGAATTGTGTTTGCACTGACACATGAACTTACTCTAAAACTTTTATGTAGATAAAAACTGATTTACAGATGAGCAGTTCTTTCTGCTTGGCTGTTCAGCATTGCAAGAATGTCTTCCTTTTCAAAGTAAAGTAATTTTGGTAGAATGGTAGAGCATTTTAAATGAGAAAATAATCCTAGTATTCTCTATAATGGAACTTTAAAAATTTTCTTTCTGCACAATTGTGGTAACCAAAATAAGGACAGGTGAAAGTTTTTTCCAGTCTCTTGAGTTTCACTTATTTTTGGTGGTGAAAAGTGGCAAGTACAGATAATGTCATTATCTCTATAATTAATGCATTAGAGTCTTAACTGGACCTACAGGATTCTTTCCAGCTGGAGAGTTTCCAGTTTACTTCAGTAAACTTTTGCTCCCAGTCATCTTTGATGTGACTAAGCAGTTCTTGCCCAAGGAGCCACCCAAAAACTGACTGCTGTCAGGCTGGATGGGAAGGGCTTCCAATAACTGTTCAAAGTAATAGTTTCCCTTGCCCAGTTGTATTAGACCTGCAACATCTTCCCTTTGCTTCAGTAAACTGAGTACTGGAATGGGTAGCAGCCTTCCTCTTAGTTTGCAGATGAGACAAGCAGAAAATTAAATTAATTCATGTCATTTGCTTCAAAAAGTGTCCTGAGTTTCACTACTTTTGCTCTCTGAAGGGGCCCTCAGCAGTAGCAGTGAGTGCTACAAGTTACTGTTTAAAGATTTATGAATGAGCTCTGCATGAGTTGGAAGGAGTGGGGATCAGCCTTTATAAAATAACCTCAAATAATAATTGATTTCTAGAGCTTTTCTGTCAAAGGCAGAAGCTTGCCAATTATCAGTGTAAATGGGTTTCTTAGTTTGCTATTAAAACAAATAGGGCTTGATTATGTGGGTGAAGATTAAAAAAACAAACACAGTGACCTCATGTAAAAGCCTAAAAATCCTCCCACAGAATTAAACTTTAATGGAGACTGAGGGTGATGTTTGGGCTAAGATTTTCTGAGGATGACTACAAACAGCAAGACTTGTTTTTTTCTAAAAAATATTTTTTATTAACTTTTTAACTAAATGGTTTTATCAAGAGATGTTGAACTTCTGCAGAGCAGCAAATAAAAGACCTTCCTGCTGCACCAGCCTGTACTTTCCTTAATGTAGGGTAGTCTGTTTAGAAAGAATTTATTTGTATTTGGAATTTAGGAGTTGTCTTGCTTCTGGTTTTTTTTAAATTATTTATTTAAATGGATGTTAGTATCAATTAGTTAACTAATTGTTTGTTTTAAGAAAATGTACTTCCTACTTTGAAGCAAGATTTATGGGGAGAAGTAATGTGGTTTCTTCCAGTTATTGGTTGGTTTAAGAAGAGATTCTGAGGAGACAGGTTTAAACTTAGTGTCTGAAGCCAAATCATTGCTTATTGTGGTTATTCCTTATTTTGTGTAACCTGTTCCAAATGGTGTTTCAGAACTACAGAAAGGCTGCCTGTCTGAAAACTTTTAAGTTTTCAATTAAGGTCAATTTTCCTTAATTATATTGGCAAGTCCAACAGCATTTCACAGCTTCCTGTGAATTGTTGGGCTTCTCTCTGTGGCAATAGTGTTGTGTTCAAACTGTGTGAGTTTGTTGCAGTTTTTGTGCTTGAGTGTGTGAGAGTTTTGCCTTGTTAGCATCCAGGGTGATTAACTGGGAAGTATTTTTACTCCTTAATTACACGATCCAGCAGAGAGCTTGTGGAGTTTGCTTTGTGCCCTTTCCTTGGCACAGCAGCGTGGCTGCTGGAGTACCCCATTCACTCACTCACCCAGGACTCTGCTCCCTGTGTTCCCAGTGCAAATTTTCCTACCTTGGCAGTCCTGGAAATGTTGTATGTGAGACGTGGACACTTCCCTACATTTATGGGGCTGTTTGAAGTCATTGGAAAATGTTGTAAGACAGTGATGAAGTAACACACAATAATTGTCTGCTTCCTAAGTGGTTTTAGCTTATCAATATGCATTCTTTTCTTTATTCAGAAAATATGGTAAGAGGCTTAGATGAAGATGAGACACATTTCCTTGATGAGGTTTCTCGGCAGCAAGAGCTTCTAGAAAAGCAACGAAGGGAAGAAGAGCTGAAAGAACTTAACGAGTACAGAATATCCTTTGCATTAAAATGGCTGGTGGTTACCTAGAGGAGGGTAAGAGTGGGCTGTAGTTTTGTTCTGTCATTGACATTCTTTTTATAAAGCTGCTTTACAGAACGTGTACAGTGATAGACTTTCAGAGTTTAATGTTTTCATTGTAGACCACTGTAATGTTTGATATTCCCCCCTTCAGCCCTCACATATCCCTGGTACTTTTCTTTCCTTCTCCCCTCTCCATTGTCTTGGAGTTTGGTAGTGGGTTGGGTTTTTTTTATGTTATTGAGTGCATGAAATACCATCACTAAAACCAGAAAGTGAACACAAAGGAAAAACATCCTATTATTTCTAATCTTCTGCTTTTGTCTTCTTACTGAAACGGAAATACTGTCTTAATTTTTTTACCTGCTTGATTTCAACATACCTGTTTGAAATAATGTTCGAATTGCTCTCTCTTGTATCTCTTCTTGAAGTATTAGATGCTTTTTTCCCTTGCTGATATCTGCAGGATGAAAAATTAAATACATCTGTCCCAATGCACTGACTTTCTTCTGGGAAGTCAGTGCCCATGGAGACTTGGCTCCTTTGGGTAATACACACTTGTAGGCAGTACTGAGAGCAGCACAGTTTGGCTTTGCTGTTAAATGCCAAATTTTCTTTAAGATGTGCTAGTGAATAATATAGGATGTTTTTTTCTCTCTGATTAGTGCCAGTCAAGGGACATTGGAATGACTCAATGATTTCTGTGCTAAGCAAAATGTTGCTTTTTTGAGGTTTACTGAATCTGTGCAGATTGAATCTTTGTCTCCATTGCTGTTAAGTCATCAGTGAACAAAATACAAGTTCTCAAGGATGCTTTAGTATAAATAAAAGAGTTTGTGTACACAAGGAGGTGACCAAAACCAGTCAGCACATAAAACTGGTTAGCACTGATGCTACAAAGATCGGCCTTACCTTGTGTTAGTCAATGATTTACAACTTGGAGGGTGAGTACTGGGAAGAGCATCTAAATTAGCTCAGGAATGTGTGTAAGTAAAAGAAATACTGATGCATTTTTTTACTCCAGAAATAGGCTGCAGCTAGTTGTTGGATTTGGAGTATTTTCCTGATTTGTTGGACCTAATAATGGGATGTTCATGGGCTATATTTAGTTTGGGTGATGTTGCTCGCGGGTCTGGCTGATCTGGAGCTGTGCAGTGTGGGACTGTGCTGGGGCAGCAGCTGCCAGCTCTCCTTATGTCACATTCATCTGGGGTGAACCATACCAGCCCAGAGGGGGTCTGGAGTTGTCTTGAATTAACCACATAACACACTGATCCTGAATTTTCCTCAGCAGGGCCTGATCAAGGTGTACAGGCCATCTTACCTCAGTCTTTGCGGTCTTAGTAATATTGGTGCCTCTGGGTCTGAAGTCTTGCTGTAAATGAATCTGTAGAACTTACTGCTGATGGGGTGGAAGGAGGGGAAATGTTTTATAGTCACCTCATCCCGTGGGAAACTGGGAAGCGTTGCCCGTTCCATTTCTTCTTTGCAATTTTTTTATTTAACCATAATATTGCAAGCAATCTCAGAGCAACTTGCAAAATGACTCGTCTGCGTTTGGAATTTTTGGTGGTGTTCTTCTGAAAATGCAAAAGGTGTTTTTTTGCATCTGCAGGTTGTTACCGATGGTTTATCACTACAGTGACAAAAAAAAAAGTGGGCACTAGGCAAATATGCTGCATCTAGAGGTACTGTTCAAGTGCCCTCCCAAACTAATAGGAGGAATGTCAACCCACTGGGTTTGATTTTTTGCTCTTTTTCCTGGTATAGCATCCAGTTTAAGCTACCCAGAGGCATTAATTTAATGGTAAACCTTACATAAGTATTCAAGTACGGAGTTGGTTTTTTTTGTTGTTTTTGTTTTATGTTGAACAATCATGAAATCATATATCTTGAGGGTAACCATACTTTGGAATATTTTAGTGCACTCATAAGCTTAAGAAATTCATATGCATGGATGACCAGGAATTTTACTTCCTCTTGCATGAATAGCTAGGTGTGTTTGCTCCTTATCCTATCCAGATCCCACTGGTCTGACAGTGATTAAAGATTTGCAGATATTTTTTAAAGCCAGATCCAAGAAGTGTTTGAGAACAACATCCTCTGGTCTTCACACCTATATATATGTGGGAACCATCCCCCTTCCAAGAAGCAGGTTTTTCTGTAGGACAGCTTGTTTAATGCAGTTGATATTTAGATTGAGAGGTTTATTTCTGATGTTGTCTTCCTGAGGGGGAACACTTCTTGGCTGGGTATAGCATTACATTTGCTAATGGCAGCAGTATGTATAAAATATCTACTAAAAATGTGCTGAGCCTTTCTAGTTAAGGAGTTTTAGGGAAATGCCATCCTGGACAGAAGTGAAAAGCCTGTAATTTGGTATCTTTTAAAAGAGAAGCCTTTGGCTTCCTTAGCTGGGCTTTTTTAGTGCAGTCTTAGAACATAACAAGGTGATGGACTAAAGTGTGGAAGTTGAACACTGCAGTGGGTGGAAGGAGTCGTGTGTTGCAACATCAAACTGTGTTCTACACAACGAGCTTTCAGATGGCTTTGGATAGCCACAGGATGGCACTCCTGTGCCATCCTAAAAAGGAATAAAATTGAGAAGACTTGGTTGGGGTAAGAAGCAATCTGAGTTACTGCTGTATCCTTAGGAAAATCTAACAAGGAGTGGCATCTTAACCCTTCTGATTGGAGACCGAGTGTGTCGCTTCAAACCAAAGTGTAAGAGTTTGATTTGCAGATGTTCAGTGGGGAAAAAAGCTGTGGCTTCAAAATATATGGTCCATCAACATGAAATTCCCTATCTAGTATTTGTCTGCAGTGACTGGGGTACCTGTGAAACTCCAGCTGTGCAATTGGAGTCAAAGAAACTGTTAGAAAGCTAGATGTGAGTTTATAAACGTGCTTTGAAATTAGGCTAATTTGCCTTCACTGTGTGCAGTTTGTGAGTTTTGCAGAAGCTTGTGTGACTCCCATGGCACCTCATCAACAAGCAGGGCCTTTGACAGACCTCTCTTCACCAAATACAGATGGGCATTAAATGTTATCAGGGCAGGACTGGGTCCTGCCACGGGAGACCTGTTCAGGGTGTGTGCAGTGAGTGGGCCTTGATAACACATAGGCCCAGTTCCTCCTTATCCTGTCTGAGAACCTGCTTAAGATTCTCTCTAAGCATTATAGGTTTCATCTGCATCTCACCTTGCTAACACTGTTTTAAACTACTTAGTTTTTCTGTGCAGTCATTCATCCTTAATCAATCTGTCTGCTTCCTCTTTGGGTTGGAGCTCAGACCAGCAGTAACAGCCTTGTGGCCCTTACAGAGAGAGGAGCTGAAAAGACAGAGTGATAAATGCCAAAGCTGAAAATGGAACTGTTTTGCCTTGGTAGGCTGAAATCTGCTGGGCTCAGCAAAAGGAAGGTTTAGGAGTGGAAGTGAGCACACATTTTGCTACTTAGGTTTTTTGGTAAGGGTTAGAGTTTGGAGCAGCAAATATGAATTACAAATGTGTTGACCTCCATAGAAGGGGAAGTGCTGCATTGCCTGTTTGATTTGTTTGTTTGTTTTGGTCCCAGCCTGACCTTTTTGCTTTTCTAAGGCCTTTAGGTAAAGGCAGGATGATGGTATGTTCGTGGGTGCTGGGTGTCATGTGTTGTACCTTTCTGGCTTCAGAGCAGCAGCTCCTGGGCTGCTGCCTGGATGTCTTCACAGGGAGAGCTGGTATTGATACCTGAGGGAGGTCTGACCCCAGAGGGTGAGGTCCTGTTATGTTTTGGCTGAGGGTACCAGCTAAATGTCATTACAAATAAGTTTATTTTGATAGAATATGTGAATGAACTTCGGTCGTTGCTGTCAGCAGAGCTGGCTAAATATATCCGAGAGGAAGTGTCTGTTCTCCCTGTTCCTTCCAGTTGATCCTTAACCCTTAATTCACAGCACTCTCACCAAAGTGGGAGTCAGTATGGACCCAAAGAAGGAAACTGAGAAGAAGTTGCCCATGAAGTCAGTGGAAAACAAGAACAAATTCTCTCAGGCAAAGCTGTTGGCAGGAGCTGTGAAACACAGAAGGTTAGTTTCACACCTCTATAAATTCATGAGGAACGGAACCCAGTTAGCAGTGTAAAGGGAGGCAGGCCAAAACTGCCTCCAGAGAGTGAGGTGTAAACCTTAGCCCTAAAGAAAAAAGGGGGAAGGTATAAGAAAAGACCAGCCTTGTTTCTATAGGCTCTCACAAACTGTGGGGAAAAACATGAAGCAATTCAAATAGATAAGTGTGTGTAAAGCAAGTGGGTAGACTCTTCATTCTAGAGTGCTTGGGCAATCCTGCTTGGGGATCTAGAGGGAATCTGTTTTACATCTCTATTTATAGATATCAGTGTCACCTCACTCAAGTGAATTCATTCACATTTGCATAATGGATCAGCCCATTTCACCTGTGCTTACAATGGATTGTTTTAATTGCTGCTGGGGGCAGCACGTGGGAGACAAAGTTACAAGAGAAGAGCTTTGTGTACCAGTTTGGTCCTGGGGACATCAGGCAAACTTCCCTTGTTCCTCAGTCATTTGCACTGATACATCACCACCCTTTCCATCCCAGGGAGATGGCAGCTGGGTTTGTGACGTGTTTGCTGTTTTGATCTTGGCCCACAAACGCAGCTGCTGGTGTGCCACAGGTTATGGAGAAACTAGGCATGTGGGACCAGACTTATTTCCCAGAGATGAATCATCTAATACTTAAGATGATTACTGGCATCTCCAAATTCAGTCAGTGTGTTTGAATCGTCTCAGAGAATGCAAGATTATTTTAGAAGCTTATCTTGTAGGGTGATGTTTAGCTCCCAGTACAGCAGTAATTGCATGTCTGAAAACTGAAGTAAGCACTTCCACCACTTAATGTGTGTGGGGTTGGGTGGTAGTTTGGGTTTTCAGAAAGCGGAGAAGAAAAGCCCTGAACTGATAACAAGCAGCCAACAATGTTGTTTTTGTCTTCTAACTATTAGTACTTAACCCAGTAGGATGCAGAAAAGGAGCTGGCATGTGCTTAATGGCACTTCTGAAGTCTGCAGATGGCATCTTTTTGAAGAGAGCATCTTAACTGACATGTCAGTGCCATTGCAGACTTGCTTTGCAGTCTTCTATTTTTGCCATCTTATCTTCTATTGCGAAGTGGCCCAAAGCAAGTGTAGTGTGAGCTCAACATCTGCTCCCTGAGCTTTGTAATTTCCTGTAAAGGATGTATTGCTATTAAAAGCTCCCTGCACAGAGTAACCTTTCGTCTGTACTGCATGTTCTGACAGGGACAGAAAAGAGTTAATGCATAATAATGCTCATACTTCATCAGTTCATCACAGCTGAAGCTGGGAAGCATTTGTTTATGTGGATGACTTAGGACTGGGAACATGCAGGGTGGGGGGAATGGAATCTGAGCAGTGGCAGGGGAGAGCTATAGAAGCTCTGAAGAGTCAGAAGTCTGGGTCATGTTCCTTTCCCCCAGGAAGGACTCTTTTCTAGATACTGCAGCTGTGTGTGAATTGCTGCAAAACCTACTGGGCTTCTTACTGGGTGCAAGATTTTCAGACGTTTTAGAACAGGCTCTGTAGGAGGGGGAAGGGGAAAGCCACAGATATTGCACCAGCAAGTGTGGTGACCATCCACGTGTGCAAGGCTGTGGTCGTGTGGGGTGTCCGAAGCTCAGGCAGTCATTCCCAGTCTCCTGTGGGGTACAGCCCACTGGATGGGTGGCTCTGGGTTGCTGTGCAGGAGGTTTGACTTGGGCTCCCAGAGGCGTGTTCCCATTTCCCAGGTTAACAGGTGATAGCAGTGTAGGTGTTGACGCTTCCTTGGATCCTGCACGTTCTTCAGGGAGCCCCAGTTAAGGGCAATCAGAAGTGGTGATGGTCATCAGGGGATCCTGCTGGCATTCACTGTAGCATTTTTGGCAAAGATGTATCAATTACTTCACTGTAATTAAGTGGTTGCTTATGAGGAACAAGACACTTTCTTATTTTTTTCCACAGTTCAGATGGTGGTAACAGTGTGAAGAGGTTGAAATTAGATACTGATCACGATGAAAAGAATCAAGGTATGTCCCGACTTCTCCATGTAGGAAGCTGTGTGTCTGTCACTGAACAGCAACTGGCTTGGCGTAAAACCTGGTTTTGCTTTTCTGGTCCTTCATTGTGCAAGGCAGCACAGACTCTCTTAGAGCAGTAGAAATGGTAAATGTAGGTGCCAACAGCCTTCACAGGAAAGAGGGCTGCAGGTTCCCTGCCTGGACCAGTCCTGACAGATGTTTGTCTAAGCTGCTCTTAAATCTCCACAGACAGAGACTGTGCACCCTCCTTAGGGAGTTTATTCTAATGCTTAACTGATTTTAATCTGAAAGAGTTTTACCTGGTAACTAATGGGAGTCTCCTTGGGTGCATTTCAAGCCTATTGCTTATTCTCCTGGCAGGACACATGGAGAGCTGCTCATCCCCTTCCTCTTCACAGCAGCATTGGATGTATTTGTATGCATCCACTTTAACTTTTCATGCTGTGATGTGATTCTGTCCATCCTGAAGTCAATTTGTTTCAGAAAACTGTGAGGAACTAGAAGAAAAATTAAGCTGTGTTTCAGCCTTAGCTGTCAGGGCTGCACTTGACTTGCTGTCAAGATACTCTGACACAAATCGGGCGAGCTGCAATTGTGTAATGACAACCCAAGGCGCTTCCTGAATCTCCTTCTGTTCAGTAAACTTTCAGAACAGTGGAAATAATTAATTAGCCATGGAAGATGGGAGATGTTGACTAGCAGAACGATGGAATAAAACTTTTCCTCAACTATGCTGTTACATTGCAAAAAAAAAATACTCAGCTACACAAAGCAGAGCTATTTATTCTTATTTAGTGGGTTTGGTACTTGACAAGCATCAAACTGACAGCTTTAGAATAAAAAATCTGTAATGCCAGCATAGAGCTGGGCTTAAACTAGTGATGAGGAAAAAAAAAATCCCCTGAGGTAGCAAGTCCTTCCTGTCAGAATGGCTTTATTGCAGCATAAAGCTGCCTTATGCTTTAATTAAATCCTGCAGTCATCCGCTGCTTGTGTGGCAAAAGCAGGTGAGTGACACGTGGCAGCTCCTGGGCTGATTGAAAGGCCTTTCCCGCACTCCCTGTGTTTGACTGGGGTATCTCTCTTCCAGAAAAACCCTCCTGTGTTCCCCTGGGGAGCAGCTCCGTGGGAGGCTCCACAGTGCACTGTCCCTCAGCCGCCGTGTGCATTGGGATCCTGCCGGGCCTGGGTGCCTACTCGGGGAGCAGCGATTCGGAGTCCAGCTCGGACAGTGAGGGCACCATTAATTCCACTGGAAAGATTGTCTCTTCTGTCTTTCGTGGCAACAGTTTCTTTGATGGTCCATAACAGAAATCCCTCCGTGTGTAATGTAGTGCAGAGTATCTTCCAAAGCCCTGATGGATGCTTGTCGCATCCCTCTGCCCCAAATATAATCTTTCTAGCTAACCTCTAAACCTTAATACACTCAGATACTCCTAAAGCAACTCATTATATCTTCCTCCCCACTCCCAACTTTCCATTTCTGAGGTGCATACTGAGCCTTGAGGAAAAGCTGCCATCCTAAAGCAGAAAGCACACCTCGTGTCACAAAGGTCTGAGGGTAAGGAGGAGAGAGCTTTATCTTTTACAATTCTTATGGAAAGAATTATGTTGATTTAAGAAGTTTATACAAGACTAACAAGCAAAAATACTCACTCGAAGCAGTGAAGTCTTGTAGAAACAGCCATGTGTTCTGTTTTAAAATGTCATTTTTATTCTGCATTTGAGAAATGGGGGCAGAACCAAATTTGAGCAGATGGTGAAGTGTAGATTGCCATGACACTGTAAAGAAGTTTTAGTGTTACATGATTAAAGACATTCTGAATGCATTTTTTTATCTCTGCTTGTGCCATTCATAATTGTTCTCGTTCCATTAAGCAATTTCTGCTCTACCCGACCAGCCCTTTCCTCAAACCGCCAGCCAGGAGAGGTACAAGGCAGCCTCCTACAAATGCAGAGGTGGTGATGGAAAACTGTTGGTCTGGGTGAGTTCACAGGAGCTGCAATTGGCTTTTCTGCTCAAAGGCTGTTGCTCCTGTGCCAGCACTTGACGAGGAATTCAGCTTTTCAGCAGCAGTGTCCTGAAGAACATGACTCCAGAGCAGGTGGGATTCCCCAGCTCAGCCAAACCTCTTTGTAGAGAAGCTGAACAACATCATCCTTGTAGATGTACCGAATTTAAGAAATCTTACATGGACATGTTTCTGGGTGGACCAAGGAGCCAGGCATGAGCAGGAAGGAGGGCTGAGGGTCCATCCTTTTTTCCTGTGTGTGCAGACGGGGCTAATGGGAGGTCACAGGGTTGGAACAGCTCAGCTCGACCGCTCGGGGTGGAAGAGTCTTTGTGACAGTCCCTCACAGCCCTGCTCTATGTACTGCACTTCTGAGAGAGCAGCTGGGCTAAAAGCAGTGAAAACTGAAGGCCTTTACTGGATTCGTGCCTTAGCTTGAGTGTTGAATTTTCCCAAAGAAAAACAGGGAGAGTTATGCTCACAATGAAGCTATCCTTAGCCAAATACCCCTTCTGTTTGCACAGCCCTGTTCCACAATCAGATCCTTACAAACACACTGTTTTTTTTTTTTCCCCTGTTCTGGGCTTCCTGTGTTTGCTCCAGAGTTTATCCTACCTCTTCCCTAGCTACTGTAATTATGGCACTTTCAGGTGGAAAATAGGTAGATCTCTTGCAGCCTCCCTAATGCTTTGCTTTTGATGACTTTCATTATACTGAGCTTTGGAGTGAAATGGAAGTGGTGCACACAAAATGCATGTTTTTTGATGAAAGTTGCATTTGCAGGAGCCTTGAGGAGATGGTGTGAGAGCTGTCAGTGTCCTTACTGGCACTGAGCTACATCAGAAATATCACTAGAGAGTCAGAGCAGCCTGGCCCAGCTGTGAGCATGCTGGGGCCATTTTCCTGAGTGATATTTTGCACAGCTGCAGTCAAAATGGCTGATTTAGACAGAAATTTATAGTGGCAGTTGTCAGCCAGTTGCAGCAGGTGTGATGGTGGTGCAGAGGGGCTGCAGGTGAGATCAGGAGGGGGTGATGGTGGTTATAGTGGACAGTGCAAGGCCAGGGGGAGACATAATCCAGGGAAAGCAGATGTGAGAGCCCTCCACTTTCCTCCTGTTCCTAGAAGAACAGAATAGGGCACTTGGGGAATGCCTTTGAGTCTGAGTCAGCCCTGCTGTTCTCAGGGCCTGGCCCATGTAAACAAACTGCAGAGCTGTCCCAGCTCCTCACTCTATCCATTAGTCCCATTTACCTTCGTACAGTCAGAAGCCATCTGACCTTAAAATACTCCAGTGCCCTGAGAGATGTGCAGGGAAGTGAAGAGTGAATGAGATGTAGGATAAATCAGACGTGAAAAGGGCAGCTGTGGCAGTAACCTTGCCCTGGGGCTGACAAAGCTGACTCCAGCTGGTTCCTGCAACTCTGGCAACCAGTGGTAGATTTAGATTTTTTTGGGTGTTTTGTTTTTTGGTTTGTTTTTTTTTTTTTGGGGGGGGGAGGGAGTTGGTATTTTTTTTTTTTTGATTTGGGGGGTTTGTGTGTTTTTTTTGTTTTGGTTGGTTGGTTGGTTTTGGGGTTTTTTAGGTGTTTTTTTTTTTTTGTTTGGTTTTTTTTGGTTTTTTTGTTTTTTTTTTTTTTGTTATTGTTGTTATTTTAAGAAAAAAACATGACTGCATCGTGTGTGCTTCAGCCCCTCCCCAGGGATAGCTCAATAAACGGCTCGTTGTCTGTGCTAGTTGTTAAAGCTTCAGAGAGGTGTTAAAAAAAACGACAAACCCCCACAAACACTCTACTAGAAGAAGAGCTATCGAGCTTCTGCAGCTGCGTGTGAGGTTCTCTTATGGAAATTAAAAAAAAAAAAAATCAACAAAAAACTCCCAACAATTTTTCCAAAGCCACACACTTCGATCTGGAAGCTGAGCTGGATACAGCATTATTTCAAACAAGCCACTCTTCCAGGGCTGCTTCTCCCTTTGGAAAAGGGTGGTGTTGGTTGTTTATTTTCCCTTCCAGGGTGTTTTTGCAAGGCAGAGGTTTCTCGGAGCACTCCCCCCTCTCCCAAGGGATGGAGCTCACCTGGGGCCTGCTTGGAGCCTTCTCGGGGCCTCTCTGACAGCTTTGACCTGGTGCTGTGGGACTGCCTGGGGCAGCCCCTGTGCTGGTGCCTGGGGGGCAGCAGTGACAGCCCCACGTTTCTGGTGGTGGTTGGTGGCAGAGAGCACAGCCAGGAGCACGTGTGTGTGCAGTGGACACCAACCTCCCACCTGAAGCGCTTCCGCTGACGGGGAAAAGCGAGGTCAAGTCTGCTTGAGTTTGGAGTAGGGCTGGTGATCCCTGCCAGACGTTTTGAAGCATATTCAGCTTCAAAAGACCTTAATCTAGTTAAGAACAGCAGAAAGCAGCAATTAGCACTGAAGATAACACGTTGCTGATGAGCAGCTCAAAGGAGCTGCTGGAGAGCCGGATTTCATTACCCAGCCCAGGCAGGAGGGAGCTTCTGTTACTCAGACTCGGAAGAATTTCTAGAGATGAAGCAGCAGTGAACCATGAAACTTCTTTTGGTGGTTCATCGCTGGTTCACCAGTGTTTTTCCAAGCACACACATGTGTGCACACACCAGGCCCCTGCCCTTAGCTCAGGCAGGCACAGAGGGGATGCTGCCCTCCCTGGGACATCCACTTTCAGTAAATCCCTCTCTGGCACACTGCCCTTGACAGCCTGGGCTGATTCCAGGGCACAAGGAGTAGAAACACTGAGCAGAGAGAGCGACTGAGGGACCAGAACAGGCCATTTGGGGTGACTCCCAAACACCCAGCACTGCTGACCACATAAGCTGCTCCCAGACCTTCCCATCTAGGAGACCCTTGTTTTAAATGTCCAAGTTTCTTTATTAACCTGAGTATAACAAATATAACATGTACACAGTATAAAAATGAACACAGAGCCTGACAGATGTACAGGTACAACACAAATACATGAACTATACAACGACCAGTTCATTGAATGATAATAATATATTAAGCATTTCATTGCTTGGAAAAAGCAAGTTTTGATCATAAAAATTGTATCCTGTTCCACTGAAATTTTACAAAGTACATTCAATACTGAAAAGTGACTCAACAGAGCAGGACCAAGGCATGGCCTGGCTGCTTAGTGTTACCTGGGGCCAAGACTGTACAAAATGAATCCAGACGCTTCGCTGGGGTGAGTGTTAGGAACTTAGCAATTAAATTAAGAAGTACAAAGTGTTTCAGGGAGGGTATTCTTCTCTTAAGAGCATGTGGAATGCGCTTTCGGTAGGACCAACAGGCTTCGGCAACATGCAGAGGGAGCAGCCTGGCACAGCTCTACGCGGGCTCCGAGTTGATGGGTGGCAGGTTTTTGTGCTTGAAGTACTGCACGACTTGCTGGGGCAGCTCTGCCAGCACAGCTTTGGCCAGGGTCTCCTTGGGGACCTGTGGGCCAGAGAGAACCAACACCAGCATCAGAACAGCCATAGGGGACCAACCAAGCAAACATGGCTGGGCTGTCCCCAACTCCAGACTGTGGCATTTCATTTAATGCCCCCTAGAGTCTACTGGCAGCCAACATTTTATACACCTGGGATTGTTGTATTCTATACTACACTTGCCCTACAGGAGGTAATTCACTGGTAGGAGGGAATAAAACATCCTGGGTAGGTCAGAAAAACCAGGTGTGAGTAATAAGGAGTGTAACAGAAAGACACTGATTAATTGCAAAAAGTGGGGAGATAAGCACAGGCTGATTTTCTGCATCCGTGGGCAATCCTGTGCCAGCAACAGTGTCCGACCCAGGGCTGACTCCTGGATAATCCCACAGAGGGGACATGTGTACGGCCAGTCCTGGCATTGCCCATTTCTACCAGCACCAGGAGGGACCAGGGGTGCAGGGCATTAAGCCCTCGGTGTGTGGCACATCACAGGTGCTGGATGAGGCCTGAATGGGAGAGGCCAGCATGGGACTGTGGTGAGAGATGCGAGCCCAGTGCTGCCCCAGCTTGCTGTGGGAACCCAGACCCTGTTATGATTCACGGGTTTTTGCTCCCACCTGCCTGACAATGACAGGAGGCGGAGGAACAGGGGGGATGCTCCAGTGGAGCTCGCCACAGAGATGAGGAGCACTGTTGTCCCTGCCCTCAGCGCTGATTTACGTGGTCAGTGACAGAGCATCACTGAGGGATGGTAAGACAGGCAGGTACCTCTTGCCTCCACCGGCATTGCTCCACTTCCAGGGTCATTTCCAGGCTTGACACCCCATTCTCCCTGTGATCCCCTCCCCGCTGCCCACACTCACGTTGCGGAAATTCCGGAAGGGCACGAACTGGACGATGTCCCGCACGGCCTCCTCGCCGGTGTAGGAGTGCAGCACCCGGCTGTCCCCGTCCAGGAACTCCATGGCAGCAAAGTCAGCGTTGCCCACCCCCACGATGATGATGGACATGGGCAGCTTGGACGCCTGCACCACGGCGTGTCTCGTCTCGTCCATGTCGCTGATCACCCCGTCCGTGATGATGAGGAGGATGAAGTATTGCTGTGGAGGGGAAAGGGCAGAGGGTCAGACCCAGTGGGATGCCAGAGCCTGCGGGCTGTAAGCGGCCGGGATGCTCCACATGTTGAGGGGTGGCAGGTCCCCTGGGTGTTTGGGAGCAAGGTTCACCACTTCCCAGGACAGCTGGCATCAACCCCTTTAGCAGAACCCAGAAATCCGGGTGTTGATTTTTGAAAGATCGTAAAAAACAACAAACCAACTCCCCCACAAAAAATATTTTTCTTATTTACTGTACTTAATGATGGAAAAAAACCCCAACCTCCAGCCTGTGCAGAGCTTCTGTGTGAGGGCCAGGAGGAGTTTGGGGCTGGGACATGAGCCCAGCTGGGAGGTGAAATCTCCCCGTGCCTGCACACACAGTGGGGTGTGTTTTGGGGTGCTCCCCATCGACGTGTCCCTGCACCAATGGGGAACATCTCCTGTATTCCAGTGCCAGGCTGTGGGGTGGGGAGGGCTGTCCCATGCTCAGGGTTTGTCCCTCTCCTGTACAAAGCCGTGGATATTGGAGGCACTGAGGGGGGTGCAGAGGGTACCAGCAAGATGGGGGGATGACAGATCAGCAGCATTGGAACCTGCTCCCCTTCCCTTGGGAAAAGGAGGGCACCAGGGCCAGTCCTGCAGACCTGGGGGAGGATGGACAAGCAAACAGACGGATAGACCCTCCTGCTGGACTCAGCTCAGCAAATCTGGAGCATGTGGACCCCCAAAATTACCGTCTCCTCTGTCTCCAGGGAAAGTAATGGCTCAATTTTGGCACATTACGCAGCTTGCGTGTGCTGGAGAAATGACGAAAACAACCACTCAAGCACATTAAAGCCCTTTGTTCCTCTCCTCATTCTTTCCATTTCCTCTGAAAACCACTAGTGCAGCCATCCTGGAAAAGCAAAAAAGGGAGCACTGCCCCAAGCCTGTTTTTTTGGTCTTCCTCCAACCCACATCTCCTGAAACCTTCCCTAAGCTTCGTTTCCTCTTGATGCTCTCCAGTGCTAAATTCCAAGTACAAACAAGGCTGGGTCAAGCTTAAACACAACCCGAGGACATGGGTGAGGAGTCTTTCCCAAGCCAGGGCAGCAGCCAGCCCCTTCTTCCCCACCCCAGCCCCTTTTTGATGTGTTAGCCCTGCCTGTGGAGCACTGCCCAGGCTTTCATTTTCCCCTAAATCCGAACTTTTCAGAGCAAATTGTGGGGAGACATAGATCTGAAGAGCAGGACCCCAACATCTATGTCTGAATGGTCAGACTAAACTTCAGGAGAGGACCTGCACTGGTCATCACTGGAAGCAGGACTGGGGCCTGACCCTGTCTGGGAACCAGCATGTGAGGAAGAGTAAAACCTTGAGGGGAGCAGCTGGTAATGGGAAAGACTTTAAGCTGATTCTCCCCTTCCTCCCCTGGCCTCTGTACCAGAAACACAGGAAGAGCTATTTTCCTTTGTTCCCTCTTTTTTTTTTTTTTTTTTTTTTTTTTCTGTGAAATCCTTAACAGGATCAGAGAAAAATGCTGGAAAGTCTGCAGGGAAAGGGGCGGGGGCGCAGAGCTCATCAAATGTTTATCACAACATGTTTCAGAGGTCAAGTGGAGTAAGAGCTGCTGCTGTGGATCAGCCTCAAAGCCCAGGGGCTGTTCTGGGGTGACAAGCATCGGAGATTACAGCAGGGGAGCAGTGGGCACAGCAGGAGAGCGTTGGTGGGAGATTCCCCAAGGAGTGATGACAATTGTGGTGGTGTCAGTAAGTGGCAGCAGGACAGGTGTGCTGGTGGCACCTCTGGGCTCGCAGTACCCAGCTGGGGTGGCACCTCTGCCGAGCCACAGCCGGAGCTGCTGGAGCACAGCAGGGATCAGGCTGGCCCCACAACTGAGTCCTGCCAATCTGGGGTCTCCATTGGCACAGCACCCCAGCAGCACCTTCCTCCTTTCTCCTCTTTCTGTTGCTAAAATGGCCGATCCCTGAATCCTGTGTGGGCTCTGGGGATGATTCCTGATCATTTGCTAACGATAGCAGCAATTAGGCTCAGGCGGGTGAGCAGGACTTGAAGGGATTAGGCAGCACTAAACAGCATGAGGTAAGAAAAGGGGTGGTTTTGATGCAAGGACCCTGCTGGAAAGGTGTGTTTTAATTCCCTGAAGCTTATTAATCCTTTCCCAAGAGTCAAATCGTGTAATCCCTCTGTTCCTCCCCCAGCCCCAACACATTTAAGTCTCCCATCCCTGAAGAGCCGGGGACTCTGGTGTTTGTGATCTTTGTTGCCATGGAAAAACTACAAGGTTTTTTGGTTTTGTTTGAAATGTTGAGAGCAAGTGAGAGCGGGAGGAAGAGGAGGGCAGGCCCAGGCAGTCACCAGAGGCATCGGCACCAGGGGTGGCTTTGATGCCACCAGTCAAAGATGGGATGGAAGAGAAGACCCTGAGGCAGCGAGATCCCTCATCAATAACGCTTTGTGCTGCCAAAAACAAAAGCCTGAGCTAAGCCAGCCTTGCCTCTGACGGCACTATTAGTGCCCATTATTTAAAATCTCCCTTGATTAAACTATTAGTGCCAGCGGAGGGGTGCAATTTGCATATGATTAGCGCCTCTGCTCAGTGCAGAGCCCGTGGGCTCTCCCTCCCCCACTGCCAGCCAGAGGGAAAACGAAAAAACGAGGAGCGACCTGGATTTGTGCGGAATTAAACCAAATTCAGTATTTCCTTGTGCCTGGACCTGGGAAGAGCACTAGCACTGACAGCAAGGCTGGAAAAGATCCCCCTGGGGAAGAGGTTTCAGGTGTGATCCTGCTTTGCTCCAGGCAGGGATCAGGGAAGCTTTTACCCCAACATCTCCTACCATGCAGGTGCTGATGGCCAAGCTGAGCAGTTTTGGCCAGCAAAACCCAGGGGCCAGATCTGCCATCCTCCATGGGCAGCCTGCTGCCACGGGGACCCAAGGGAGCTCTATCTTGCAGACTTCAGATGCTCTTCACACCCCTAAGAGGACACCCCGGTCACCGCTGGCAATGCTGGACCCACGGCTGCAGCCCACAGCGAAGGGGAAGACACAAAATCCAGCTCAGGCTTTGCATTCCCCTGCCCAAAGCCGTCAGGATTCCCAACCCACCGTGGAATCTCATGGACTTACGGATGCAGTTTCCTGTTGGGTGGCTTGAGCTGCGAAGCGAGCCACGTGGTTGATGATGGGGGAGAAGTTGGTGGGTCCATAGAAGCGGATGTGGGGCAGGCAGGCTGAGTACGCTTGGACAATGCCCTCCACACCTCCAGGGAAAGCAGAGAAGCCAGGCATTACAATGCATCACAGCTCAGGACCACAGCAAGTCCAACTAGGAATCATCCTCTCATGCTGTCATGGAGCTCCATCACCCCCCCAGCTCCCTGCCTCCAACTCATCCAGCTCCACTTCAGTCATTTTGTAGTGAGTTTTCAGACCTTCTGGGGTAGGGAAGACCTTGTAGTGCCCACAGTCAATGAAGGCATTCCTTTGATTCTTAAAAAATCTCAGAATCGGCCAAAGAGGAGGAGCAAAAAAAAAGCAACTCCTGGTCTCTGAACATAACCAAAAAAACAGATAGAGATAAAAAAATCCCAAAAACTGGACATAAAAAAATCCCTAAAACAGTGAAGAAGAGAAGCAAAACAGCCCTCTGAGCTCCCAAACTTCTGCCACAGCAGAACAGGGCATATGGTTGGTCTCCTGAAAGGATGCATGCGTGTGTGATCCAAAAATGACCAATTCCACAATTAATCAGGTAATCATCAGTCCTTTGGAAAGGACCTGTCACTAATAAGAGCTGCAGGATGGTGGCTTCTGCACCCCATAGTGCCTGCAATACATCAGATCCAGTGAATGCTTTGTAGCTGCTGGAGAGGGACTGAACAAATCAGAGGCAGCAGAAAAGCAGATGTTCACAGACAGCTTTCATGAACCAGCCAGCAAGGTTTGGAGGCCCATCTTGCTGGGGTAAGATGACTTTTGGAGTCCACAGTAGCCCTTATCACTCAGGATCTGAGCAGTCCTTCAGCCACCACAGTGAGCAGCTCTCAGCTGCTTAAATGAAGTGTTCAGTCTGAATTCCCCATCTGCCAAACAGGCCCTGTGTTTCTTGCAGCCTTGCTGGAGGAGCAGACGGCTGGTAGGACACACCAGACATCAGAGCGAAGGCGGATTTTACACCGTCTGAATCCAGTTGCATTTTACCCTGGGCCTTCCTACACACCCCCAAATTTTCTCTGCTTTCCTCTGAGCGTGCCATTAGTTTGTCATCTGCTTCACTGTTCATGTCTGCCTCTGAACAGACCTTGAAACATCCCCAAAATCACAGAATCATGGAATGGTTTGGGTTGGAAGGGACCTTAGAGATCATCTAGTTCCAACCACCCTGCCATGGGTAGTGATGCCACCCACTAGATCAGGTTGCCCAGGGCCCCATCCAACCCAGCCTTGAACACTTTCAGGGATGAAGATGCTAATGAAGAAATGCAGAGGAAGGACAGAAGGCACTGAAGGCATCTAAGGAGTCCTATAGACCTGGCAGATGCTTACCTGAACAGAAGGGGTTCCTGGGATTGAAGTTAATGGCAAACTCATGGGATACCTGTGGAGAAGAACAGACCCAAATTAACTTGGATGGCCAATGCAGTGCAGGCCGTTCACTATCAGTTTAGCAGATGCTGCAGAGCTGTTTTAGGTCTGATGCTTTGAGCACCAAAGGTGATGATTTGAGCTTTCAGGCCACCAGCTCAAGGGCTCTGGGACAAAAAAGCTCCCGCCCTGTTCGTGCCAGAGTTACAAAACAAGGATATTGTCTCCCTCTCGGAAGGGTGGAGGTTTGCTGAGCTTTCCAGCATGGGAATCGCTCCGGGACACGCGTGTTCACAACACTGGCACGACGACTGTCCTCTGGAGCTCTGTCTGAAGCAAAAGTCCTCCCGAGGCTGCAAACGCAGCGCGCGTCTGATTCAGACTTTCCAATTACACTGGGCATTGTGTCGAAAGCAGCAGAAGCTATTTTTTGCAGGAGGCTGTGGGGTGGGAAATTGCAACCAAACAAAAGTAAAGTCAACCAGAAGTCCTCCCCCCCGTTGCTGCGAAGCTGATGTGCTGCCGGGCCGGCGAACTGCTCAGGTCTCTCCGTTCCTGTTGAGCACGAACCAGTAACACCCACAGGCACCAGGCTAGAGGCAGCCTGACATGCATGACTGTGCTTTGCATACACCTTTCCTTGCAGAAGCCTCAATTTTGGGCAATACGCTCAAATTCAATTGATTTGCAGTTGTAACGGGCTCGCTTCCGTTTTTGGTTTTTTGTTGTTTTTTTTTTTTTTTACAAAACGTTCAAAATTCTGCCACACGAGTATTTATAGACAAGGCAAGCAGAAATATTTCCACGTTTTGCCCCGCAAAATAGGGGTTTCTCTTTCTTTTAAGCAACAACAAAATGGTTTGAAGCTGTATTCCTCACTGTCTACAGAGCAGACCCCCTACGTGCACAAGTGTTGAAAAACCTCCTCTGGAGTTTTTATGGATTTTACATATATATGTAAATATGGGTTTTACATATATATATTTATATCCACTAAAAAAATTCAACAAGATGGCTTCAAAATAACAAAAAAAAATTTTAAAAAAGGATCTTATTCCCTATTCAGCTTTTACTTTGAAAACAGTTTCTGCAGAGTCCAGTTAAATGTACATGGAGCATCTACAGGTGTCACACACACAGTGAGAAACTCTTTCAAGCCACCCTAAAGGGTGAGACCAACCCCACAGAGGGTTCTCTGCCATCTCCCCAAGGAATCACACCCCTGCTGTGACTCAGTTTCTTTCTCTCTCTCTCTCTCTCTCTCTCTCTCTCTCTCTCTCTCTCTCTATATATATATATATATATATATATATATATATATGTATATATAAAGGCAAAAGGATGGAAATATATTGGGGGTTGCACATCAGTTGGAGCCCCCAGCTTCCTTTGGCTGACTCCCTCTCCCAAACTCAGGTGACTGGTGGGGCTCCCACATGAAGCATCCCCCTCTCCACTGCTGCCTTGCCTTTGCTCATCCCTCAGAAACCATAACCCATCTGCTTCCCTCTCCTGTTCCCTACTGGGAAACCACTCGAGGCTCTCTACAGAGCTGTTACATGGCAAGATGTTCTTTGACATTTCCAACGAGACTTTTGTGTGCAAAACATCTCGCTCCGACGGGCGCCTGAGAAGCGTTGGGGGAGCCATGGCAACGGGAGCACAAAGCACCCTTTGCACCACTCGTGTCTCCAGACAACCTTCACTCGGGTCTGGGGGTCCCTGCTATCTGCCCCTGCCCTCACACAGGGCATGGGTTTTCATGGACAACTGCTGCTTTGGCTTTGAAATTACCCAGAGAGCCTTGGTGGCCAAAAAGTCTTTAATGAGTGAGCAGAGCTGGTGATGCCCAGAGCCCGCGGGCTGGGCGAGCTGGGGAGGGGTGAAGGCCCAAGTGGTGTGGGGTGATGCACCAGGGATGGCCCCACTGCTGACATGACACAGCTGATGGGTCACTCTTGGTGTTAGGGTGGGTGACCTTTAGGCACAGGCCAAACACTTGGGGAGGGAGAAGCTGCTCCCCACTGGGGTTTGTTTGGGTTTAGACATCATTCCAGGGGAAAACAAGGTGTTTTTTCCAGCAATATTTACAGAGTATCTGCAGGCCCATGGGAAGCTGCAGGAGGCCCCCAGCCAGCATCCTGAACCCAGTACCGGCCTCCAGCCTTGCTGGAAGGGCCCTTTCCAGCCCAGCAATGCCCTTCCCATGGTCACTGACCTGCACACACGGACAGCAGAACAGGATGCTTGCCATGACAATTCATCCACTCCCCAGCAGCCCGAGCTGCTGTACCCTTTCCATCCCCACTGCATTTTCCATTTCTATTCTTCCCCTCAAGTAATAAATCCCTGGTGACAGCTAGCTCTTGGACCTTGGAAGCTGCCTACCTAGATTTTCCCACCAAAAGTGGTGAAGTGACAGACCAGAGACATTTGCTGGCCAAGGAGGGAATGAATCAGCTCCAAAGTGCACATGGAGGGATCTCCTCCTGTGGTTGGCAAACAGAGAGAGCTCCCACTTGAGTCACATGAATTTTGGCTGCCGGGAGAGCAGAGAAAAGCACAAAGCTGGAGCGGGCAGGACATCCCCAGCCACAAGGGCTGGCAGAGATGAGCTTCCCAGCCCGATTCCCAGCTGCTTGTGACTTACGTGCCCCGCTGCGCTCAGCCCAGGGCACAGCTCCCCTCCCAGGGAACACAAAGGGCTCACTGAGGTTCAACCCCAGCCTGAAGCTGGGAACGCCTCAAAACCAGTGAGCAGAAAGAAAACGCACATGAAGGGCGTGAGCGAAGAGCAGTCAAAAGACCCAGCCAGTAATTAAGGATGGTGGTGGTGTCCTGGCACATTGTCTCAGCCATGAGATGTTGTTCCCCATCCGGCAGCCAGGCTGCGGGAGCAGCTCTGTACCCTGCCCTCTGGATGAGCAGAATGCTCAGCTCAGCCCCTGCAGGACCAGGGTGCCTTTAACCAACCTCTCCTGCATCTAATCCCAACCACAGATCGGGGTGGATTTTTGGGAAAGCTTCTCTGCTCCAGTCCTTGCAGGTTCTGCCTGTGCAACATCCCATTGAGGCTCCCCAGCTCCCAGCCCCCTTCCAGACACTGCTGCCGTCTGACACATTCATCCAGGGGCCTTTTCCCTTCCGCAGAACTGTTCCTGCCTCCTGCCAGGAAAATGAATCAACGCCTGGCTCTGCCCATTAATGCCAGGGAGCTGCTGCATTCATGCCAACATAGAAGGGAGGAACCGGCTGCTCGTGCCCCATCCTTGCCTTGTTGCCCACCCACACTGCCACATCTCACCCCTCTCTGGCTGAGATCCCACATCCACCCATTCCCCCTCTGCCCAACAGCATTTCCCAGACCAAACCCCAGCAGCTCCTGCCCAGGCAATATAAAGACAATCCCATCCCAAACACACAGGTGGCCACAACAGTTTACCTTCCAGTCCGGTGGGAGTTGGGCACCGAATCCCAGAGCAGGAAACATCTTGTCTCTAGAGAGAAGGAGGAAAACATATGGCTGTATTGACACACATGAAGCAGACTTGTACAGCTTCTCCCAAAACATACAGTGCCTTTAAAAATCATGGGAGCTGAACAGAGAGAAAAGATATTCCCCTTTGGCTTTTGGTCTTTAGAGATAAAAGAGTCCAGCTTTGCTCTGTTTCCCACAGGGATCAGGAGCATTCTCTTGCCCAAACACCTAAGTCTTCTGCAGTTTTGTAACCCTGGAGGATTTTTAAAAATAAACTACCCATTTTGGACACAAAAAGCCATCACAGCAAGAGCAACAGATTTCTGTTTTGTTTACTCTACTGATGTCTGAGATTATATTTTTCTGATATTTTCTCCACCCCTCAGGGTGTCTGAGGAACGAGGCAGCCTGGGGCCACAGCTCTGATGGGAAACACCAGCGAGCTGAGGGCATCTGCCAGCTGCTCCCAGCAGAGGATGCTCCATCTCTGCTAATGCTCCTGTCTCTCCACAGAGGCACTGGGGAGAGGAGAAAGCCTGTCCCGACCCTCTCCTGCATCCCAATGTGTAAGGCAAATAATACCTTTAAAGCATTATTTAGTCCCGGTTTTGCAGACACAAAGAGATCAAGGCAGATGCACCCCAGCAGGCCCTTGAGGAGCCAGGGAAACATCTCCAAAATGCCTCCTTCTGGAGGCAGAAGGGCTTGGTGCTTACGAGTCATAGTCCTGGATGATCTGGCCGACAGCCCAGATAGCTGACAAGTACTCATTTGTCCCCAAGGGGTTGATGTAGTGCAAAGAGGAGGGTTCTTGTGGGTTCCCATTGGAAGCTGTGAAGTCAATCCCAACCTGGGGGACAAGAGAGAAGCACAGAACCATCCTCTGTTAGTAGGTACCACCACAGACCTGGCCACTGAGCCTCCATTGCCTTTGAGGCCCACACACTGTTCTGTCAAAACCTAAACCTCAAACTTTTGAAAAAGTTTAACAAAACCCATCTCTTCACCTTCCCTACGAAAAGCTGATTAAATACAGCAGGTAGTTATTCACTCTTACATCTCCATTTTTCATCAGGAAGCATCACATAAAGTGTCTTGAAGCAGTCCCTGCTCCTGGAACCAGCCACAACCACCTCCAGCTCAGGGCTCTTGCTGCCCATCTCCCAGATACTCTGGGGCTGAGTAGCCCCATGGACACCAAGGCAGCCAGGGCCACCCGGGTATTTGGATCTCAAGGTCTTTGACCAAAGAATCACAACCCTGAGCAGATCCTTTCCCTGCAGCAGAAAGATCTGCTCGTCGTCAGGCTTCCCCGGGGACCAATATATGCTGAGCTCTCAGGGGACTCTGTCAGCAAGGCACTCATTTTTCTTCCTCCTCAATTAGGCTTTCTATTTAAAGGCATTTGTAGAAATGCCTATCTCAGGCCCAGTTAAATCTGGTCAGAAGAGGCGAGATGCTGAGCCACCCGATTCGATGTGACTGGGAAGGAAGAGCTGGGAAGAGGCGAGCGGGCGGCGTGACTGCGCCCGCCTTGTTTGCTTAGCAAAGAGGCAAAACCCAAAATAACCCCACTGCCTAAATTGAGCTCAGGGATTTCACGAGGGATTTTGCTCCGTATCCGTAATGGGAGAGGACGAGCGGCAGTTTGGCTGAGAAGGGACCTTGGCCTGTCCGGGGCAAGAAGACATCACAGCCCAGGATGTGTCACCGCCCTGTGCCAGTGTGGCTGGTAAAACAGGCGTGGCAGGACAAGGGGACATGTTTTTAAACTGGGAGAGGGTGGGTTTGGATTTGGAGAAATGTATGGTGAGGGTAGGAAGACACTGGGACAGGTTGTCCCAGAGAAGCCGTTGATGCCCCATCCCTGGAAGTGTCCAAGGCCAGGTTGGATGGGGCTTGGAGCAACCTGGTCTAATGGAAGGTGTCCCTGCCCAGGGCAGTGGGGTTGGATGGATGGTTTTTAAAGATTCCTTCCAACCCAAACCATCCTATGGTTCTGTGAAATCCCAATTTCTTCATCAAGCAACTGTATGGCCTCACCAACATGCCTGTCACCACTGTGACACTCTAACACACCCATGCTCTGCTCCTGCCAAGCCACCATGGTCAGACAGCAAGGGGGAAACTGAGGCCCGGGATGGGGGCTCAGAGGAGTCACACGGGTGGGTGCCCTGCTTGTGCAAGCAGTGCCACCAAGAGCAGCACTGGGGCAACAGATCTGAGAGGGACACAGCTGCCCTGCCTCTGACACGAGGCAAGCGGCCCGGCACAACACCCCTCTTCCTGTGGCTTCAGCCCTTCTGTCCCCCCTGGGAGGACACCAGTGGCCTTTCCAAATTGCAGGGGTGCGTGTGGCAGCGTCCTCCTCCCAGCTCAGGTGTTCCTGCAGCGTTGCACCCGTTGGAAACACGCCCAGGGTTTTGGACCAAAGATGCCTGGGGAGGAGGAGGAGCCCTCCAATAACTGGCAGATCTTTAGATGGGGGGAAGATTTCTGCATTCAAACCTAATTCATGCGAAGGCTCCGTGCTACCAATAAACTCACTGATTTTCTCTTGTATTCACTCTCCAGCACCAAGACCAAAGCACACAGAGGCAGAACGGCACACAAAAAGCTCTCCCAATCGTTCCTGTTCCTATGGCAACTCTTCCTCCTCCTCCTACTCTTCCCCCATCATGTTTTCAGATAAAACAACAAAATACAAACTGAACTAACTGCGAGTGCCTGCAGCTCTCTGGATACTGCACCAGGAAAGTTTGCAGAAATTGAGAACCCCACTTCTGCATTGTGGTGGTTTTGCTTGGGGTTGTCATGTCCTTGGTTAGTCACTCCTGACAAGCTGTGGTCCAGCTTGAAAGAAGGTAGAAATGCCAGTAAAAAGGCTGAAAAGCATCTGTTTAACAGCTTAAAGCCTCTCAGCTGGATTCAAAAGGAGAATTCCCATAAAAAAATGAGGGTGGTTAAAGCCTGAGATGGGGGGAGAAGTCAGTGACATTTTGTGAAGAGTCAGAAGGTCTTTGTATGAGCCTGACCTTCAACCAAAGTGCAAACAAGCTCCCTCCTCTCCTGAGCATCACAGTAATGACCCCCAAACCCACATGGTTTAACAGCAAAACGTGGCAGCTCATCATTGCCTTGAGAAGCCACCCCAAGCCGGTGCCAAATCTCATGCAGAACCTCCCTCCCCAGTTCTGACCATTACTTGCATGTTACTTCTACTGGGAAAAGAGAAGCAAAAGTCCTTACAGTAAACATCAGTTGGCAGCCTCCCAGGATGTAGTCCAGGAAGGAGAAATCTCTGGTTATCTGAAAGAAACACCAACAAAATAGTGTTTCAGCAACTGTCATCATTGCAGAACAGAACAAATAAATGCACAGAAACTGCCCAGGCCTGCAGTCACTGCCAGTTTGGGCCTCTGGGGACTTTTGGACATGAGGAGAGCAACGGGGAGAACCATTTTAGTCTCCTACAGCAGCATTTTGGTGCTACACAAATTGCATGCATTTTATTCAGGCCATGCAGGGCCTGTGCTTGGAAACACAAAGGAGGCAGAGGCAGAAGGGATGGGGGAAGCCTGGGAAGACCCAAGCTCGGCTGGGGGCTGAAGGAAACATCTCAGCAACATACTCACTTTGCAGGACTTGACAATGATGATCCCAGAGTTCTTGTAATTCTTTTTCTTCTTTTGCTTTTTGGGGTTAATGCACTCTAGCTCGAGCTGTAACACACGAGACAGACCCTGGTGTGAGGGCAGTGTTGGGCTGTGCCACGTGGCTGCATTTGCCACCAGTGGCCATGTCCTGCAGGCACCCACCCTCCAGTGCTGAAGAGGAAGATTTTATTGTCAGGCTGTAGGTGGCAAATTCAGAGGAAAAACAGGCTCAATGCCTGCCTCTGGCACCATCAGCTTGCACAGTTCTAGACAGGGCACTTTCATGCCTTTGTACTTCAGTTTTCCCAGACAGAAAACTCAATGCAACAACACACATGATGTGTTACACATCCCCCCACACCTTGGCCAAAATCTGCTCTTGTACTGAAATCCCAGTGAAGACAGCAGTGCAAAGCCCTGCTATCCAGGAGATTTTACAACATACCTTCAATCAGATGGCATCTGCCAAGGCTTGTGGCCAGCACCTCAGGGGGAAGATGGGGACACCTTTGGCACAAAGTTGGTATGGAGCTGCATGGGAGCTGCACTCCTGGGGATCAGACTGTCCCTGTTGCAGATCCAGCCCCAGCAGCATGTCACATCCCCTTCTGGCCCCCCAAACCACAGGGCACCCCCCAAATCATGGGTGCTGCTTCAGACATCTCAGCAGAGCCTGATTTTCAGCCAAGTCTGCCTTAGCACTCTCTCTAGCTCAAATGTTTTAGCTACACTCATGGTCTGGGTCACTCATGGTGTGGGTGGAAGGAGAAAAGATTTTGGGCTTGGCTTCTTCTAGGCACAGGTTGAGCATCTCAGTGCAAGTACCAAAGTCCACCACCAGCCCCAAGGAGCCCCTTCCTCATTCTTCCCCAAAATCATGTCAGCACTTACTGGAGAGGCATCTTGGGCTTCACACAACTTGGACACTGAGGTCTGAAACTCCCCGATGAAGTCGTGTCCCCCATCACTGTCGTAGTCATAACATATCACCTGGGGTGGAAGGAGCACAAACCAGCCTCAGACCTGCTGAAGTCCCCAACCTCCCCAAACAAGGTGGGTTTTGTTGGTTTTGGGGGTGGTTCTCTTTGGTTTGTTGTTTTTTTAACAAGCCATCCATGGGGGTTCAGGTGTTCAATGATC
Source organism: Manacus vitellinus (assembly GCF_001715985.3). Taxonomy (NCBI): domain Eukaryota; kingdom Metazoa; phylum Chordata; class Aves; order Passeriformes; family Pipridae; genus Manacus; species Manacus vitellinus. The sequence goes on from NW_021938838.1 coordinate 2,759,494, forward strand.
AATCCCAGAGCTGACCCCCACAAAACAAACCAAAGGGCCCCCATTACCTTTATCAGCTTCTCCACATCTCCATCACACAGTGACACCAAAGGCACAGTGAACGGCTTCCAGACAGGGTCCAGTGTGTACTTGATCACCTAGGGGGTGGGAGCAGAGGGATGCTGTTACAACAGGCACATCCACAGGTGGAGATCAGCACAAAGCAGGGACAGGTCTCTGAGAGCAATCCGGGACCAGGTTCCCGGTGGGGCAGGCCAGCAAAGCTGCAGAAAGCCCAGTCTCAGCCCTCTCCTGCCTCCATAAATGAGAGACACAGCAGCTCCTCCCTCTCAGGCTGCAGCACGTGTGAGTTACAAGAGGCTTGTTTTCATAGCACTGGATGATTTATCCATTCCCAGGGGCAATTAAACAAACCTGCCCGAGGGAACAGCTGCGGCACACTGGGCAGCATGGGCACAGCCATGCCCAGAGCATGGGCACAGCCACTCACCCCACAACTTCAAGGCCAGTAGCTACTATTTATGCCCTCTGCATCCCATTGCTTGCACCCTACTCATTGCTTACCCCCTCCCCAGCACCCCAGCACAGCCTACATCCATCTGGGATCTGACCACGAAGACAAGGGAGCAGCAGGATGCTGCAACCAGCCCTGGAAAGCCAAAACAGCCCTGGGCACATCGAGCTCTCTTGTCTCATCTGTGTAACATCTGCTGCCTGAGCTGGAGAAATATTAATTGATGCTTTTTGACATTTCCTGAGAGAATGCAACCGCTTGTTGGAAATCTCAGCAAACGCTAGCAGGCTCCGGGCACAGGCTGCCTGCATCAGAGGTGAGGGCAGGGCAGGCAAAGACCCTCTTCCACAAAGGTGTAGTGCTCAAAAAGAGAGATTCACGTGAATTTGAGGAGAGTCGGACACAGGCAGCGGGTTAACCCTTCTCTGTGCAGGGCAAACACAAGGGATATCTGGCGTGGAGGAACCTTGGATCTTTGCAGCTGGAGCAGTAGTAGCTCAGAGCAGCGAGGAGGAGATTCCATGGCTGCTGCCACGGGCAAACAGCTGCGTGGGACCTGGAACGGGCGTCTTGTTTGACAGACAAACTCTTACAGGAGACCGGGGGATACCCTGACACTGTTTGGTTGGATTTGTAAACACCTCCTCCAGGAGCCTGGAAGAGAAAGGGGAGCCCACTCATCCCAGGGTGCTCCCCACAGGCTGCCAGCTGCCAGGTCCCCAGGGAGGGTGGGGAAGGATCTATCCCACGGCACCCAGCTGGGCATTCACACTTGTGCTTAAATAATAATGAGCACACTTATCCTGCCCTGCCAGACAGCTCTTCTCTGGCAGCAGAAATGCCAGCATCAGACTGAGAGCTGGTTGTATTCCTGCATGGAAAAGCTGCAAGGGTGGGGAATGTTATTTCTTTGTATCCAGCCCCAGAACACAAAGATGGTCATAGAATCACAGAATGATTTGGGTTGGGAGGGACTCTGGAGATAATCCAGTTTCAACCCCCCGCCAGGGGCAGGGACACCTTCCACTAGGTCAGGTTGCTCCAAGTCTTGTCCAGCCTGGCCTTGAACACTTCCAGGGATGGGTTGCCTAGTATGGGATTCCTCTGAGGGCAGTGGGATGCATTCAGGGTTGGTAAGGAGGAGGCTGTTAGAACACCCATTACTTGAAAGAAGACTTGGCTAGACCCTGATCCAGTGAAACAGGACAAGGGAGGAGCTGGGCAGCAAGCCAGAGGAAACACCAGTATATACATCTGCTCCCCACAAACCTGACATGTTTATAGAGATCCCAGTGATGGCTGGTGCACAGTTACCTTCCCAATTTCCAGACCTCCCAGGAGGAAGGGCTGGAGGTCACTCCAAATCCCCCTGTCTGAGAAACGTGTCTCGCTGAGTCAAAGCCCAGCTTCCCACATTAAAACAGGAGGAAACAACCAAACAACATCGCAGCCTGCTCCCACAGAAACATGGGAGAAATATTAAGGCTGATATGAATTAAATATGCATGGAAAGGTGTGTGGGAAAGCACCAAAAAATAAACAGCAGAGCTGGGATTGTAAGGTAGGCCCATTTCGGCACCACAGGACACAGGGTGTTACTCACATCCTGGTGCTCAGGTGGGTGTGCAAGTGAGGGAAACACTCCTGGACTTTGCACAGCAGTGGTAAAACCCAACTCTGTAAATAAACACCAGTCTCTCCTTCCACCTGAGCTCATCCTGTGTTTTGTTGCAGCAGTTTGCTGCAGTGGGACAAGGGGCTCCTTAACCAAGCCTTGAAGGGACAACAACAGGGATGGGAAAAAGGGGGTGTGAGGTGGGTGTGATGGAGCCCTCTTCCTCTGCCACAGAGGCTGCTGTGAGCATCCCCCCTCCTCTTTCTTCCAGCTGCCAGGAGCTACGTGCAAACAAAGAAAGCCTTGAAACAAGCTTTGAGGAAGGGGAAAAAAGCAGTTAAAAAGTACATATCAATGCAATGTTAAAGCAGAAGCCTCCTGTTTCTCCCTGCCCATCCTGTGCCTGGTATTTGTAACATCACTGGCTTTAACAGCTTGAGAACACAACTAGAGGGAGCTGAGATCAAAATATCACAGCAAGTATCAATGGGGGAGAGGGAGGGGTCAGCTGGCCCTGATCAAACCCACAGGGACCCTGGTACAGGTCTCTGCTTCCTTGGCTGTGGCTCTGACTCCACGAGACACGAGGCCCAGTGCTCATACACCGAAGTTGGAGGTGCCCAAGCATCCTCCCAGCTTAGGTGAAGGTCTGGCAAAAATTCATTTTAACCTTTCCTCACTGCCATTCCCTGGCCCACCTCCCACCACCTCTCTCCACCGTATCACAGAGTCACAGAACACGCTGAGTTGGAAGGGATCCACAGGGATCATCGAGTCCAACCCTGAGCCCTGCACAGGACAGCCCAAGAGTCACACCTTGTGCCTGAGAGTGTCATCCAAATGCTTCTTGAACTCTGTCAGGCTTGGTGCTGGGACCACTTCCTTGGGGAGCCTGTTCCAGTGCCCAACCACCCCTTGGGTGAAAAAACCTTTTACTAATATCCAACCTAAACCTCCCCTGAAACAATTTCAGGCCATTCCCATGGGTTCCCCAGCTCATCCCGATGCTCCTACAAGTGGAGGGAGAGAGGTCCAGGTCTCAGCCTCCGCCCAGGCTGAGCCTAGAGGTTGACAAGGGATAGAAGACATCTCCCTCTCTGCTTGTTAGGTACTGCAGTGGGTAGTACAGAAAAGATCTCAAGACTTTGCTGTCCTCAGTAAATCCTCATCCACTGGAGCCCAGTAGCCTCAGCTGGACACCAGGAAGAGAGCCTGAAATCCCTGGATCCCACCCTGCTTTATAGGTGACTGATGAGACAATGCCAGGAAGGGCAAGAGGAGATGCTGTAAGGATGAGGGTGTCTCAGCAGCTCGGGTTAGAGTTTTGCTCACCTCTGTTCTGTGAACCAGCATCCACTTCCCATCGTCACCTGGTTTATGGAACTCCAAGAAGGGGTCTGACTTCCCAAAAAGGTCCTGGGGGGAGAAGAAACAGGCTGGGTTACATGGTATTCTGCAAGCAGAAACAGCTGGTCCAAGAGACATCTTTCCCTGGCCGTGCCAACCATGCAGATACCCTCATGGCACCAGCTCAAGCACACTGGCAAACAGCAGCACCCGAGGGCAGCATCCTACCCACCTCCCTGTCCTGATCCTGAGAATCCCCTTGATTTCCACACCACATGTGCTGACATGTGCTGATGTGGAGGGCGTGTTGGCACCCCAGCCCATGCCTGTGGGATTTGCCAGCGGGTGCCCAGTACCCAGCAAGCTCTCTGGACACAGATGCCACAGAAAACAACCCCAGCTGGGAGGCAGCTGCGTTTGGGCTTGGAAAAACATCCGAAGCTTCAAAGGAAAAACAGAATTATGAAGTGCACGAGTGTCTTGGGGGAAAAGAGAAAAAAATCCACCCTCCTACACATGGCAGTAAAGCAGAAGCAAAGGAAATCTTTAAGGAGCGAGCTGCCCTGGTGTTGACAGAGATCACGTAACACCCTGTGAGATATGCAGCCCTGAGTCAGTGAGTGCTGCCTTTCCTGCCAGCGTCTCCTCAGATAATCTCCTGATAAAGGGCTGCTGCTTTATGAGAAATATGTACACACACACACACACAGACATCCCTGCTGGGTGTTGGCACGGGGGCTGCTTTGGCACCCGCAGCCCGGGCAGCGCCGGTGGCACCGACACGGAAACTCCAGCTTTTCCAAGCAGAGCTTCATTCCCATTCAGAAAAACTAAGAGGTAGCTAACAAGAAACCAAGCCCCAAATGCTCCAGGTGATTTACTGAGAGCTCGAGTCACTTCAGTTGCGTTTTCCTCCTAGAGGAAAATGGGTGCCTGAGTCCTGCGAAGAGCTGGAGGAACTTCTTATGGGTTTGAACAGGAGCTTTCTGGGCTTACAAGTGATGCAGTGGGGATGTGAGGGGCTGTGCATGGAGAAGGAGGAGGAGGAAGCACAGACACTCCAGGACCTCGTGTCCACAGCCAGCCCAGGAGGTGACAGCTGGGATGGACACGGGCTCTTAGTGATGCCCCAGCAGAAAATCCATCAACATTTCTATTTAATCCTGTTTCCAAAGCCAGTCAGAAAAGTCAATCACTGCAAAGTGTTTTGGCTTGGAGAAACTATAAACTGCTTCAGTCAAAATTCTTCTGCCAGAGGAGCAGGCCATAAGGGCTCACAGGGACACTGCCTGGTGAGATGAGACTATTTTTCTCCTACCCTTTTTCACACGTTTGTAGGAGAGAAAACCAAGCCATTCCTTCTGCAGTGTTACAGTTACGGCACAGCTCTGATCCTGCTCACCCACCACCTGGACTTGGCACTTTCAAGCTTCACAGATGGATTAAAGAACGCTTGGTGGGTACCTGACCTGCCCATGCTGGCTTAACCTCCAACACAAGGCGGTTTCATCAGCGCCAGCCCAGCGTGGGCTGGTGGAGGCTCCGGCTCCGATGGCAGTGGGGAGCTTTGAAGGATGTCTGCTGCCATCCCACATGGAGCAGCCCAGTTTGCAGGTCTGGTCAGCCCTGTTCTGCTCAAAGCGAGGTGGGAGATGCCTCCAAGCCACAGGATTGTGGGCTGCTATTTTAAAACATCAAAACCACAAACATCTCACCCCTGCAGACCTGGCAGGAGGTGGAAACTGAGCAACCAAAGGAGCTCGGCACACCAGATCCATCTGCAAACTTGTCCAAGTATCTAAACCACCCAAACTGGTCCTTGCACAACATGGACAAGGAGGGCTGAGGTGGCACTTCCAGCAGATACAGCTCCCCAGACCACAGCTTCCAGCACCAGTCCTGGCTTGCAGTGCTTGCTGTCTCCCAGCCATGCTGAAGCATCACTGTCCCCACAGCTGCAGTGGCACCAACAGCTCTGGGGCTGGGTTCACAGGGCTGGTCCCAGGTGGAAATACCTCCTCTTCTGCAAGATATTTTATCTTTCAACAGCTTTCCACCAAGAGCTGATCTGACAAAAGGTACAAGAGCCTCAGGCTGGATCTGCTGCTGACATGCTCCCGCTGTGCAGCTTCGGCATTTAAAGGCAGGTAGTGAGCTGTAGGTGTAGAGAATGGGCATGTAATGGGGAGGAGGACCTGCCTGCAGCCTCAGAGAGGTCCCAGCCTCAGGGTGACCATGGCAGAAGGAGATCCTGGGGGTAAGCACAGCTCCAGGCATAGCTGGTGGCAAGGGGTGCCCACAGCTTCAGCTCAGTATGTGCAGCAAGAGGATCCCATGGCCCCACCACACAATTCTGTGAGATCCAATCCCTTCCTATGATGTCTGAGCCTCCAGCCGTGCTCCTCAGCTCCATGCTGCATTGTACAGTAGGTTGTAACCCCCCAGGCTGCAAACTTAACCCTGGGGTTTTGTTGCTTATCCACTTCTCTGCTGTCTTTCCTAAGCTTAAATGAGTTTTACCCAGCTCCCGCCCTTGCATTCCATCCATGACCAATAATGACCCAAAAAATAGTGGTTTTCATCTAATTTCCTTGCTCAAGGACCATTTGAATTCACATCATGAAGGGACATGAGCATCCTTATGTCCATGAGCAGGACTTTGAGCACTGCAACACTACACTGTGTTATGGGAATTGGCAAAGTAACCTCACTAGTTCTTGCTGACAGCAGGCAGTCACTGAGGATGAGCTTTCTGTTGACCCTATTGATAACCTGGAGGGGGACCCAGAAAGAACAGGATTATTCACAGTCCTTATCCCAGTGTAACCAGGTAGATGCTGTATTTCTGTACCCTGACTATGATTTGAAGGGCAGCAGACCCACAGGTATCATATTATGAAATGGAGAGGATTTCTTAAATGGGGCATTTAGCTCCTTGCACTAGGCAAGGTAAGCAGGAGGGCAAGAAAATAGCCACTCCCAATAGGTGGGAAAAACACTCAGATAAACCAGACACCTATCCAGTTTGGATGTTGGGACTGGACAAACCACACCTCCTCCCCCAGCAAATACCCTTCTGCCTGGCTGCTTGCTTCACCCTGTTTTCAAACAAACTGAGGGCCATCCTGCCAATAACACAAGCTCTGGAGAGACTAGGAAGAAGGAAAAAATAATATTCCAATTGATTGCTTAGCAACAGCACTGGTTCAAGAGGAATAGCTCTGGTTGCCTGGTAAATGAGGTCAGAAGACGCCGTTCACAAAGGCTCACCAATTCCTGTGCATCACATCCAAAGTAAAACTCATGCATTACCTGCCTCCATGAGATCGACACTTATTCCTCAGAGAAGTCAGTCTGACACACAAGCAGATGTTTGCTCCATTTCCAGAGGGTCTGGAAGGACCTGGAGCTCTCAGCACATCTGAGATACAGGTTCAAGAGGCATCAAAACTTGCAGCTCCATCAGAAGGCACCTTCAAATGACTGAAGCAGTAAATCTGCTGTCTTTGAGCCATGCTAGTGCACAGATCCTGTGCCACATGGAATCTTTCCTCCTCCACACGTGTGGTGAAGCAAGCAGCACTGTGACAATGGGGAAACTGAGGCACAGATGTACCCAGCAGGCAGGGGCACCACCAGGACCTGAACCCTCCCAGCCTCTCCCTGATGCTTTCTCCAGTAGGACTGTTTTCTGTCACTGTTGCACCCAAAGCAGAGATTTCTTTAGATCCCAAGGACAGAGGTTTAACATCCCCCAGACACAGCTCCACTCACCTTTTTATCCAGTTTTCTGCCAGCCATGCTCAGAGTAATCACCCTGTTATCCGAGAGCTCCTGGGCAGCTATCTGAAAGACAAGGGAAGGCTGCGTTCATTTTTAGCATAAAAAAAAATGAAGCTTCTGGTAAAAAACTCATTCCCTCCCTTGAGTGTCACTCTGGAGCTGGTCTCACATGGCTTTTCTGCACCAGGGCTCATTCAGGATGTAGAGAAGCCTCCAAGGACTAAGCCAAGAGGAAGCAGAAGCCATATAAAAACCCTTGCCAGCAAGATGTGGCACCTCATCCGGCATGTCCCCAGCTGGGCATGGCAAATCACAGCTGTCCCATCCCTTAGGGGAGATGCTGGTGACACCAAGGACTCGAGCCATGTCTCTGCCCTACCACCTGATAAGAGGGTCCCAAGGATGAAGACTCCACCATTGCTCCCAAGGAGCTGCAGCAGGCAGGAGTGCAGCCTGGACTACTTCAGCTTAGACACTTTATTCACATACACTCCAGAAGGGAGCTGCCAACCACCAATGGGCCAGTTCTGTCTGGAATGTGGTCTAATGAGTCTCTTGGTATTTTAAGGGAACATTTATAACAAAACCCCACATTTATTCAGTTTTATTCCCAGCCGTTTCCTGAATCACTTGTCTTTTTTTTCCTGCGTCCTGCCCAAGCATCTGCTCCCCACCGCTCCCTTCCTCAGCTCCCCGGGGTGGGCTGAGCTGTTCCCCAGCATCCCTGGCTGCATCCTCCTCCTCCTCCTTGGGCAGGAGCTGGCACCAGAGCAGCCAGGAGCACGGCATGGACACTGTCCTTGTGCACAGTGCTCCCAAGTGCAGCTGTTTGCAGGCTCTCACGTGGGGCTGTCCTGCACTGGAGACACACGGCACCGTTACAGGCAAGGCTTTTAGAAAAACTTGCAGGACTCCAGGGGGCAATTTCCTGCAGAAGGTTATCAGCATTTAGGAGAGCCACAGAGTTGGCAGAGTCGAGGAGGCAGAGATGCAGCTTTTGCATCTGAGCAAGGGGACGAGCCACAGCTCCTGAAGAACCTTCCAGGCTTTCCCATGGCAGACATAACACTTTGGCCCACAGAGGATCCATTCACCACGTACAAAGCCTAGTTTTCCCCTCTGCTCCATGTAAAAGTCTCCTATTGCAAAGCCATGGCATCAGTTTTCTCTCCCACCTAGTCCTTGGTGTGTATGCACAGTCATCAAAGCTGGCAGGAGGAGGAGGAGCTGAAATTCGCCCTTTGCTGATCCCTACAAAAGCATGACCAGTTGGTATCCAGCGTTTCAGGGCTCACTGCAGGCTATGAAAAAGCCAGACTGTGCAGACAAGTCAGGAATGTCCTTGTGCTACCCTGCCACAGGTTGCAGGTGTCATCTTCTCTTGGACAGCATGGACAAAAACAACATCCCTACCTCTGCTTCTGGCAGAGGCGTGTGGCAAGATCCTGGGATTGACCTCTACAAACACAGGACTTTGCTTTGGGATCTTCCCCTCTCTTCACACTGAGGGACCCACACACAGTCCTGTTCATCCAGTCAAGGTTCTTCTGTTGCATTCACCCCTGTGTCATCTCAGTTAAGAAAATGGATAGTGGGGCAAAATTGAAGGGAATGGGGGTGACGAAGGCAGCCTTTGGTTCCAAACTCCATGTTCTGTACGGGTGAGTCCAAAGGTGAAGGCTGCTCCTGCAGTGGTGTCCATAGCCTGTGCTCCAGCACTGTGCCAAGCAGCAGGGAGAGGCATCCACCCCACACAAAACCCTGTTGCCATCACCTAGTCCAAGCCAGGGCAAAAAACACCAGATCAGAAAATGGTATCAGTTGTACAAAAAGAAGCAGGTGGTTCTGACCTTGGATGTTTAATGATGCATTAGTGACAGATCAGGACCTTCCTTTTTTTTTAAAGTGTGCAACCTTTGAACTTGACTGGAAACTTTTCACGTGGTACAGCTCTTCCCACACAAGCATTGGATGGGATGTTGAGAGCCTGTTCCTGTGGGATGGCACATGGCAGGCATCAGGTACTGCCTCTGAACTCCACTGCAGCTTTTCCTCTTGAATTTAAAGATTAATTGCAGCAGTTAAGAGAAAAGCATCTTCCTCTAGAGCAAACAGCAATGGAGATGCCCTTGCAGCCCCAGGTCCTGGGCTTTTAAATCTTTCCAGTGCATTTAAACCTGATGGAAGTTTAACTCCTTACTGGCCTTTTCTTCCACATCTTTGCAGCCCAGCTGCACATCTCACAAAACCCGTAACACAGCAGAGATCCAAAAATGATGGGAGCTGTGGCAGAAGGGAAACACACCTAAATTTAGTCTTTTCTTTTTTAAAAAGAACATCACTAAAGAGATCCTCAGCAGGAAGGCCACTGCCCGAAGGGGTCTGCATCGGATTCAGCGGCTGTTGCTATGAGAGTTGTTGCCATGGCACAGCTCCATCCTTATCCTACAAATAAAATCACCCATCCCTGGAAAAGGAATGAGCCCTCTTACCTCTCACTACACCAGAGAGGTCTGAGTAGGCGCCTTGTACCAGATAACAAACAACAGCAGCAGAGATTTACTTTGCACTTCTCCAGATTGAGGTTTTCCTTATTTCTGGGGCCGAGGTACAGGTTGAAGAAGTCACAGCACGGGACACCAGACAGACACTGAGCAAGATGGTCCCTGTCCCAAAAAAATCATCCTCTAAACAGACCAAAGTAGCCAAGAGAGCAGGAGGTAAAGGGAAAAACATTCACAAGATACAGCCCTGTCTCCTGGACCCCAGGTGAGCGTCCCTCATCCACCTTTACACACTCAGCAGGTAACATAAAGGAGTAACTGTACCGTTATCATCCCTTTCCCAGCTGGCTTCCCATTCCCCAGAAGGAGAGCCCGTGTTATTTTCTTGCTGGAGACGATCTAGAGAAACCAAAGAAAATAAAATCATGATCGTACAAGTGATCAAAAGCAGACTCATAAGCAACTGGTGTTAGTTGCTCGGGTTAGTTAATTCAGATTAAGCACTTGCGACAGTAGAAAAAAGGCACCACACCCAGGGGTGACCCTGAGAGTGGGAATATCACCCCAGCTCATGGGGTGCAGGGCAGCAGCTGCACAGTGCAGGGAAGTGATGGTCTGAGAGGCTGAAGCATCACTGCCCACTGAACCCAGGTTCCAGCTCTTTGGTGGAGGAGGTCAGTGGGACCTCACACAGACAGAGCTACTGCGATTTGTTCCCAGTAAAATCACCACTCAATCTGTCAAACTCCAGTTTAAGCACCTCTAACATGACCCTTGCCAGGAACTTGCTTGTAGGCCACGCTCCCACGGGTGGATCCTGATTACAAGCCGGATGCTCTCCCCCAGCATCATTCTGGACCCCGGGCACAGGGGTCAGCACCCCCAAAGGCATGCTCTCCCCTTCACTTCTGGTTTGTAAGAGGCCAGACAGGATGATCAGGGAGATGAGTTAAAGAGATTTTCCCCATCTCAGTGAGTTTCGGTCGCCTTCATTACAGGGGAACCTGTAATTTTTCCTCACGAGGCGCAGACCCACACATGGGGATACAGCAACCTGCTGGAACTACCTGTGCTCTGCTCCCATATCCAGTGGGTCCCCTTCAAGACTAGATAAGCTTTAAAGGTCCCTTCCAACCTAAAATATTCTGTGATCCTGTGATTTTTGCCATTTCAAAGCAAAAACCCTTTTCTGTTGTGGCGAGCCAGCCGTGTCCCGGTGCTTTTGATCCACGGGAATCACCAGCCAGTGTAACCAGATGTTTGTGCCACACTGTGTACAGGCAGCAGAAACTCCTCACAACCATGGCTAGCAGAAACCACAGACACCCTTCAGCCTGCAGTCTGATCCCTGTTACATTTCCTTTGGCCACAGAGGTCATTACAGGCCTGTGAATGATCCAACCATCCTTTTAAATCCTACCAGAGACCTCATTAGCTGCACTAAGCAATCTGTCTAATCTGACAGAGCTCCAGTGCAAACTCAAAATTGAAAAGTCAGATGCTCACTGTGCAGTCGCTGCTGCCCACAGCTGCCCCTTGCTTCTGAAAGCTCATGGAGACATCTCACCAGACAAATTCCAGCCACTAGAAAACCCACAGAGGGATGGTCGAACCCACAAGCCCCCATGCTCTGTTTCACCCCTCTCCTCCCCCCTGAGCACGTGCTACCCCTCCAGTCCACCTCTGCCCCACGACCAGGCTGTGCTGCAAGCCCACCCTGGCCACAGGGAGAGGAGGCTAAAAGGATTTCAGGGAAAAAAGGGAAAGGAAAAGATCCCTTCATTCCAAGCTGATGCCTCGTTTCAGACTAAATGTCACCAAGAAGCTGACACGGGAACCGCCGCGAAAACTGGGCACGCACAGAAGTTCTCTTTAGCAGAGTGGAAGTGCTGGCTCAGAAGTTCTGAGCTCTCTTCCCTCTGACAGACTAAGCCCACCAGCTGTGCCCAGAGACACAGCAGACAGTGATGCCACCACGGCAAAACAATCAGCTGTTCTGAGAGAGCCCTTGGAAGTGAAACCTGCCAACAGCTGCCCATCCCCGGCCTTGCCACAGCCCAGGAGGGTCTGTCCAGGCTCATGCTCTGATATAATCACCTTCCCAAACACCAGAAGTGTTGGGCTCTTCTGGGACACCCAACAAGCAGGAGGAGATGGGTTGGATTCCTCCACCTTCCTCCCCACTGCATAGGGATAACGTTCCTCTCCAGCACGCAGAGCCCTGGGCTGCTGCAGAGCCACATTTAGGAGCAGCAAGGTTTCAGCTCTGTTTCCTTACATCCATAAATTCTCTGCTTGCAGCTTCCACCAGGACCATGACCTTCCCAAGCAGCCCTGCTGAGCTGCCCCACATGGGAGCTGGCTGCGCTTCAGCAACAGCAAAACTAATGGTGAAGGATGGGTTTGGGCTAAACCACTGAACATGGGCCAGGGCTGTTGCCTGCACTGTCTCTTAAGTTCTGCAGGAGCAGAACTAGGTCATCACAGAGCACTTCCAAAATTCCAGACATTAAACTTCAAACTCTGTAAATGTCAGTGCTCTTCTAACACGTCAAGCTCTTGAGCTGGCAGCGGTGAAGTCACTTGTCCCACCTGCCACGTCCAGTCTGTGTAATACACAATCACCTTCATGAGCCTCCCTGAGCACCTTGGGCTGGCTCTCCATGCTGACACACCTATTACAGACCCTCCTTCCTCCCCATTCCCAGCACTGTAACAGCTTTTTCCCAGCCTCTGCGCTCGTGCCAGGTACCACAGCAGCCGGGAGCTGCCGGATGCTGCAAAAGAATGGAAAAAATCCCCCTCATTCTCTGCTTCTGAGTCAGAGGACAAAGACATTTGGAGAAGGTAGCTGCCAGCTTCTAACAGGGTCTGGGCTCACGAAGGAAAAGATCTTCCAAAGGCTTATAAATTGCATTGTGCCCTGGAAGCTTTTCCACAGGAAGAGCAGAAGACACATTCCGGCACATACATGCTCAAGCAGGAGAGATGATTTGCTACACAACAGCAATGGACAAAGCTTTCAGAAAGAGAAAAAACTGAGATAGAAGGGTAGACAGCAATGCATCCTAACTTTAAACACCTGGAAGTTTTTGTAAGCACAAATCCAACTGGTCATCAGGGCTCTTACTATAACCCATGGTGAGACACAGCTGCCTCCAGAAGCTTCCAGCTGATGTCTCTTTGCCAGCACCACCAGAAGCCCACACCATGACCAGCTTAGACCTGAGCAAGTAGACAACAGCCTTAATGTGGAACAGTTCAATCTCAACAGCTGAAGCGTGACAAGCGAATTAAATTAGTTTTGCCAGGAAGGACCCAGAAAAGTTTGCAGTAGATGGGAGCAGCAGCTGTAATTCCCACCCCGTCCCTGTGGCTGATGTGATCTGGGGTCCCTTTGCTGCAGGGCCCTCAGAGACTCACCATGCCCAGTGTGCAGGAGAACTCGCCCAGGAAGTCATGCTCATACAGCTGCGTGCTCGACTTGTCCTGGTCGAACAGGGCAAACTTGAGCTTCTGCACTTCTTCAAAGTGGTAGTCAATGACAAATTTCTTGGCAAAAGCTGGGTTGAGGTTGTTCACGGCTGTCTCTGTCCTGTCAAGCTGCAAAGAAAAAAGAAAAAGAAAAAAAAAAGAGGTGTTTAGGCACGTGGATCTTGCATCTTTGTCACTGCTCTCACACACCTCTGATTCTCAACCACACCCTCACAGCTGTAGTGCCAAACTTGTTTCTTTCAGGCTGTGCAGCCAGCAACAAGGACAAGCAAAACAAGAGGTGTCATGAGCCAGAACAGCAGCTCTCTAGCATTTCCCTCTAGATCTTCAACCAAAACATCCATGTGGGTTTTTTCTTTCTGGTCCTTCCATGGGAAAAAAAAAAAAAAAAAGAGAAAAGAGAAAAAAAATTCACCACAGGTCATTTTTCCTAGATTTCATCAGGCATTAGGAGAAACAAGAGACTGGAAGGACCCAGAAGACAAGACTTCAGTAGACATTGTCACCCTGAGCTATTGCAGGCAGGCTGGAGGAAATGATGTCTCTGATAGCTTGGAAGGGACAGGCACACAGAGGATGATGGAAATTGGAAGGTATGTGGGGAACCTGCCGTTGGAGGGGGAGCATTATGTTGGTCTGCAGCATCCCACAGCCAAGAGCAGAGATAAGAGTAGAGGAAACTTGGCAGGCAGCTGGTGGAAGCACGTGTTTACAACACAGCATGGCACAGGTGGACAGAAAGCCCTGTGTGAGCCAAAAAAAAAATAATCCTGGGGATAGCCACTCCAGAGATCCCAATATGCTGCCCTCCAGCAATGGAACTTTGGTTCCAGATCCCATAACTCACACCACAGGAGGGCTGGGAGGATGGCAATCCCAGCTGGGATCCCCACATGGGCTTGCACAGAGACAAACCCCCACAGTTTTAGCCAAAGTGTCAGAAAGTGGGAAAACTGGGAAACTGAGGCTGAGAAAAGCTGGTGTACTGACTTCTGGAAGTCAATGGCCAAGGAGAGTCTGAACATCAGGCCCCATAGTTCCCATCAGGTACCCTGAGAGGCACAAGAAAAGGGCAAGTTTGGAGCCCAACATGCAACATACCCTTATGAAGCTAAAAGGGACAGGAAGAATACATGCATTATAGACTGAGAGCTGAACAAGAAATGAACACCCACAGCTGAGGTGAAAAGTTTTCAGCACGCAAATCAAGCAGGAGCTTTGTCAGGAGAGCAGCTGTGGGTATTATGTTGATATCATTGTTCAGCCTGGAGAAGAGAAAACTCTGGGGGGACCTTAGAGCACCTTCCAGAGCCTAAAGGGGCTCCAAGAGAGCTGGAGAGGGAGGAATGGCTTCAAATTGACAAAGGGCAGGGTTAGGTCAGATATTGGGAAGAAATTCTTCCCTGTGAGGGTGGTGAGGCCCTGGCACAGAGAAGCTGTGGCTGCTCCATCCCTGGAAGTGTTCAAGGCCTGGTTGGATGGGGCTTCGAGCAACCTGACCTAGTAGACAGGCTATGAAAAGAGAAGCAAAGGTTTCTCCAGTGTGGTTTTATCTGAAGCTGCTGCCCTCGGTGCCTGGAAAGGCCATCCCTTCTGCCTGTGGGACAGCATGAAGCCTCTGGCCACGCCGTGGCCCCAGCTGGCATTCCACCTCATCTCACAGCCAGGACACCCAGTCGTGGGCAGGACTGAGCTGCCTGTGCATCCCAAGATGCCAGGGCAAGGCCTCTGCAGGAAGCAGCCCCCGTGCTGGCATCCCC
>NW_021938838.1:2774666-2850563 GCF_001715985.3 Manacus vitellinus
AAAAAAGCAAACACATACCTTAGTCCCAAAGAAACTCATTCAGAACAGGAGGCAGGTTTTGGAGGGGTTGAGTGGAAATGTGGTGAGTTTGCTATATATATACACCCAACGATCGCAGTGTTTTTTTGAAGTTGCTCGCTTAGTCTGTCTTAATTGCCAAGAAACGACTAAAGTAAATGCTGTGTTCCCAGAATAGCCACCTGCTGCACTCCGGGGAATCAAATCCATCAACACCAGTGGGCTGTGAGCTGGCCAGGGCCACACAGCTTCACACAGATCCTTCCCTCTCCGCTGCCACCTCGCACCGAAGGAGCCAAGCATCTGCTCAGAGGTGGGGTGGACCAGGAGCAGAGGGCACCCCCAGCTCTGCCTCATTTCAGCAGCACAGCAAACACAAGTGCCCTTTCAAACCAGAAGGTGAAAGTGTGCAGGCAGCAAAGACAGATTTTAGCTCCTTCCATGTTCTTTGAACTACTGGGAAGCCAGGGATGAAGGAGAACCAGTCCTTTCACTCCCAGACACCAGTTTCGAGGAGATTTTGAGGTTTTGAGGTTCCATCTCCAGTTCTGTCCTGAAAGGGGTGGCCCAGGGGAAGGGGAGGAAAACCCCAGACAACCTGAGATAACCCTTGGGAGTGATGGGGCTTCCTTCAACATCCAGATTAAACTTTAATTTCCTGCCTAGTGTCAGCATGAAGCACAATATCCCAACCCCCAGCTGACAACTGCACAAGGTTTGGTCTTTGGTTTGATGAGCATAAATCACCTTGCTGGTGACTATCACATATTAGGCCTCTTGACACACCATCACCTGCTATCAGCTCCTGCCACCCCCTTGTCCCCAGAGCTTACAGGTCTGCAGACTTTGAGAAGACCAGAGGTTGCTCTGCCACCCAGGAGCAGAAAAACACAAGGGTTTTTAAGAGGCAGCCAAGCTAATTAAAGGTATCTGTTTGGATATGAGTCTCAAAGGGCCACGGAGATGATTAGAGGGATGGAGCACCTCTACCACGAGGAAAGGCTGAGAAAATTGGGATTGTTTAGCCTGGAGAAGAGAAGGCTCCAGGGAGACCTTAGAGCACCTTCCAGTACCTAAAAGGGCTCCAGACTGGAGAGGGACTTTGGACAAGGGCAGAGAGTGACAGGATAAGGGGGCATGGCTTCCAGCTGACAGAGAGCAGGGTTAGATTAGATATGAGAAAAAAATTCTTCACTGTAAGAGTGGTGAGGCACTGGCAGAGAAGCTGTGGGTGCCCTGTCCCTGGAAGTTGAACGGGCCTCTGAACAAGGGCTGTGGCAGGGGAGTTGGAAGAAGATGATCTTTAAGGTCCCTTCCAACCCAAACCATCCCATGATTCTATGATTCTGAAAATCGTAGAACATGAAACCAGGAGACCATCTCCAGCAACAGCCCTTGTGTTCAGTGGGTGCAGCCAGAGAATCTTCCAGCATCCAAAAGAAGGCTGGCTGGAGACCTTCGAGCATCTCCAGCACCTGGAAGTGCTTCATGCTCTAACACTGAGATATGCTCTCCCAAGCACCAAGGGAAGTTCGTGCCACCCAGATGACTCAGAGTGGCAAAAAGGCAGCTGCATGGCTGAGTCATGTGTCCTTGCTCCTGGCACCAAAGGTCAGGTTTCTCATGGCTCCTGCGAGATGATGTAACCGGGCAGAACATTTAAACATCACCCATCTTCATGTTACTTCCCGGCCTGTGCTTTATTGTCTCTCCCTCCCCCACCCCTCCAAGGCTGATTCACAAAGATTTTTTAATTCCTATTAAGCTCAGCGAGACAAAATAATTGTATTTGGGAACAAATGTGACAGCTAGAGAGAACAGCGAGCAGCAATCTTCCTGCTGGCATCAGCTGGTGCCACAGCCCCGCCGCCCAGCTCCAACACCAGCATCACTATGGCCAGGGTTGGTCCTGAAGGAGGACACCCACCACCCAAACCAGGTCCCTAATGTGTCCCTAATCCAGTGCAGAGGACAAAGGGGCAGTGTGGTAGGATGGGTTCACACCAACAAGCTTATTCTGTCCCCATCTGTCCCCTACATTTCAGCTGTGTTATTAAGGCCACAGCTTTCAGACAGGAAAGAGGTTCATCTTAGGGCAAGGGGGCACATCTGTGTGGCCAAAATCCATACAGAACCACATGGGTACCCCAGGTGCCTCTGAACTGCGTGGCACGAGCTGCCAAGGGTCCACCAAATGTCCCATCCAAAGGGGCTCTCACAGGCAAGCTCGCCTCTCCTGACTGTCTCCCCAGCACCCAGCCACGACCCAATCCCACACATCACTGCTGACACTGTGGGTGCAGAGGATTCTTGGTCCTGGTTGTGCCCTTATCATGCCAGTTGAGCAGAGCCAGCTCAGTGCCACACCAGCACACCACACTGTGTGCCAGCCCGTTCAGCCTCCACTGACACCACAGCAGAGGAGCGCTGAGCAAGCTGCTGCTCAAGGCTGACGTCCAGTGCCTGTCGTGCCAATTAAAAAGAAGCTAAAAATAGCAGAGGAAAAGAAAAAAAAAAAACCCTAAATGCACCACACGTTTGTATTCTAAAGGAAGCTTTGGAATCAAAACTGCTGGACCGAGGTGTTACTGACAGAGAGAGAAATTCCTGAAAAGTAGAATCAGGTCAGAGATGACACCTATCAAGGCTGGAAAGCTCATTAGTCTCACCCAGGCAGCTGAGAAAAGTTAATTGTGGACCATGGTAAGGTGAGGTTTGCCTGTACACCCTCCCCACGTGAGGAGATCAGCTGCTGGACAGCTGAAATGATGCCCATTGATTCACCAACTCCTTGGCCAAGTGCTCAAAGGCTGCTCAACTTGTCCAAGCATCTGAAAAAATGAGACTGCCTAATTTCCCAGGAATTGGGACAATTTTTGTTTGGTTTACATGATTTAATGCCCTTTGGCTACTTATTTTCTGCTGCATCCAACATTGGTGCTTACGCCATCACGCCTCCATTCTTTGCTGACCTGCTCCCTCTCAGCTATCTGATCCCTCCCTTCTTTCCTTAGAAATTATCTTTCTTATTCATAAGGAGATGACTTCTAAAACAAACAAAAAAAACCCCAAGATCATCTACAGTTTCTTCTCAGGGCTTCCCACTATGAAATATGAAATATGAAGTTTAAGCATGTATTTGTGAGATTTCTGGTGAGGAGGGAAGACCAATGCCTGCAAGCAGCTCATCCAGGATTTGCCAGCTGGCTGCTGCCTGTCTGCAGTTGAACTGGTCCAAGCTCCCACACACCCACCTCCCAAAAGTATCCTTCCCCATCCCAAGGTCCTCGCTCCATAACAGTCCATGAAATGCCCAGCTCAAGGAGCACTGACCTTGATACACTTCTTGAAGGAGGCCACAGCACAAGTTGCCCTGCTTTTCTACTGGACTGACCTTCCAGACCCTCATCCAGCACATTCCTGGTCCCGAGAAAGAGCCACTTTTCAAGTCAAACTCAAAGACCAGCTTCCCATGCAACTCAGGATCCAAGAACCAGTTTATCCTGACTCAACTAGAAACACACCACATGGCAACATCAAAACTCACAACTTCTAACTCTTACATGGGATCAGCGTTTCAGGCACCCATATCTGAAGCACCACAAGCTCACAGCACACTGAGAAGAGGCTGGGACCCCTTTGAAGGTGGAAAGATCCTTTCACACCTGCCACAAGCATTGCCAGAGGTCAGCATTTTGAGATCTGCAGTTAAAGCCAACCCCCAGCACAAAGCAGAAAGCACTGATGGGAAAAGGACTGGTTGCAAAACAGAAGAATTCTCACATCAGCACCACCCTCACAGCCTTGGGAGGACCAGAAGAGCTTCCAGTTCTGCTCACGGGGGAACAAGGACCAGCCTTGCAGCAGAGCACACCAGCACGAGCAAACCCAGGAGGAGCGAGTACACACAACATCAGGACTTACCTCTACCCACTTCCCGTTGACTTCCATGAAGAGGACGCAGAAGGGGTCGGATTTGGAAGTGACATCCCTGTCCAGAAGGTTCTGGCCGCAGATGGACAGCTCGACTTTGCAGACACAGTACTGGGAGCCGACGGGCCCCGGCGGCGTGGGAGGCATCGTGTACGCCATGGACTCCGGTGGCAGCAGCTCCAGGCAGTCTGTGGGACATGAGGACAGAGAGAAACCTCAGTGCTGAAGGACAGCAAACACTCTGTCAGCACTGGCGAGTTGGGCACAGACAGAGGAGCCACGTGCACAGCGTCGATCTCTTAAGTTATGATCCAAGTCATGAGGCTTTCCTGGCTCCAGAGTATCTCCCTGCCCAGTCACCATCTCCATGTGGTCACCCCACCAGGCAGACATCCTGAGTGGGAGCCCAGCAGAGCACCTACAACCTGCTTTGGGTTTGCTCCATAAATAACAGATTTCCAAGGAAAGGTAACATCTTCTGCTTACCCTCCTGAGGGAAAGGGGGGTCCCCAACCTCTCCTTCCAGCATGCTGGGCTTTTTTTTGTTGTTTTTTTTTGTGGGGAGGAACCACATTTCCACACCATCTTTCATCACAAAAATTGGTTGTTGTCTGGCTGGTCCCAAGCCACAGGCCATGGACCTAAACTACAAGGGCCAAACTTGAGCTCTGCTCCTCAAATCCTCACAGGGAAGGGGGTGAGACTGAGGAGGAGTGGGGTGGAGGGCAGCTCCAGCTCTGGTTCAGCCCTATCTCCATTCAGCTCCCCAGGCCAGCTGCAGGCAGTGGCTCTGGCAGCAGTTAAGAAGTGGCAAGAGTTGCCTCAGAGAAGCACAAGGCAAACGTGACAACCACTGCATGGCCTGAAGCATGGGATGATTTACAGGGCCCTGACTAAAAATCCATTTAAGATCTTACCAAAAGTATGCTACCAAAGTAATTTTGCAGATAGAAATGTGTTTTATACCATTATTAGTGCAAAACCCCACCCCACACTACATTCTTGCTCTCTTATGTGCAGCTTACTTGTAAAAAACCACCAAAGGTCTTCAGCTGAGCAGAAAGGGCAGGGGGAGAAAGATAAGAAAAAGCATTTCCAGAATAATTTATACTAACAAACTGTTGTGGCTGGGGTTGCCAGTGGAAAGTGAGCTCTTCTCAGCAGCTGCTTCGATACCTTTTGTCTTCTTTTTCACGAGTGGCTCCTGGCTCACCCACCTTATCTAAAACCCCCAAACATTACCTTCCTCCACCTTGATAAACCATCTGCTTCTGTTTGGCATTGAAACCCCAATTAATGCTATCTGTTTGTTTTGCCTGGGCATGAGTACTTACAAGCCCTTGCGCTGCTGGGAGTTGGGCTGCTGCCCTCTTCCCTTGCAGCTCAGCTTCCTACCTGGAATAGGGATAGGGGGGCAGGGATAGAGTGATCCCAGCAGGACTGTGAGAGAGGGAGCTCCAGGCTCAGTGCTGGCTGTCCTGAGTGCTCAGCCCTGCTGCAACAAACACTGAGCAGAAAACAGCTCCAGCTTCCAAGGCTCGGAGCCCTCTCCTCCTACCTGCAGAGATTTCTGCTTGGTACCAAGTCACCAGAAACAAGCCTGGTTTTAACCCCCACCGGTAAGCACAAGCTCTTCATCCCAGCCTGCTGCTCAGGGAAAGAGTGGTGCAACCCTTCTGGCTCCATAGGAACCCAGAAACTTCTCCAGAAAAAGAAAATCCCCATCCATGCCTGCACACACCCGTGCACATCCCCGTGTCCCTTTCTCAAGCGTGGTTCCCCCTTCCCTAGACCCAGCCTGCCTCGTGCCATCACTCCCTGTCCACAGCAGCACAACACCAAAACAGTGGCAGCCTGACACCAAAACGGTGGCACACGTGGGCAACCTCCCATCTGCTGGGGCTTCAAGGAGAAGCACATGTGGAAGCAAAAGTCCTCACGGCTCCTCCTCCGTGGCCGGGGCACTGGCTCCAAAGTGCCTGTACCTGTCGCCCCTGCCTCTGCTCCTCCCGAGCCCGTGCCATCAGCTGCAGCTAAAGCAAAGATTTCATTTTAATTTTTCTTTAATGCACAGATCGTGTAATCGGTGTCTTAAAATAGCCAGGCCTGTTCTATTTGTGCTGCTGT
Organism: Manacus vitellinus; assembly: GCF_001715985.3. Lineage (NCBI taxonomy): Eukaryota > Metazoa > Chordata > Aves > Passeriformes > Pipridae > Manacus > Manacus vitellinus. The sequence continues at coordinate 2,780,745 of NW_021938838.1, forward strand.
CTGTCTGTCTGTCTGTCTGTCTGCTGCTCCCCCCGAAAAGCAAACACGGGGCAGCTGTGCTGGCATTGGCCTGGCCCTGCCGGAGCAGGGACATCTGGGTGGAGTGTTTCCACCTCCCCTTCCCCCAGATCTCAGTGCTGTCTCACAAAAAGCAGAGGCAGCAAGTGACTCAGTGGAAAAACCTTTTTTTTTTTTCCCAGGGCTGGCAGGCACCAAAACATCCTCTTGGTGCTCCTGCCCCTGTGCTCAGGCTGTCCTGCTCCCCGGGGAGCGCACGGTCCAGACGGACACTGGGACGAGGACAGATGGCCAGTGCCAGCTGGGGCAGAGACTGGAGAGCCACCTCTACTCCTGCTGCACCCACATGGATCCAGCACCTTCCTCTTGCTTCCCTGGCATGGATCCAGCACCTTCTGCAGGGCCAGGTGGGGGTTCAGCCCCTGACACCTTGGCAGCAGCCACAGGTCCCTCCAGCTCAGAGGCTTCACATCTGAGGCATCACCAGGCTTCAGCGAGCTGGTGGTATTCTAACATCCCAGAAGATGCTTTAAATTCAGGGGTTATTTGAGCTGGCTCGCCCATCATCTGTATTCCAGTCTCTCCTCCCGTTTTTGTTCTCCTCTCCTCACATTTGCCACCCTGAACAAAGTCCTGTGACTCTCTCAGCATCCGTGGCCAAATATTCTCCCAGTGTACAATCCCAGCTGCCGGCCTCGTGCCCATCATGCAGACACGTGGTCTCCTGCCAGAACACGGCCAGGTTACCAAGGAGAGGCCCCAGGGACAAGCTTGAAGCTTTGATTGCCCCACGGTCCCATCTGCCACCGGCCACAGCAGGTGCCTGGAGAGGCATCACAAGAGCAGGATCAGAATGGAGGGACATGGTCCTAACATCCTTTCTGGGCTCCAGCTTCCAGGACCTCCCAAGCTGGATGCATCTTTGCACTTCATAGCTTTCAAGTGCTTTTTCCTTTGTGACTTGGTCACCTCCAAGCTGCTCCATGTCCACAACATCCCACAGAGAAGGGTTTTGCTGGCTGGGGGCACATGCAAGCCCTGGGGCCAGCCAGAATATCTGAAATGAATATCTGAGAGCCCCAGAGCAATGCACACAGATGTTCTCCTCCTCCTACTCACCCCATGGCCACCTGATCTCTAAGCAGAACCCCAAAGCACGTGCATAAGGGCTGGCAGGAAAACCTAGGACCTTTACTTCCTCTCTTATATGAAAGAGGAGTAGGGGAAGGAGATATCTGTTTTGCAAACTAACTCATGTCTAGAGAGGTTCCCCTTTCCTCTGCAGAAGAGCAGCCCCATGAGCAGCAGTTGCTCAGGCCATGCTAAAGCCCTCTTTTAAGCACTAACAAGAAAAAAAAAACAGAGAACTTAAAAAATAAAGCCATGCTTTAATTGAAACATTTTGAGGGCTTTTTAAAATCTTAATAGAGCCACAATTTCATTGATCTCCTCTCCTTAAAGAAATCAGATTTATCTTAACAGCCAATACCAGATATACTCAAAACAGCCCCAGAAGTGCCGATATCCACCAGTGATACCATGAAAAGTCCCTCCCAGGGATTCCTTGTCCCTTCTTTTGGATGATCTGTGATTTCTGCAATACCCCACACAAGTCACCTGTGACTCAGTTTTCCCACTCGGGCTGTCCCACTACAGCCTACTGCAATTGTGGAAGCAAGTCTCCTTTCAGGAAGGGAAAAATGAGAGAGAGAAATTGAATGAGAGGGGTAAATTGAGGTCCCTATAAAGCACATATCTGATCTTACAGGCAGTGGAGACACAGAGGGAGAGCAGCTGTACCCGAGGGAGGATTAAGACCAGGTGAAAACAGGTTGTCAGAAGATTGAAGCAAAGGAGAGGAGTGTGAGGACACAGAAACTGCTTGCCCAGAGCAGCAGAAAAGCTGAAACACAGCACACACAGAGCCAGAGATGCCAGGAAAAGTCAGGACACACTGCCATGGATGCCCAGTGCAGCTCCCCACACTGTCAGAACCCACAGTGGCCACTTTGCTCTCTCCTATCAACAGAGTCATCTCCAGAATTCTTTTGCAAAGCAAAGGTATTTGCCTCTTAGTCTCGCCTGGGCAACACTGAGGATTCACCAGCTTGCACCTGGTCCTCTTAACAGCCTCGTTACCTTCTGCACACACATGCAATGAGTCCTGTACACAGCTGCTGGTGCCCCCAGCAAACGCCTCTGCCACAGGTGAGCAGCCTGGGAGGCAGAAAGGGACATCCCTACAAACGTGTTCCTTGGGTACCTGCTACCATCAGAGGATCTTCATCGCTCTCACATGGCAGGGAAAGGCTGAAAACTGCCTCTGAGCATCCCAGCACGGGCAGCACGGCTGGGACTGAGCTCAAACTCCCCCAAATTCACAGAGATTTGGGCTACACCTGGCAGAGGGAGATGCCCAGGCAGGGCTCTTGCTTCCAGCCTGATGCTGCCCACAGTTCTACCTGCTGGAAGCCAAGGGGAGATGCTGGAAGCCAAGTACTGAGATACTTTGGGAGCCAGACACAGAAGGACAAAGCATTTAATGACAACCTAATTAAGTGACTTCTCCAACGAACCCTTCCTGATGGAAACTGTCCCAAATGGGCTACGATGGGCAAAGCTGCCTGTGCCAACAGCCAGCACTGGTGCTGCGAAATTCCATTTCAGCAGCTGGTGGCCACCTCGGTGTGACAGTGGCTGCTGCTTCATCTGTTGCTCAGGCATTTCCCACCCACAGTGCCCAGCTCCTCCCAGACCACTGCTGTCTGGGGTGAAGGCTGGTCCCTCTGCAACTGCAGGGGCACAGCTGCTGCCTGGCCACTGTTCCAGGACCAGAGGAAGGACCTGTGTCCTCACAGAGGGGATCACACTCACAGAGGCACCAAAACTGGAGATTTCAGCAAGACGGGGATGTGGAAAACCAAACACCTTTGAGTGCTTCAGGCATGCAGGCAGCCTCGGACACCAGAAGCCTTCGGGCAGGGCCTGCCCCGGCATCGGGGAGCAAAGAGCAACAGGATTTGTTCTCCATCCCTCTCCAGATGAAGTCTGAAAATGTCATCGCGCTCTCCCCAAAGTATCTAAAGCCACTTACTGAGGAGAAATCACGAGCCCCGAAGAGCAAGCGCTCCAGAGAAAGCGGGGCCCCCGGGCTCCCGGCGGCAAAGGTGCTTCCGTAATTCCCACCCGTCGTCGGAAAGCCGAGGGCTCCAGCCGGGCAAACGAAAGCAAAAGTCCATCCTCCACACCCGCGGTGACGTGTGGAGGGAGGGAGGCAGCACCGACCGCTGACCCGGGTCGGGAGGAGCCGCAGGGGCTGAAGCTCGTTTTGGGAAGCTGCTCAGAAAAATCAGAAACTGGGGGAAAAAAGAAAGCACACACACACAAAAAAGTCCTTCCTCAAAACCAGAGGGAAACAGAGGGGCTCTGACGGCTGCTACCGGACAGCTGCCCCAGGGTGCATCTGCAGGGGGCAGAGCCCAGCATTGCTGCTCACCCTGTGCCTGCCCCGCACTCATCGCCCGTCCCGCACCCGCGGCATGCCCGGCTCGCAAACCCGTGGGTGCCTTCCAGTCTTGCTGCTGAGAAAGGAGAAAGGGCAAGTGAGGAGCAAGAGTGAGACGAGAGTGTAGCAGCGTCCTCCGTTCGGGACACACAGCGATGCCCGAGCCGCACAGACCGACCCCATTCCCACCTCCGCTGCCGCGCACGTATTTGGCTTAGATACGCAGAGAAGGACTGCACATTTTCGCTTGACTTACAAGTTTCCTCTGGGGCTCAATTTAGGGAAATCTGTGATTTAGGGCAGAAAGCACCGTGATGTCACTGGGAACCGCGGCGATCACGTCAAACTCTGTACGCAACCGCCCTACAGAGCAGACCCCAAGGAGAAGGTTCATGTGCCAGCTCTGCCCTCGCCGCGTTCCGGAGCAGAAAACGCCGCTGCCCGTCGGCCGTGGCCGAGCGGGAGGCTGAGTCCTGCGGGAGCAGCACGGGCAGCACCTCTGGGAGCCTCCATCGGAACGAGGGAAACGCCGAACGCAAATCTCCTGCCTCCCCGGGGCAGCGATGCTCTCGTCAGACACGTGCTCCGGGTGGGACAAACAAGCCAACCAGGAGATGAAGGAAGGGAGGACAAGGCACTCTGAGGATCTGGGGGGAAGATTTTAACTTCCAGCGTTACAAATTCTCTGTTCCATCCTGCAGCAGCCATATGGGAGCTGGGCATGCTCTCCCAAGGAGGGGAAATAGATCTGTTTCAAAACAGGATTTGGAGGAAAAGGCGGATTTATTTAAAGAAAAGCCCTATGAAATGTAAAGGATCAGGGCAGCCCCGTGGGGAGGGTGGCTGGGCTGCAAAGGACACGCAGCCAGCAGGGCTCCCTTGCAGGTGCAGAGGGAACCTCCTCTATGTTAAATATATGCCATGTATGGAACAGGCTGTTTAACTTATTAACCACTTTTCTACCTTATTGAAAACAAAAATGCTGGCTTTCTGAATCTTAGTTGGATTCCTATTGCCAGCCAACAGCCAACACCGTGTATCACATGTGAGAGGGGAAGAAAAAAAACATCACTGAAGTGATCAGAAATACCTTTAACTGCTTTTGAACCTCACCACGTGCCAGCCTAACCTCATGCCAGTCAGAACAGCCCCAGCAGCAGGCAGGCATGCAGGTCCCTCCATCCCATGCACCATTTCATCCCCAGAGCAGCCAGAGCTTTCGAGCTGATAAGATAAATAAATATTAATTCATGGGTAGCTGTGTGTGGTGCTCGTTTGCACTGTTATACCAACACCAAGCCCACATGTCCCCGTGGCCAGGGCCCACCTTCACCCTTCCCCCTTCCATCCCACCATCCGCTCCCCATCACGGGTAGGATTTTCTTCACTACAATCCAACGTTTTCCTACAGAATTTTAATTTTTTGGCCTGCTTTGCAGCAGAGAGATGCTGCCACTCGATGTGTGAAGCTTCACCCTGAGACAGAACTGTGTGCCAGTGGCACAGAAATGCGGTGGTTTAAGGGGATGACGTCTGATAAATTCTCAACCCCTTCCCAACAGCTTCAGACACCACTTGAGGGAACATCAGACCGGGTTTAAATGGTTGCACAGCACCGGACTTGTTGTTTAAAAGCAAAACTCGTGTTCGCAGCTTGTCTCGTTTTTCAAATCAGCCTCACGACAGCTGATGTTTCTTCCTAAATCCTCAGCTTCTGGAATCACGTGATGATGGAAAATCCAGGGCTGGGGGGAAGGCGACTATTTTAGACACAAGATTTTTTCCTGCTGGCTACAGGCAGAAAATATGACAGCTCCCAAACACAAAGCCTCAGCAAAAGCAGCAGGCAAATAAAGAGTGGAGACCTTCTTGCTGAATTCTACACTCGTTTGTTTTTCTGGTATTTTAACAACATAACAACAATGTTATGATCTCCAAACTCACCTGATTTGCTGGGAATTAATTTTTCCCCTTCTCCTGTGATCCAAACAAGGAACCTCTGAAAGCCAGCAGCCAGGAAACTGAGCCAAAGCAGCAAAAAGTGATGACTCAGGTCCCTCAACAAATATTTTACAGTGGTTTAAAAGACAAACTGTAAGATTTCATGGGTGGGGGTGGGAAAGGGAGGGAAGCATTCAATTCTCTTTTTTTTTTTCCACACTGTTTTGTGGGGTTTGCATCCTGCCAGGAGCACTATTTCAAATGCCTGGCTACTCTACCACACCAGAAAATTTACCTTTCCTTCTCCTATCCCCCCACCCTGCCTCGCAGTGCGAGCCAAGGTTCTCACATAAAGAGTTCCTTATGAGAGCTGGCAGCCCTGAACCAGGACAGGAGGCTGCAAGCGTTGCTTTTTCATCAATTAACCCGGAATTACGTTCCTGGCACACCGACGGCTCCCGGAGAACAAGCCCTGATTTACGGTGGCGCGAGTGACTCCAGCCAGCTCCCCCTGGACAGAGCTTTCCACTGAAGTCAGTGGGAAACTCTTTCCACCAAGTGTAACAGGAGCAGGAGAAGCTATTCCTCCCAGACTCTTCACACACCACACTAAGACTGCTAAAAGGCAAACAAAGCTGATGCAATTCCAGTACACAACTGGGCAGACTAGTAAATCACAGGGTAGCCAGAGGCTGCTCCAGTGCCACATAATCCCACTGTTTTGGGGTGAGGGAGGAGGATTGCTGGAAGAGGAGAAGAGTTGAGGACTGCTGTGTGGCTGATGTATCCCCCCAGGGCAAAGAGCATCTTCACCCACAGCTCAGCTGCAGAAGCTGAACCTGAAGAGGATTTTTCAGCATTGGAACCTCCAGTTCCCGGGGCCTGAACCCCCTCCTACAGCACAGACTGGCCAGGCACTGGGGCCCTCACACCCCCACAAGCAATGGCTTCACAAACTGCACCAGCTTGTCAGCAACCAGCACAAAGTCCCTTGCTGTCCCCCAGCACGGGCCTCAGGAGCAAAGATGTCCCCACTGACCCTCACAATCTCAGTCCTCTTTAGCTGGAGCTCAGAAGGGCAGTGAGGAGGGAGAACTGTCACAGCAGGTGACCCTGCCCACCCTCACTGCTACTGAGTGATATCTGCAACCCCTTCAAGAGATGCAAACTGTGATCCTGACCAAGCAAGTCCTGGGGACAGCAGGGCACATGCCAATGGTGGAGACAGGCTGCTGGCAAACTCTGTCCCCAGGGGTCTGGGGACAGGGCTTGATCTTGGGGAGCAGCTCCAGGACCTCCCAGGGCAAGTGCTAGAGGCTGCCTACACCACAGGAACATGCAATTTTGGAGACACCTGGAAGCCTCACTGGGTGCCTTCCTCCTTCCCTCCACATTATCCCAACCAGGATGGTCCAGCAGCAACAGCAGAGAAACAAAAATACACATCACCAGAAAACGTAAACCTATTCCCAGGCTATCACACAGCTGTAACCAAAGCAAATGCAGCATTTCCCCAGGGCTACTACAGGAAAACATCCTCCCCTGATTCCATCCTTTCCACGTGCCCCAAGCTTTTGTTCCCAGCCTTCCTCCTCCCATCTCTCCACTCCCTGCCCCCAAAAGGCTTTGGTGGGAGGCAGTTTCTGGCTGATAATAAATCATTTTCTGACCCCAGAAAAGCACAGTGGTATCACAGGCACCAGTACCTGGACTGGCTCAAGGAGGATGATGCTGGTGACGGGGGAGCAATGTCAGAACTGAGCACCCCTGGGCTGTGCTGGCGCCGCCCTCCTTCCAACTCCAGCTTTTCCAGCGAGGTTCAAGTGTATTGCCGGAGGTTCAAACCCGGGGCTCCAGGTTCATGAGGATCCTCCCAGTTCCTTTCCAATAAGTAGCTCAGCCTCTGGGGAGTCAGCAGTAAGGACCCAGCCCTTCCGAGGCGTTTCTGCCACCAAAGCCCAGCTCTCTGCTCACCTCTGCTTCCTGTTCCACCCTCCCTGCGGTGACCAGCTCCGAAGGGTGTGTTTGCCCACCAAGTCCTCCAGCCTCCCTGGCTTTAATCCAGCCACTTGCCAAAATTAGGGTTACTCACACAGAGGCTTATTGCATCAGGTCTTCAGGCTGGCAGAGCTGACGGGAAAACACCTCCCTGCCTGCCATCCTCCGAGCACCCTCACGCTGCCAAGCGAAACGCTCCGCTCGCCTCTTCCTCAGGGAACAAGGATCTCACCAGGCACGGAGGAGCGAGGGGCAGCACCTCCCCGAGCGTAAACCCTCTCAGTCCCCCTCCTGTCCCCTCCAAATGCATGGCATGAAGGATATCATCGCCAGCTGGAGCAGCATCAGGCTGCAAACAGCTAGAGAAGCGCTCCTGCACTTCCCCAGCCTCCAGCTCGCCAGATCCCCTCTGTGCCTCAATGCCAGAGGATAAGGAGAGAAGCTTGTGGATGCTGCCAGGGAAAAAACCCTACAGCTGTCCCCAGGCTTGGGGAGTGAAGCCACCAGGCCCTGGCATTTTCTTGGGGTCATGTGTCCCGTTGACATCTTTAGAAGATGATGCAGATACACGGAGAAGGGGAATGGGAATGGGACAACTTCCACACCGTGCACGAACAAAGGGACTGTGCTGGGGAAGGGGAGCATAAAGCAATGGGGGGACTGTCCTGAGGAACAGTCAAGGGATGGAAGGTCTGTCCCAGGGATGGAGGGTCTGTCACAGAGGATGCAGGGTCTTTTCCGAGGGAACTGAGGGTTTGTCCCAGCGGACAGAAGCGCCACCACACACCCCGGGACAAGCCAGCGGGGACACCACTGCCCTGCAGGTCCCCCATCCCGTGGCTGACACCGCTGTTACCGTGTCCCGGCCAGCGCAACCCCTCCCACCGGACTATCCCGTATCCCACCTACCCGACCCACGGGGGACCCATCGCGCCCAACAGCCCCGCTCCTCTCCCACCTCCGTTATCCCGCGGCATCCTCGGGCTGCCGGTACTCACGCGGGCGGGCGAGCAGCTCTCCGCGGGGCTGCGGGCTCAGAACGCTCCCCACGGCCGCGCCCGCCGCCCGCCCCTCGCCATCACCGCCCACCCGCCCCGTACGGGGCGGGTGGGCGGTGATGGCGAGGGGCGGGCGGCGGGCGCGGCCGTGCTGTCACACCCCCCCCAGCCCCCTCGAACGAGCATCATCCGTTTTCTGATTACAAAAAAAAAAAAAAAAAGAGAAAAGCATCCACCCCAAAACTTCCCCGCTGGCTGTAAGAAAAAAAAATAAAGAAAGAAAAAAAAAAGGCAGCTTAAAACCGCTCTAAAATATCTAGAAGTTGGGTCGACACCCGTTTTGTTTGAGTGAAAAAAAACCGTGGGGTTTGGGTGCTAGTGAAGGGGAAACCCCGAGCCACAGTGCTGGCCAGTGTCACACTGACCCCGCTCACCCTGCTCGCCCAAAGGAGCCTTCAAGGCAGGTTTGACCCCAACGTGCCACTGGCAACCTCACCCAGCACCTGGAGGACACATCATCAGGCATCCAGGATATTTATAAAGATATTTTTGATATGGAGATAAGGTAATAAGGCTGGAAGCCTCCCTCTGAGGCCGCCGATTAAATAAACTGTCTATATTTGCTCAGAGCCCTTTGCTGTGGGCTCTTCGGAAGATCATGGGCAAATAAGCAAGTCCCATATTCCCCCCAGCCTGCTGGAATACTTTCCCCTCCTTCAGCTTGAGCTGTGAAAGGCTGAGGAGTTACAAGGCACCTTGGCTTTCAGCACAGACAAGGTGCCCCCCTCTGCCAGCCCCAGTCCCTTCCTGGCACGCCAGGAGTGGGGCAGCAGACACAGGGATGGGCTCAGGGGTCACCAGTTCTCCTGCCCAGCACTGGCAACACGACAGGCAACGTCCAACTAAAAGCCGAGCCTAAATTTTTAGGAGTCCCCTTCTTTCTGTGTAAACCCAGCCAGAAACCATCACCAGGAGGGACAAGGTTGTGCCTGAAAGAGGAATTCAGTGGAAGTGGGGTCTGTGCCAGACCTGCCCTCCTACCTCCTTGCCTGTGGCTTAAAACGTCACTTTTGGGGGAAAAGGGAGAGTCAGACAGTATTTCCCAAATACCACTGCGCCTGTTTCCTCCCAAATCAGTTTTTCCTGTGTTTTCCCTCCTGCCCAGCATGATGCCTCCAAGTCATAGCAGGTTCAGGACTACCTGGAACCGGTTTTAAGCAGAGGGGAAACAGCAGCTGCATTTCCAGCTCTTCGGAGCAGCCTCCATCGTGTGCAGGAGCCCATCCCAGCCTGGCTCCAGCTGCTCCCCAGCACAAAACCCGGGCTCCCTCCCGCCCTCCAGCAGCCTGTTTATTTACAGCACAGTGTTTCTTTCTAAAGATCTGGTCTCAGGGGGCAAAATCCCTTCTGTGTATGAAACCAGTACTGACTAGCTCAGACATTGTCTTCCAGAGACTGCAGGCAGCCTGAAACAATAGGGGTGTGCGGAGTGTCCTGATGCATTTCCATTTTTGGACCACGATAAATCTGAAACCCAATAGTAACAGCTCTAAAAATGGCCCACGGTAATTAGGGCTGGTTGGGAATGGGTTTGGTGCTCGGCCATCACCCACAATCCCTGATGGCCTCACATCTTCCTGCACACCAGAAGGTTCATTTAACTCCTCAAAATTGGACAAAGCCCCCAGGTTCCCCTCGGAAACTTTCAGACACAAGCTGGAACACGGGCATCGGCAGCGCGGTGGAAATGGGAAGCACGCTCCCTAAAATCCTGGGTGTTGGATGTAAGAAAGGAACCCCTGAGCTATTTCATCGTTGTGGTTCATGAACAACTCAATTCAAATCTCGTTTTTGAAAAACTGCAACCCACGCACACAAAGCACAGCACAGAGCCCTTCTTTATCCAGAACCGCTGGATTACAGACAACCACTACCCATTTCTGGGGTTTTGCTGACACCTGGTGTTCTGGAAAAGATGCTGTGAGTTCCTGCAAGTCCCTTCCTTCCCTGGCTTCTGTCGGGATGGCCTGTCTCTCAGGTCAGGCCAATGTGTGGCTGGGAGGTAATCCTGAATTCTGGGAAGATGCTGAGAAATGCAGGTGTGCAGTTAAATTTCCGAGGCACTCCTTAATGCCTGAAGAGCAGGGCTGCAGCAGTATTTGCAGCAAACCTCACGGTACAAATGCACACTTCCTAACTTCAGGAATCAGGGGAACTGCAGTGGGGAATCTCAGCTCTCATTTATCAGACAGTGGTTTCCGTTGGAAAGAAGCTTAAAGATCATCTCGTTCCAACCCCCTGCCATGGGCAGGGGCACCTTCCACTAGACCAGGTTGCTCCAAGCCCCATCAGCACCTGGGCAACCTGTGCCAGGCACAGCTTCTCTGGGCAACCTGTGCCCAGGGCCCCACCACTCTCTAAGGGAAAAATTTCTTCCTCATATCTGATCTAACCCTGCTCTCTGTCAGTTTGAAGCCATTCCCCCTTGTCCTGTCACTCTGTGCCCTTGTCCAAAGTCCCTCTCCAGCTCTCTCAGAGCTCCTTCAGGCACTGGAAGGGGCTCTAAGGTCTCCCTGGAGCCTTCTCTTCTCCATCCAACCTCCTGTATTTCCAAAAGAAGTCCTGGCAGGGAGTCTTCCAGTGCCTGGCTGACAAACACGCTCACCTTGAGAGCTGTGATGAGGTAAACTCTGGAGTGTCTACCTTGTAGATCACACTGCCTTTGGTGCCACTCTCATCCTCTGATGGTCGCTGGGAAGACTCACATCTGCAAATTAGAACTGAAAATACAGGATGAAAATAAAATCCCCATTTGGTGAAGCTTTTCCTAAATGCCAGTGTTTAGATTTGAGGTACTTAATGGAATTATGGCCTGGTAAGGAATTTCACTACCTCTTTTTTCCTTTGTCCTTGTTTTTAAACCCTTTTCAGAATACAGTCTCTGCAAAATGTGTCCCACTTCTACACCACGACGTCATTATCTCACAGAGTGTAATGCTGGTCTTTAAATAAGGACAGAGGCTCCTCCAGGAATAACCAGCACCAGCTGTTCATGTCCTTTGCCCAAAGGTTTGCTGGACCAGCATTTCCATCTCATTCCAGATGCCTGCCCTGCCCAAATCAGATCAGTTACATCTCCCCAGGCAAACACCGCCGTAAACAGAACTCCATAAATAAATCCACCACGAGACTTAAATATTTACAGCACAAACACGTAAGGAAAACATTGTAATACTTGTTAACAGATAATGAGAACAATGTGGCCGCACTCCTGTAACAAAAGCTGGTGTTCCATGCATGCAAGGGCAGCTGTAGTTCTGTCTCCTCCATCGAGCAGCAAAACTCAGTGTTTGGGATCTTCTCCCTCCACTTCCCACAGTCCAACATCCATTGCCCAGCAACACGTAGGCTTTGGGATTTGGGGGATTGTAGAGGCTTGAAGGATCTATCACGTGGACAGTGTTTCAAGCTAACTGACCCCTTGTATCTCCTGGAAGAGATTAGTGCAACGGAGTCTTACAAAAACCCCAGAAAGGTCTAAAAAACGCCACATGAAAACAGTCAGTAGTGCACATTCCTCTCACACAGAGCAGTCCATTTTCTTAACAGTTGTTTTACAACTTTCAGTCCTTTAAAGTTTCTCATTGAAATTTATGGCAATATCAGCTTTTCTTTGTTATCACAGTATAAATATTGATCATTTTTGGCCGGTGACTTAATTACGACCTCTCTTCTTTCTGAGTCTCTCCTTTGCTGCCCCTCCCTGAATATAAATATTTAACTTTTGACACAGATGAAGTTTGGATGAAGGTGCCTGGTGTCCCTTTTTCACTAGGGCAATAAATAAATAGGTAGTGTCTAGTACACAAACATTCACTATTTGCTAATAACCTTCCAGAAAGTTACCCTCTTGAAGAGAGTTTCAGTGTTTTTACACCAAGAACACTGCCTGCTTAGCAGCAATTCTTCACAGTCTTTTGCTCTTCTGTACAATAAAAGTTCATAAGAAACAAAACATATTAAAAACAAACAAACAAAAAACCAAAATGAAAAAGACAAAACAAACAAACAAACAAAAGTCTTCACACTTGGTTCAGTGCAGCAAAGGAAGACCTAATAGTTACAGTTTTTAAGTGTAGGAACTTTGATTTCCTGGGTTCTTCAGTGCATTTTTTTTTTTTTTTAGGGCAGTGGGAGGTGCAGAGCAACTCCTGGTCAGGCAAGGGCTCTTCTTTGCTAGCTGAAGGAGAAACACAGTCTTGGGTCTTGGCTTGTCAAACTCTCCGCGAGGCCCTTGGGCACGGGGTTGTCCCACAGCCTGCAAGGACAGCAAACATGTTACTGCAGCACCAAGCACGGTGAGTGTGGATGTGCCCTGCCAAAAACAGTGGGAGAGGCAGCCCTGGGCTCCCACCAGATCATGTCTGACAGTGAGACAGGAGTGAGGTATGGCCATATCCCAGTGGCACATCAGCAGCCCCGCAGCTGCCTGCCCGCTGAGGGGACATCATTTATCTAGCTGGGAGAGAGATTAAGGCTTTGAAAAGTCCTCAGGCCAGTAAGGTCTCAGAAAGCAGAGGAAGAACTGAGTCACACAGGAGCAACCTGATTTACATGAGCCACCCTTCTTCATCTACCTCATTTGATGTAGTCTAACCCAAAGGTGCCCATCCTGGGACTCTACCCCGAGGAGTCAAAGGGACAATTTGAGCAGGAACACAGGGCTTCAATCTCCAGCCAGGACCAGAATCATTCCCAGGGGCTCTGGGTCAGACAGAGCCAGTTTGAGGCCAGAGACAGCTCAGGCAGAAGCAAGCACTTGGGTCCAGGACCTGTTTTACCAGAATGTTACCAGAGGACCTCTCATAAGAGTGACTTTTCAGGTGAGTGAAGGATGAGTGGGTCTCTCCTACAAGAGGTTTCTAGGGGAGTTTGATACCCAGGGTTTGGAGATGCAATGACAAAGAGCACAAAAAATCAGGTGCCCAAGTATCTGGGAGATATGGATCCCAGGACAGAGTGGGACAGGGTAGAAATGTATCTCAGAAGTGAAACCAGAAGCAATGGGAGAATGAAAACTTACAAGAAAGAATGCAACAACTTCCTGATGGAGACAACTGGGTCCTTATTTTTGACTCATTTAAAGCCAGTAAGCTTTTCAGACTCTTTTTTTTTACAGGGTTTTCTGAGGAAGTGAAGCTGGCCTAGAAAACCCTCAGCTTACTTGGCCTGTGTCTGTGTGCCCTGCAATATCCTATACCATGCCAGATAACCCAGGGCACCAGGAGCATGGGTCACATCTGCCCTGACTTCCCTGCTGAGCCAAAAACCAACCACAGAACTCTGGGTACCTGCTCACCTTATGGACTGAATTTCCGGGCACTTGGCAAGTTCCTCCGCCAGCTTTGTGGCCCCACAGCCTCCAATGCGATTTTTCTCCAGGCTGTTTTAAAAACCAAAAGAGAGTTTTAAAATCCAAACCAAGCCAGTAGTGGAAAGCAGCTGAATAACCACTGGCTCCTTTTCCTGTCCCAGAAGAGCTCCACAGCTATGCTTTTGCACAAGCACAGCAATGCCACACAACTCACATCGGCCTCTCTTTAACATCATGGCCCTACTTATTCAAGGAGTGTGTGGGCACTGCTCCCTGCAATCTCCTTCTAGCACCAGGACCTACGAGCAGACCTCTTGCCCTTGGAGCACTCTAACAGATCCCACGGCGAACCTGGTGCCAAAATTGCCAGTAACCACTTCTCCTGCCTCATACACAACCTTCCTGCTTGTACCTGTGAAACAGCCCAGTGTGTGGTTTCCCTTCACAAGGCAAACTGATTTCATTTCCTGACCCTATGACCCACAGATTGATATTTTCATATATCTGAGAGATGGAAGATGGAGAGATTCCAAAGAGCCACAAAGGAAGGTTCTCTGAGCACAGTACCCATCTAGACCATCCCAGACACTAAAGAGAAGAAAAAGAGCTTGCAGGAAGCAGCTCACCTGAGGTCATTAGATGACACGAGTCATGTTCTAGAAATACCAGTTTGTCTCTCATATCTCAAAGAGGAGACCTTCACACCTTAGCTTCTGCTTAGATACCCATTCCCCAACCATCTTAAACAAAATCAGTGCTGCTTCAAGAGTATCACCCAGGCAAGGCTGGCCCTTGGTGCATGGAGCAGGCTCAGCAGGAAGCTAAACTGCAGCAGCCTGTCTGTCTGTTATTCCTAATGTATGTCCCCCTTTGGAAGTCCCATGATTGAAGGCTCAGTGGTAGAAAAACAAGTCTTCAGGGGTTGCTCTCAGGGCTGTACTCACTCTAACACCTTCAGCTTTTCCATCTCTGGGAGAGCACTGGCCAGCTCTCGGGCTCCTCCATCTCCAAGGGCATTCCAAGACAGTCTAAGGCAGACAAGAAATCCCAGCCATGAGTCAGTGGATAAACACAAGCAGATGCTACCTACCACTAGTACCACTACTGTGATATGACCCCCTCATAGACTGGCCTGTTTACCAGAGCTAATCGCCCTCTTATCATGCCAGGTAAACATTCTCCTGGATTATAAGCTTTATTTTGAGAAGTTTTCTCCATTTGACCACATATTTGCACGTATGATAAGACACCAGGGAGTGTCACCACAGAGCCTGTGGGCTGTGGTTATCTCAGAGTCCTGCAGGCCCAGGGAAAGAGATATGGAAATGACTGCTGAGCACACAGATTTATCCCAGGGCCACTCCTCCTTGTGCCAGTGGTGTTAAACTACTGCAGCAGCTAAAATGCCTCTCTGACCTGCTCTTACAGCTGCCTGTTGATTCTGAGCTCTTTTCAAAGGATAGCTTGCAGGGCTCTCAAAGGATTAGGGTTTTAACTTTTTGATGTATTAGCAAGTGAGAAAGTTGTTTAGATCCTTTCTTTGCTACTTGATAAGCAGCCTGCTCTGCTCTGGACCTCTGTAAAAAAAACAGAGGCAAGAACTGGACCATAGAGAGCTCGATGGGCAATTTGGCAGAGTCTGAACATGAGTGTTTTCCTCCATATTCTGTTCAGCTCCTCACATTCAGCTTCCAATAAGTCGCTAGCTATGCCAAAAATTTTTAGCAGTGTATTTCATCAATTACTAAATTACTAGTAAATTTACCACTGAAAAGAACTCAGTGGGAAGTATCAACAAGTATTTAGCAGGGTCAGTTTTGCACTGCAGTTGGAAATAGGAGCTGACATTAACACATGAGTGACCTGTGTGTTGAAGGGTCTCCCCATCCATCCCCACACTCACATTATCTCCTCCACGGAAGGGCACTGTCGGAAGCCTTGAGAAAGTGATTTTGAAGCATCATCAGTGATTCCACAGAATTTCAAGCTGAGAGAAAAGGCAGAGGGCACAGTGTGCTGGTGTCAGAGCCTGTGGGGAATAGGGCACCAGCACTGTCTGCTGTGCTCCTGCCCTGGCAGTGCTGCCAACACCAGCCACACTGCCCCGGCAGCCCTCGGTGCCCTGGTACTCACTCGATCTTCCGGAGGTGTCCCAAGCATGGCAGCCCCTTGGACAGGGCATGGATACTTTGTTCTCCAAGGTCATTTTCTGATAAACTGTAGGAGTAATGGAAAAGCTTTGAATGGGAGCAGAAAAAGCGGGTACAGTCAGAGAAAACCCACCGCGAAAATGTAAATATGTGAACTGGCAAGTCAATAACTACAACTCAGACTAAGCGAGGACTCTGCAGACAGCAGGGATGAGCCAGATCAGTACACAGCAAGTCTAGGGCAAATCACTGCTTGGTAAAATGGAAATGACAGCCCTGCTGTAACTCACAACCTCAGTCCATGCAGCAGTGAACTGCTTGCAGATCGGTGGCTAAGAAGGACAGACCTGCAGCACATCGTGTGTTGTGTGTGAAACTGGAAATAAAAAGCTGTACTGGAGTTAAAGACTGGTGTGACTTGAGAGGAAATAATGATAAGGGAGAGTGGGAAGAAGACATGGCTCTCAAAATTCAGGAGGAGCAGTAACTGCCTCCCAGCCTTCACCAGGCTGTGCTGCTCTCACCTACCAGCACAACACAATCCATGGCAGTCCCTCCCCTAAACTTACATCTCTCACACCTCAGTTACCAACACCCCAATTCAACTTGTAATTGAACAACAAACACATAGCAAAGAACGCTGGCATCAAGGATGCAGCAGGAAGAGTTAATTCCCATCACCTTTACACTTTCAGTTCCATATTTAGAAATTCTACTGCTCCCCAGGTTACTGCACACAGCAGCTCCAAGGCACATGGCTGTACAAAACCCAGTAAACAGCACTGGTAGACAAGGTTTAACATCTGGGGTGATCTAAGCTGTGCAGGGGTGATCATGCAGTGCAGTGACCTTCAGAGAGTGTCTCCTCTCATCCTATGGAAAGTGTAGGACAGGTGGAGTGATTGCCCTCTGTAGATGCACCTGAGCATGGAAAGAGCCTGTGTGACAGCCTCAGTGGGCTGAAATGATTCCCCACCCACAGAATAATCCCAGTCCATTCTCAGTGTGAAGAGAAGGCTCTGGGGAAGCCTTAGAGCTCCTTTCAGTACCTAAAGGGGCTACAGGGGAGCTGGAAAGGGGCTTTGGACAAGGGCACAGAGTGACAGGACAATGGGAAATGGCTTCAAACTGACAGAGGGTAGGATCAGATTAGATACAAGGAAGAAATCCTTCCCTGTGAGGGTGGTGAGGCCCTGGTACAGGTTGCCCAGAGAAGCTGTGGCTGCCCCATCCATTGGAAGTGTCCACGACCAGGTTGGATGGGCTTGGAGCAACCTGGGCTAGTGGAAGGTGCCCCTGCCCATGGCAGGGGGTAGAACTAGATGGTCACCCAAGGTCCCTTCCAACCCCAACCACTCTGTGATTCCAGGATACGTTTGGCTCCATCCCAAGTGCACCTGCCATGACCCACCTTATCTCTTCCAGCAGCTCACACACCACCAGGGCCCTGGCCAGCTCCAGCCCTCCTGCCTGCCTGATGTTACTGTGCTGCAAGCTAACAAAGGAAACATAAGCATTGGAGGATTATTTTGGAACAAAGCTGTAACAAAAGCTCACATTTAACTTGCCAAGAAGAAAACTGCTAATCTTTTGAACCAATGCCCGGTATCGGTAACAACCTGGGATCCTTGTGGATTAATCTTAAAGAAAAAGTCTGGAAAACAGGGAGGCAACAGTGGGGGCCAGCAAAGCACAGTCAGGCAGTCACTGCAAACACTAAGGCTTAGGTTCCACCAAAACAAGAGGACAGTCAGAAACCAAGATACTCAAAAACAATTTTAAGGCTTATTTTTCTGTATATCCACTACCTGGTTCATCTCTAAAGCTAATGCTGGAAGAGATTAAGCAAGAATAATTTATGTGACTCTGACAACAGAGTACAGTGGAGGGTTTCTCAATCCTGGCACCCTTAAATTACTGTCTAAACAAGAGACCAGTGCACCACCACAGCCTATGCCTTTTCCCATTCCTTCTTTCAGTGATATCCCAAATTATCCAGGATATCCAACCTGCCTGGGGCAGAGGCTGACACTTACTGCAGGATCTTCAGTCTGGTCATGTGAGGCAGAGAGAGGGCAAGTGCTGCTGCTGTCCTGTCTCCAAAACCATTCCTTGACAGTCTGGAAGAAGCAGAAATTAAATGTTACTGGCAGTGAGGTTAAGAGCCTCATTCCTCACCTGTGTGTCACCCACACAGATGTGTGACCCCCCATTCCTCACCCACATGTGCATGGGACTATGCTGAAAGGAGTCAATGCCCATGATACAAAGGGCACTGAGGGTGGGAGGAAGGAACAATGAGGTTTTGTAATCCTGCAGAAGTCAAACAGGGAAGTAAAAGTGACTTGCACTTTTCAGGAGCACACTGATGTCCCTCTCTGACTGAGCTGAGCTGGAATTGAACTGAAAAGTTCAACCTTTTCAAGCACTTTTTCATATGTGCCCTTAGTCCACATACTGTAATCTGAAGGCTACATGGGCAGTTCCAGTGTTTTAAATGTAACTTTTTCTGATTTGCCTATTTTTAAATTTTGTTTATTTAATAGGGCAGGACACGTATGTTCTATAAACTGGACTGGAATGGAATGCCAACACTTCTGGCTGTGTAAAGCCTCTGTCTTCTTCCCTCCAGTTTTGCAGCCACACAGATTAATGCTGGTTCCTTGGGCAACACAGGCACTGCACAGCCCCTGTGCCTGTGACATTGTCTACAAAACCACAGATTCATCTCCTCCCCACTAATGTTGACTGTACAGTTCTTGGAAATCTCTGAGAGAAACCAGTGAACAACCAACCCCCAGAGCTCCCACACCCAGAACCACACATTCCTTTCCTGTGTAGCAGAGAGTTTTTACTCTGCTCTCATAAGAATCGGGGGTAAAACTGATCCTGGCCTTACTGGAGCCATATCAGATTTGGTTTCTGTGCCTTGATTTTGGCCCAGCTTCCTGAAGGGACACTGGAAATGACACACTTACAGTAACTCCTCAATGTGCTTGCAATGGGCAAGAGCTTCCATCAGCTTTTCCCCTCCAGCAGGACTAGGACAGTTCCCTGAAAGGCTAAAATAAGCATGAGATTCTCAGTGACTAAATGAGAACCAGAATGTACCAGCTTCAGATATTTCACTGTTTGCCTGGTGTGATGGGAGACTTGGGGTCACTGCAATAAAGGGCTACACAGGTCACTGGGAAATGGTTTGGGCATTTGTAGTGCTTTTGTCAAGTGATGAGTAACTCCTGGCCCTGCAGGTACTGAGAGGAAGGAGCAGTTTTCCCTCTCCCAGACAGAAATGGGAATTTCCTTTTCTTGTTTCAAGTCATTTCCAGGATTTTAATTTCAAAACATTACAAGGCATACCCCAGAGACGAGCCTGACAAAGAGCCTGGGTGCTCTAATTTCTGTTCCCCTGGGGAAGGGACAGTTTAAATCCTTGTCTAGAGACTGTGTCCTGGCTTTGGCAAATTCTCATTATCACCTCTACTTCCACCAGTAACTCAAAGCAGTGTGGCAACACTGGGGGCCCCCACACTGGGAACCCTACACAGCCCAAGGAAAGGTGCTGCCTGGATATGAGACTTGTACAATTCCCCACAGATTTACTTTCCAGGACACAACTAAGCCAGATAGTAGAACACTGTCTAGGAGAAGGTAGCACAGGGATTCCCACCCAAGCTTCTCCACCAACCATGGCCATGACTAAAACAGCTGGAACAAAACAAAGGGACTCACTTGATTTTCTTCAGGTTTTGCATTTCCAGCAGGACAGCAGTTAGATTTATCAGGCCTGGATCTCCAATATCGTTGTGGCTTAAACTTTAAAGAAGAGAGGCTGTGTTGTAAAGGAAAGCACAAAGTACCAGGCCAAGTAGGAGATCTTATTTAATGTCTCCCATCTGCTGGATGACACCTCGGACCTTAGCAGCAGAATCAAAGAGCTGTTTGTCCTGACTATCTCATGAGAGATTAATAGGTGTTAATGAGGTATTAAAAGATTTGCAAAGAACAATCAAAATTACTGGATCCTGTTGATGAGTGGGAAATTACTTCAACCAGAATAACAAGACCTGCAACAAGTTGCTATTATTTTCCAAACTGCTAGAGTGGAGAATGGACAGCATCTGGCAAGAGAGAGAGGGGAAAAAGCAGAGGAAGCTTGGGGTTGGCTCCACATTCAGATCTTTTCAGACCAGGTAAGTGCTGGGTCTGAAGCTCTCCCAGGAGAGAAAGGGGCCTCTAGCCCTATTCTGGATCCCAGGGAAGATTTAAATCCAGAGGCTGTTTAATCTATCTTCTATGTGACCGCAGCAGAGTGGGACAAGAACAAATTTTCCTCTTCTGAACATCAAGTTCTGCTTTCCTCTAGTCCAAGGTACCTCATACATAAGCATTTTGCAGCCTCCCTGCTTTTGTTTCCACACTGTGTGTAAGCACATCTGCGTCTCTCCATGTGTTGGCACCAGTGGTCACCTCTCTGCAAGAAAGGAGAAACTTACTTGATTTCCTCCATGTAGTGCATATTCCTCAAGGCTTCTGCGAGTCTGGAGCAGCCATCATTCCCAATGCTGTTGTGGTTCAAGCTGGAAACAACATCCAGAGGAAAAAAATGGACCTTCAGCTCCTGTTACTCAGCCTCCCAAGACGGGCTAGAGGCAAACTGCAGTCACATACTTACATGAGCCTTTTCAGAGATGGCATCTCACAAAGTCCCAGCACAAGTTTAGGAATGGCAGCACTGCTGAGCTTCATGCAGCCCAGGCTAAAGGATGAAAGAACACAGGGACAACTCACTACCCATGGGCAGTTGGTGCAGAGGAGGGCAGAACAGGGGTGGGAGACACGTGGGAGTGTATTCCAGTCCCTGGGAATAATCTTCTGTTTTGTTCTCTCATGCAATTCTAATGGATCTGTCTGGATCCTGATAAAATACAAGGAGAATCCCAAAGCTCTAGAACAAGAATCCAGTCCCTTGTGGAGCAAGGTGCCACTGTGACCACAAGATGGCAAAGCTGTCATGACAGTGACACACAGTGCAGTGGCACCTCATCTCAGAAGGATGCCCCACATGTAGGGGCCTGGAAGACCAACCTCTGTGTGAAGGCCTCCAGGTCATCCTCCAGGATTTCTGGGATTACTGCTGGCTCTGGGATTACTGCATGGGAAACACTGCCTTCCAGCTGGGACAAGATCCATGCAGAAACGCTACCAAAACATCTGATTTCTCTGCTGGAATTCCCTGCCACAGACTAGTGATCTCTGTCTCACTATTTATTGTAAGGAAAAAGGAATTGTTTCTTCTTCCCTATCAGAAGTCCTCCACTCATCAGGAAAAGTACATCTGTCCACAGTACAGGAACAGAGAAGCTGCTGTTTAACTAAAGCTTCTAGAAAGACCCATCAGACTCTGGACAGACTGGTAATAACACACTCACTTGAGTTCTTCAATGGCCTGGCAATTCTGCAAGCCCATGATCAAATTATCAGTTCCAGTTGTCATAATACTGCTAGAGGTCAGCCTGCAAAACAGCAAGGATCAAAGAAGAAGATTGGGTCTCAGCATGCTGAAAAAGAGGAGTTTACTCCACTGACAGGCAAGCTGCCCCCTCCCAAACCCCATCCAACATAGACATCAGGGACCAGTAAGTTTGGAGAGATTTTCACACCTCCCATTGCAGGACTAAGAGGACCAGGCAGTTCAGAGATGCTCACATGATGTACATGTACAGTCTCTGCCTGGAGCACTGCCTGGGCCAAACAATCCCCAGAATTTCACTGGGCAGAGATGCCCTTTACAAGCCCTACAAGCTGTTGAAGAGGGCTGTGAAAAGGCTGCTCAAACCAGAAGAAGCTTTTTTACACAGTAGGGTGGTATAAACTTAACTACAGTGTTAACCAAAGCCAAGGTCTCAGTCTCAAATTGCTTTCACTTCAAAAAAGGGGAAAGGAAAAAGCCTCGGGACATGCACATGGTGTATTTAAAACCACCTTTAGCATTAACTGTTGAGTTTGCAACCTAGACATCTCTCCCAGAGCCCAGAGCTCAAGAACATATTCCAGACAAGGAGGGTTCAGAGCGGATTGGTGTGAGGCGCAGGGCTGAGCAAATAATAAATGTGTGGAAAAGACCACAGCTGAGAACATACCCAAACCTCTTCAGCTCTGGAAGAGGTAGCAAAATCCTAACTAGCATTTCTGCTTCATCCTCATGGAGTTCCACATGAGACCATCTGCAAGAAGAGAACAACAGGTCTGGGCTGTGCCATTCACTGGTGACCAAAGGTCTGTGCCAAGCCCACAGCTAAAGCACACCAGGGCAGGGACACTGTGAGGAAGTGGCACACTGATGCTTGGCAAGGTCCCAGGGGAGCTCCCAGCCATGGTGAGAAAGTGTAGGTTATCTGGGCCCAAGGGGATTTAGATGACTTCAAGGGATACACCAGGAGGCCACCAGGTCTGTGGGTCTTTTCTGTTTTCCATTCAAACTCTCCAAGTAGGGGACCAAGAGGGCAGGGACTGGGACCTTGCACTGACCTCTCCACGCCCTGCTGTGTGCCCTTCTGCACTCACTAGGACAAGCTACTCCCCTCCCAAAAAGTCCTTTGCAATGCCTGGCCACTCACCTCAGTTCCTGAAGCTGAGTGCATTTTTCCCAAACCCTTTGGTAGAAGGAAGTTTGCCTGATTTCTGGCTTGCACTGACTCAATCTGCAGGAGACAAACACACAACACGACTGCCCATGAGGATCAGCAGCACCTGGTGCCCCTCAGGGCCAGGCTTAGGGACAGATCAGGGCTTTCAAGAGCCCACCCAGGGCTCTCCTGCCACATCCCATTTATGTCACAGCCCAGTGTAGAGAAACACAGCCCGTCCCCACTGCCCAAGGTGACATCTGCCGCCTTCTTCAGCTGCTCAAAGGGAAAAAAACACTAATGCTGCTTTCCCTGCACGCTCCTGCAGAAGCCAGCATGTCTTAAGAGTCTTCAAAGTGCTCCTGCCTCCCGAGTGCTCCCGGTCCTGCAGGGAAGGTGGATTTTTTTCCTTCATGCAGGTCCAGTATGGGCCTGAAGGAGAGCAGCCCAGAAGACACGTGTATATGAGCAGGGTTTCTTCCACATGTGTGGCACAGAGGCACTCTGAGACTGAACTCATGGAGACCAGAGCTTTAGAAGCTCTGAAGACATTTTTCAGCCCATGTTGAGCTTCAGAACAAGCAGAAAATAATGAGAAATAGTTGTTTTCTCACCTGCTAACGACAGATTCCACTTTCTCCAGGCAGTGTGGGAACCTTACGTCTAACTGGAAGAGGGTTTTATCTTTACATATCCTGGAAAGGTAGAGATCAGAGAATATCATAAACCTGTGAGCTCTTGAGGGAGAGAAAAATACTATTTTCCATAAAAAAATCAGGACTGGATGGGACGGGACTATGCTGATGCATGAATGCCAACTACCCATCTCTGAGGAGGTTTGCAATGTTTAAACTAGTTTCAAAGCCAGCCTAATCTCGGCACCCTTTCTCCCAAAGGAAACCAGGAACACGGCCTCCTTTCCATTTAACCTTTTGAGGTGTGTAACCATGAACATGCTAAGCACCTCTACCCACCAGACATTTGGGTTAAACTTGCTTCAAGTTGGCCAGTAGCTCACAAATGCAGTATAGACAGTGAATAAAGAACAGAAGATCAAGATCAAGTGCTGGCTTCAATCCCATTTCCTTAAAAGTATGAGGCTAAAAGAAAATACCTGAAAGACCCCAGAACTTGAGGTGCTACTTACGTGATCTCAGTAATGTTTCCATGGGCCTGGAGAGCCAGCTTGAGAAGGTCCATGACTCTTTCTTTGCACACCCATGGCTCTTCTATGCTGTAAAGCAGGGTATAGAACATAAAGCTCTGCTTTATTTACATGCACAGATCCATCTCTGCCAGCTGAGTGCTCCACACTCTCACATACATGGAAGGGTTGCTCTGCTTAGCAGAGCAATGTCTGCACAGGAAACAGGGTGAAAACTGGGAACAGGCAGAAGTAGCCCAGAGGAGAACACTGACATCAGCTTCCCTCCTGCCTGTGCACCTCTGACAGCAATGAGGGGGAGCCTGGCCCCTGAGCTCTAACATAACACATTTTGGGAGAAGTGGAGAATTCCTTACCCAGGTAAACTGCGGGATACTCCGGCAAGGACACAGTGGGAATGTTGTTCACCAGAATTATCAACCTTCCTTGTAAGGCAGGTAGTGGTTTACAGAGACACAGCACAGATTATGGCCAGAGCTTTACATGATGCTTAGTAGAAATCAAGGATATAAAGCCAAATGCCAGTAACTGAGAGTCAGCCATGGTAATTTCTAAGGCCAGTGCTAGCTGTCTTTGGGAAAAACACAGTTCACTTTTGTTTCTCATGAAAGGAGATCTTAGATGACCAGACCAGCCTCAGATCAGTATCTAAAACAGCACAGTGACACAGTACCTGATTTTCAGAGAGCCCAGATCTTTCCTCAGGGAATGCAAAAGTCTTTCTGCAGCTTGGACTGTCACGTTGTTATTTGAGGACCTAGAACCAAAGCTCACTGTAAGGAAGAGAGCTCACAAATGAGCCCAACCAAATGGGTCCAAGCAGCCATTAACTCACGTGTACTCCATCAGATCAGTGCAGTTTTCCAGGAGCAAGAACAACTTTTCCAAGTGCTCTGGCTGAAAGTTGCACTCTGCAAGTCTGAAAAGACAAAAAAGGGAACTGGCTTAGTTCACCACAAACAGTTAGGGCTTTTTGACCCAGAAATCTCAGGCATCACAGCCCTTCCCCCACAGAGAAAGAAGGATAGCACCAACACCTTGAACACCTTTCAGGGCCTCCAAAAAAAGATTGTGGCAACACTTCAAAAGCACCTGATGAGATGTTCTGGTAGAGCATACCTGTATGCTAATGGTGCAGCTTTTTGTGTCACCCTGTCCTGTGACAGGGACTGTAGGCACACCTACAGGTGCCCAGGTGAGGAACAGTCAGAGGGAAAGCAGAGAGAGAAAGGGATGTGGGAATCTCTGTGGCAGGAGAAAGCTCTTCTCATCTCAGAAGGTGCATCAAAGGAAATCCATTAGCTATCAGTGTAAAATATCACCATTCCAGGAGGTAGGGGCAAAAAGAGATGTCATCTACCCTGTCCCTAGAAAAAGGACACCTCCTTTGCCAAAGAAATCACTGCAAAAAATCTGTAACATTACCTCAAAATCTTTCTTGGTTCATTTCTGCTTGTCAGCTTGAGGATTAAAGTTGCTTTGGGGCACAAACTGCACAGAGAAGAAAAGAAAGATTTGGAGGGATGATTACTATTTGTCCCAGTGGTCAGAATTTAACAATACAACCCAGCACAGCAGTGACAGAGTTACCTACCCCTCCCTACAATAAACCAGCCCAGGGAAATGCTTCAATGAGGCCTCACTAATGCTAAATTGGCATAAGGCAGCACTGGTGTTTGGAGAATAAATCCTGACCTGTCCTGCTTTTGTCTGCCTCCTGTCCCTGCACTCTCTGCCAAGCTCTGGGGAGAGGGAAAACAGGAGACTGATCAGCTTTAAAATAGTCCAGCCCAAAGACTCAGCACCCACATTTAACTGCAGGAATGAATGGAAGTGCCCTGGTTAAAACTGATTCAGGACCAACTGGTGCCATGACCATAAACACTGATAAGGTCAGATGTGCAGAACAGCCCAGCCCTGTGACTGGAATCTGTGAGAAAAACACTTTATGCCAGTGCAACAGGCCCAGAGCCCATGGGCTATTTTTGCCTGAGAGGAAAGGAGATAAAGATGCAAATCCAAGTAAGGAACACTGGAAATTTCTTTCCATAGACTCTGAAATCTCAACATACTGAAGTGAATTTTAGAAAGCAAATGCTGACTCCTGCCCTGAAGAGGTTCATTAACAGATACATACATAATAACTGGTACAGTTGTGTGTCTGTGCACAGAAATGGTGTGGCCCTGTGCAAAAACAGTTCTGCTGTTATGTTTTGCCATTAGAAATGGACATAAACAAAAGCTTTGCATGCATCTGTACACAAAGGTAGTTGAAAACCTGCCACTCATCATGATTACCTGAAGATCACAAACTTTCAATAATTAAGAGGAAAACAAGCAAGGAAGCATCAGAAACTAGTGAAGAGAAACACTCACCTGACTTGAACTTCAGTGGTGTTTCCAGAGGTGACGAAGGCATTTACGAGATGCAGAACTCCATCCTGAGAAATCCTGTTATGGCTGAGACTGCAGAGAAGAGAAGGACAGATTTTTTAGGTGCCAGGAGTCGAGGCTGTCCCCAGGCCACAGTGGTAAAATTCAAGCTGGCACTGAAGGCAGAGCAGTCTGTGGGGTGCTGAGCCCCTCTGGCTGTGCTCAATGCACTGACCCCCTCCAAGACACACTGCTGATGACTTGGGGGACACAGCAACTATTTGCCTCTTACACTACAGAGGCAGCATCTGCTACCCCACCAGAAAGGGAAGGGGAGAGGCTGGTGTAGGGCACAGCTCAGCTCAAAGAACCTCTGGGTCTTGAGTAACTCAAAGAGGACAACATACATGGAAAAGTGATGAACTGAAAACTCGGTGGACTGGATCAGCTTCTGTCACACCACCCCACTCTGGTCCCTGTTTCCTCCTGCTGACACTAATAAAAAGACCTTTACTTACTTCAGCAGGTTTTGAGTCACCCTGGCCTCACTCAGACCTTTCCTCCCAAGGCAGGAGAGGGCAAGAAGCATGACAAGCAGCTTTGTGAGGGGGTCACACGAACACCTTTCTGCTCAGGACACCTCAGATTCACAGTGTGTTTTCTTACTTGAGGGAACAGGAAATGGGCACTTGATGCAAGTGGTCCAAAAGGCACCTCAGGCCTTCATCTCCCAGCTGATTCCTGGAGAGACTGAAAGCAGAAGAACAATGTGGCCAAACAAAACTCAGCCTTTGGAACAGGTTGCCCAGAGAGGTGGGGGATGCCCCATCCCAGGAAATATTCAAGGCCTGGCTGGACAGAGTTCTGAGCAACCTGATTTAGTTGAAGATGTCCCTGCTCGTGACAGGGTGTTAGACTAGATGGCCTTAAAGGCCCCTTCCAACACAAATCATTCCATAATTCTATGTTTCTTTTAAACAGCAATGCTCCTCTGAGAAGCCTTGAAGGAAAAACTCAAATTTCCTGGACTTAGATCCCACCCTGGTCAATAATGGTCTGCTTAAAACAAACCACTGGTTTATGAAACTACCTCATGCATAAGCTCAGACGAAGAGCTCTGAACACAAGTTCAGAGCAGAGCCCAGGTAGAGCAACAACTGCCTCAAAACAGCCCCACAGAGTGAAAATCCCAAGGAAGTTGTCCCACCAGCTCAAGCCCTCTTAAAATATATAAATATATATATAAAGGACCTGTGTTATTTCTAATTGATTTTACTTCTGAACAGTCTGAAGGAGCACACATGCCCATGCTGAACCATGTCAACCCAATGTTGGTTCAAGGTCATGGTGACACCCCAAGCCCCACTTACTCCACTTCTGCCAGCCACCCATGCTGCTCCAGGACACTGCAGAGCTCCTCTACCTGCCCTTCCCCGATGGCACAGTCTGTCAGCCTGCGTGTGAGACAGCAGGAGAGTCAAAGCATGGCCAGCAACCAGGCTCAGCCTGGGCACTGAGAGCTGCACCAGCCTCTGTGCAACATTCACATTTTTTGCCATCTCCTTGGTGCTGAACTGAAGACACGTTACAGTCTTTCCAGGGGCACCCGGGAACCATCCCCGCCAGAGAGGCTGCAGACACGTGTCAGACACACACGTCACACAGGTGTTCATGTGGAGGTTATCACCCACAATTTGAGGCACACATTTGGGAAATGCAGTGACTAGCACTGAGTTCAGGTGCTTGTGATGACCATGAGCAGTCCAGTGGCCACTCAAGAAAGGCACAGGCCTCTGCCGTCCCCATGCATCCAAATGGTTTGGGGTTGCACTTAGGCACATGAATTGAGCCCCAAAGCTTCAATTACAAGCTCAAACTCCTTGGCTACCAGTTCATGAACTCCCAATACAAGAGGAAACTTGCCTCCCTGCACTAGTGCTTCCAACCCAACCACAAGTGAATTACAATAAGTGTTGTATGCCAGTACCTGCAGGATGCCTTCTGGCTTTGCATGCTTGCTCCTAAATGCAAAAAGGCCTTTTCACTCGACCTGAAGCAGACACAAAAGACAGTCCTTCAGCAATGCTCTTTGAAGATGACAAGCTTTGTAGTCACTTTAAAGCTGAGTTGCTGGACTCCAAACAGTGTGAGTGCCTTACCAGACATCCACCATTCTGATCCGCTCACAGAGGTTGATGGAGTTGAGGAGTAAAACAGTACAACGTGGGGACAATGTGTTTTGCCTAATACTGAAAAGGAGGATAAAGAGAAAACAGTGAAATCAGAAGAAGAAGAGCTCCAATACACACGGCCCAATTTTCCCGTTGTTTACTTCAAGATGCAAAAGGTTGGACCCATCCCATTTAATTCAGGACCAGAGAGCAAGGATCTAAAGGTCTGAGCACTGGCACCGAGCATTCCTTTAAGTAAAGGAGAATCTCCTTTAGTCCCCTTTGACTAAAAAGGGAGTACACAAAGGGCTTACACTGAAAAACTCCTCTTTGGGGTTACTGGAATAGAGATACCTCAGACTGGAAGCAAACTCCTGACTGGGCAAATCCAGTCTCTCAAGATGCTGCAGCTCCTCCATGCTACATCTTGTGAAAGATGGCCAAGCCCCTTCTGGGTTTTTTGTCCACATGGTGGAGTGCCCTAGCCCCTGATAGCACTTCTCTGGCCTAAATTCCCACCCTCAATGGCCAATATGCTGCCAGAAAACACTTTTGGTGTCAAGTGTGGCAGGATGTCAGATCCACTCAGGGGCAGAGCTGTGAGATGCTGACCACACAAATGGGTGGTGTGCTGTCACCATGTGTCAACCAGCAGTTCCTACACCTGTTATGGGTGCTGGAAGTCATGTTCCATGGGACCTGCTAAGTGAGGGTTATGTGGCATGCTGTGCCTGGGGCAGATACCTCTCCTCCTGTCCTTTTTTTTACCTGCTGCTAAATGTCATTAAAGAAAAAAGGTTCTCTGCTGCTTTGCTTCTAGAAACAAGACAGGAATGGGTTTGAAAGCATTTCTGTGTTTTCTTTGCCTAGTTTGTTCATGTAAAATTACTGATTAGTGCTCCTAAGATATGCAAACACTTTCCAAACCAGTGTTTCATGGCAGCAGTCAAAGCAGGGACCCCAAACATTACCTCAGCAGTGTCAAATGAGGGAGGGATGGCAGGAAGCTCAGTAATGTCTCAATGCTCTGGTCACTCAATGAATTTCCAGAGAGACTGCAGAACATGGAATGAAACAAAACGCAAGAGAAACTGGGACAATCTGTAAGAATTTCTAATTTCTATAACATTTATATAGACATGCACACACATGTTGTTACAGGCAAATTCTGAGAAAGGACACATCCAGAAACGCCATGAAAGCTAGGCAAGATTTAGTCCTTACAGGCTAATCTCTGTGTTTCCCTATATCCTGTAGCCAATTAACATTGCAGTTTCAAGAATCTTACCTTTCCATTACTGTAAATGTATAAAATGATGCCACTGATGTTTTATGCACCTAATAGGGGACCAGTAATTTTCTCATTTTCTTGGTGCCCAGCTCCCTCCTGGAGTGACCAGCCCTTCAGGAGTTCTGTTCATGGCTTAGTGGCCCAGGTTCTCCTGCTCTGGCTGTCCTGCAAGCCAAGGTCTTGAGAAATAGATGGCAACACTTGTTTCTGGACACAGGATTGAGGCAGACTGTGAGAACACATATGTGTTCTGGGGTGTTCACACACTGAAATGGTAGACTCAGGTGAAGCCAAGCTCTCTTTGAAACAGGACAGTAGAAAGTGTGGCTTTATCTAAGCACCTGTGACAAGTTCTGTGGGGATTCCTAGGAGGCTGTGGTGAGAGGGAAGCTGATTTACACCAACTGCCACCCTGAACATTGACTCTGTACCTGCAGGCTGGGGAGACAGACAGACAGACAGACAGACAGACAGACAGGCTACCAACACTTACTCGATTTCTGTCAGCTGGGGACATTGAACCAGTATCTGGCACAGCCTGGTCACGTCCTCTGGACCCAATCTGCAGTCCCTGAGACTGAAGGAAGGAGACAAAGCACTGAACATTTCCCATGACCATGGTATGGCAACACTCCCTTCATATCCCAGAGCCTCACATCCTAGGACAAGGCCATAGCAACCCTCTCTCTTTCACCACGTATATTTTGCTGCCCACAATATAGGACTGAGAAGTCAAAAATCTGCAAGAACCAGATGATTTTATCTACTCTGAGCTGATTCAAAAGAGCCAGTCCACCAAAATACCACATCACTTTGGGTGTTGCCTCCCTAGAGCCACATCACTGGTATACTTAAATTGTCCCAGGAGACTAGATAGCATCTTTCCCTGCTCAGCACTGTCTCATCCCAGAGAAAGGCTGGAAATGGTGTCTCCAATGTCCTTCTCCAAGAAGGAAATCACAGAAACCTCTTTGGGTGACAAACTGGCAGGTCTCCATGGGATGAATGTAGTAGCCAGACGGATCTGTATCTCATTATTTATGGGTAGAAGCTTCCTCTGCAGGAAAGCAAGACAATGCCCTCAAACCTAGCCAAGCCAAAGATGCACTATTTATTTGCCTCTCTGAGGAGACACAGCTGGAGGGGTGGGTCTGTTCCACCCACTAAAGATACACTAAAGATGTCTGCACTAAAGATACAGATCCCTACA
Organism: Manacus vitellinus; assembly: GCF_001715985.3. Lineage (NCBI taxonomy): Eukaryota > Metazoa > Chordata > Aves > Passeriformes > Pipridae > Manacus > Manacus vitellinus. Next base: position 2,811,568 of record NW_021938838.1, read on the forward strand.
GCCATCTCTCCCTCCTGAGTGACAAAAGGAAGCCATACCAAAAACATCGTCCTTTTGCTTCGTGCTTGGGATGTGCCAGGAAACCACTTCTCCATCTGCTGGCACTGCTGGGGAAAGAAGTTTAGCCCATGAGTTGTGCTCATGTTATTGCCTGTGTGGGGCTGACTCCCCAGGAACAGGGGGAGGTGGTGGCAGTGGCCCCACACTCTGATCTGCCTCTTCTCACCACATGCCAGAACTGAGTTTACTCATGCCCAGAAGAAAAAGAGCCTTATTATCCCTCCTCCAGACTCCAGAGAGTTCTGCACCCACTCTGCTGGGTGGCATTTGCTCTGTCCTTGCCTAGCAGGGAGATGACTGCAGCCTGGATCAGCAGTTGGACACTGCTGGCCTCAAGCTGCTGTCAATCCATGAGCCACGAAACAGCTCATCCTGCTTCCCCCACCCTGACTGGAGTGTGGAGCCAAGTGACCTTTTAATTGTCATGCCTCAGGGACTCACACAGCACCATCTATTTAAGATTTCATAAGGAGGGGTTTGAAAGCCTTAGATGAGTGGGTATGATTTTACCTGACTCTTTCCCAAAAGGTTAGATGAACCACCTGCATGTGTCCTAGGCTGCAACCAGAAAAGAACACCATCAGCGTGGAGTTTGGTGACACATGCTCCTGTATCACTCCTCAAAAAACAACAGCTTGAAGTTTTGAATTGAAAAAAAAATAGGAAAAGTACTCCTGGTCATACCTGAGGCTCATTGTTTTAATGTGTTCCAACGCAGATAAGGACTGAGCTAAGAAAAACACAGAGTTCAGGGAGATCTGGTTGTCATTAAACCTACACAAAGAAGAGATGAAATCAGCTGCTGCAAGCAAAATACTGGCAATTTATACCACATCATACAATGGTATTGATCCTTGTCCAGCTCTCTCAGACTGCTTCTTTGCCACCTTCTGCCTGTGCTTCCAACTACAGTTCTGCAAACACAACTCACTCCAGTATTTTTTTAAATTTGTCCCTCGCTTTTAGAGTTCAGAGAATCACAGAATAACTGAGGTTGGAATGGACCTCTAGAGCTGATCTAGTCAAGCTCTCCTGCTCAGAGGGTTAGACTAGAGCAGGCTGCTCAGGATATTGTACAGCTGGGTTTCTAACACCTCCAAAGGTGGAGAATCCACTGTCCCTCAGGGAAACCTGTTCTAGTGAGACTGTTAGGAACTGGAAGTCTTGAGGGCAGTTCAATTAATCCAACAGGAGCCATAAATATTTCTTTCAATAAAGCAGAATGGTGCTGTACTCCTAAAGCCACAGTGCTGTATAGTGCATTTGCAGTGGGTGAAATACTCAGGTAAACCTGTGCCACCACTGCAGATGAATTCAGACTCCACCATTGGAGCTGGAGCTCCCCATCTGCACCTCCCCAGCATTTCTCTTCCAAAGCTGTTCCCCTTGGGAGAGGAAGGACTGCTCCCCCTCCCCATAAGGAACCAGGAGAGGAAAAGTTCAGTGGCCTGTAAAAGACCTCAGGCTGTTTTAGAAACCAGGTGCTACACCTCACACAAAACCACCTGTCCCCTTCACGGAGGGCTGAGCAGAGAGACTCTCAGGCACTGATCTCAACCAAGCTTCAGGTGGAGTCAATCTGTTCTGGACTAGAGGTGGGGACAGACCAGGCAGCACCGTGGATCCCAGCACAAAATATTCCTGTAGCTGATCCCAAAGAGCCCTTTCCAAATGTGGACCATGCTTCCACAACCAATACTTCCACAAAACCCAGTCCATGAATAAGGAGAAACAGGAGCTACTCACTTGAGAGAACTTAACATTTTCATGTTTGGGAGGCACTGAAAGAGCTGCAACAGTCCCTCGTCTCCCAGGCAATTATTTGACAGGCTAGGATTTAAAAAAAAGGCATTTCATTTTCATAGGAAAAAAAAAACAATAGGCACCATCAGCTCTTAGTAACAAGAGCTCTGAAAGCAGGATACAGGTACTTTAATGTCTCTACCACACTCTATATACAACACTGCAGAACAGACAAGTGGCATTTTCTCAGTATCCCAAAAAACTGCTGATAAAGACCACCAGAGTTAAGACCATAGTTAAGAAGGACTCACTCCAGCTCAGAGATGTGGCCACATTCCTTCAGGGCTGCACACAGATTCTCCAGGTCACTGCCTTTAAAGCTGCTGTCTGTCAGCCTAGGGGAAAAGAGAAATCAGTCGAGCAGTTTTGCAGGATTGCAAACAAAATTGTAAACTTCGCTCCTTCAGAAAACTAGAGAATAAACGAGGTAATAATGAAAATAAAAAATCTCCTTGAAATATCTCGCTGTTCACCAGCTCCTGCAGAGCCTCTGGGTGAGCAGCCACCCCCTGCCCAGTGCTGCAGGTCCCTGTGCCCTCTGTTAGGCACAGGGTGGGCACTAGGACAGGGCCCCTCCAGCCAATCCCCCCAACCCAGGGCACAACCTGCAGCTCACATGGCAGCTGCACCCCGAGCCACTGGCACTGGAGGGATTCCTCAACATTTTCCAGCTCTCTTGTGATTCACCATCCAGAGATGCAGTTTACATCAGCTGTAGGATCCAGAGACAGGACATGCATGAAATACGATGAAAATTTGCCAGGGTACCTTATTTTATGGGGGATGGTAGGTGTCTGGTTTTCCTCCTGGTATTTTTGGTCATCAGCAGAGAACAGAGTCTCTCCCCTAAGGGAGCAGAAAACCAGGGAAAGGTAAAACACTTATGCTTTAGGATTTGGCATACCCCTGGGGCTACCCTGGCTCTAGCCCACACCCATGTCTTGCCAATAGCAAGCTCCCCTTTTCTAACCAAATATTTGAGCAATCAGGCAATGGGGGAGAAGGGCAGAGATATATTTCTATCTAAGCTAGAATTTGATGGAAAATTCAGGTTTTGCCTAAACATGTTTTGTGAAGAGTCCACATCTGTGCAAAAATCTTGACCATTCACAACTAAATGGAGCTGACTAAACTAATTAACTAAACTGTAACACTACAACTAAAAACTATAACATAACTAACTCTGACTATTCATAACTAAATGGAACATGCCAATCCTAAAATATCACCATTTTTGCACACACTCTACCTTAGAGGAAGGGAAGAAAACTCTCTGTCTTCTGTAAACCTCAGCACTGCAGTCTTATGACGAAGGCTGTGAAAAAGAAGAGTCAATCAATGTCACACTTCGGTTATTTACAGAACTTTTTGTTTTAAGACTGTTTGGTTTTGTTCTGCAAAACTCTTTGGTGACACCAATCACTTAAAATGCCCCAAAAGCAAGCAAAAAATTATCTCCATCAGCTTTAAATCCCAATCGGGTCAAACTATGCAATATCAGATAGTCCAGCTCCTCTGAATCATTAGAGGAAGAGCAGACAACATTGTTATACTTTAGCTCCAGTGGGTTTTCAAGCAAAAGTAATAGAGAGAACTTCCAGTTCTGCTCCAGGAGGTGTCACCAGTTCCCACGCTCCACAGAGATCCTGTCTCCAAAACTTCCCAAGGCAGAGAGCAGGGAATTGTCCAAAACTGCACCCACACAGTAAGGGACACACATTTCTGTACCCTCTCAAATTCTGGTTAGTGGCTCCAATAAAATCAGTTTACATCAATGTATCAATCAGTCCCAGTGTTAGTAACCACCTTGGGACACGTTCTTCACCTGCCCCACTTCAGAGGTGACTCAACAAAAACCTTAGAACAGAAATGTCAGACTTGCATATTGGGATTAACTCCAGGAATGCTCCAAGACCTACATACCTGACTTGTACCTCCATCACCTTCTGGCAGGTTTTTAGTGACTTCAACAGGCTGCAAATGCCAGTGACAGAGAGGTGGTTTTGACTGAGACTAAGAAAGAAAAAAAAAAGGCAATTAGCTGGTCCCTGAAATCACAGTTCCAAGTGGAAGCAGCCATCAGTGTGCTGTGTGATTGAACCCATCTCACTTCAGAAGTGGCGTGGTGGAAAACACACAGGACCACTGCTCCTCAGGAAGGGGTTTTAATGAAAGAGCACTTCAGCACTTTGGATGCATTTGGACCAGTTTCCATGTGTGACACTGAGCAAGTGACCACCTTCAGCCTGGATTATCTCACGGGCTGAGTCTCACCCTTCCTCAAGAGCTGCTGCTGTAGCACTGGTCTGGGTGAGCCTTTTGCCTCCTCCATCCACGCTCAGCATCCCTGTACAGTCCTTGCCAGGCTCAAGGAAAGAGGGCAAGTTGGTTTTGTACAAGGCAACACTTACTCCAGCTGCTTTGAAATTGATATCCGAGGGAGACTTTCCAGCAGGCAACAGCAGCCTTCATCTCCAAGCTTGTTACCTGATAAACTGAAGCATTTTCCAGTTAGTGGGGGCTGTTTTGAACAGTATAAACAACAAAGCCCTCAAACTCTGCTTGCTTTCCCTTTCCTGCAATTGCTTTTTTGCCTGGACTGTTGTTCTGTCCCAGCTCAAACTTCCCTGGCTATCTCTGCATGAATCAACTCCAGACGAGAAGTTTTATCCCTAGGAAAACATTATTCATGTTTTAGCCCCCAAACCATCTTACTTTAGAAAACCTATGTAGGAATACAAAAGAGGAGCCAAATGTGACTAGACAAAGAGTGCTGGGACCTTTCCTGGGGTCTGACTGCCCTCTGATATTACTCTACCTGTAACATCCCTGGTCTAGTGGAAGGTGTCCTTGTCCATGGTGAGGGGGTAGAACCAGATGATCTTTAAGGCCCTTTCCAACCCAAACCAGCCTGTGATTCTATGATCCCCTGCTCCCCACCACCCACCTACAGCCCCTCAACAGGAAGGAGAGGTGGCACTTACTCCACTTCAGAGAGGCAAGGGCAGCTCTGGAGAATGGCAACGATGCCCGTGGCATGTTGGGGAGACAGGCTGCGATCCTGCAGGCTGTGAACAGGGAGGGTTGGTGAGCAGTGAGGGCATGGGGGGCCCAGGCATCTCTGGTGTGTGTCTCTCCAAATGAGAGCACGCAGAAGCAGGACCAGCAGAGGGAGCTTTTACTCTGCTCTGCCATACAATCCTTGGTATATATTACTCTGTTTCCTTATGGCCAGGGCTGCAAAAGGAGTGCCCAGGGATGCACTTCCAGAGGGCTGTGCAAGTGCAACACCTTGTGTGAGAGCTGCCTGGCACTGCCAACCCAGAGAAGGGGATGGCTCTAATTGTTCCTGTTGTGCAGGGGGGTGAGGGAAGGAGAAGGAGGTAAGGGAGGGCCATTTCCCAGCTTTGAGATCTCAGATAACGTGCTTGAGTTCTTCTTTCAGCAAACCAATACTCCTCTGGAGCCCAGGCAAGAAAGAAAACTGTGGCTCATGCTTTTGGCAGTCAGTAGAACATATGGCAAGATGGGCATTATCAAAGGAACTCTGCCTCTCTAGGGCTGCAGAGCCCAACACACAAGAAATAAACTCACTGGCTGGGCCAGACAGGGATTTCTATTGATATTTTCATTTACTGATTCAGTAATTCAAACATTTTCAGTAGAGGAAATATCCTCTGTCCTTAAGGACCAACACAGCTGCTATTCTTGCCCTTCTGTAGTACCTGTCATCTGCAAATCACATGTACCAGCAGGACTTTCAATGCCTTCTCTTACCATAACTTCACTTGTCTAGTTGGAATTACATGTTCCTTATTCTCTTCCGACCTCAAATCCAAAGATCTGCAAACAAGCAAAATATTTGGCCTTTAATACGCCTTCATGAAATACCTGATGACTTGGGTGCTGGTCAATATTTTCTGACAGAAACAACAAGGTTTTGTTCTGTCCAACCACTCCATGCAAGGTTAAGTGGCTTCCAAAATCCAGAAGAGTTTAATTGGGAGATGCAGTCCACATGTCCACATACACATTTCATTGTATATTTGATTCAACTGGATAACTGAGCCCCAGTTCAAAGGTGCTATTAAGATGCAGGATGTTTTGCCTCCTTGTGGGATTGGGCCACCCCAGGAAGGGATAAACATATGACCTGCACCAGGTGGCCCACAAGAGCACAAGAACTGTTCAGGCATCTGAACAGGAGCAATTTCTGGCTGACTCAGGACCAGGATGAGTCAGTTGGCACACGAATGCAAAACACTGAGGTCCCTTGAGGTCTGCACAACACGGGGCAAGGTGAGTCCCCTGTCAGGGAGCAAGAGATTATTTCACAGTTTCTTAATTAAGGTCAAATCCACCGTTCCCTCAAAAGTATGCATAAGAAAGGAGAGCACAAGAGCCAGACAAAGAAGGAGCAAGGTATCCTCCTTCATCTTCCTAATGTTCATCTGTTTTTCAGCAGTTTTGCAACAGACACATGGCACTTCAAGCTTGCACAGGCACTAGGGCTCTGCCTTTGTGGAACTGGCTGGTGGGTGTGTGCAAAACCCAGCTATTTTGGTTACATTTCACCTCGCTCAGGAGGACCCAGCTCTGCCAGGTGCAAGGGCAGAGGCGACCAGTTCTGCTGCTGGGGCGGTTTATGGTGACACCAAGCTGATGGTTGGGCTCAGCATAACCCCAAATACAGCGTAACCCCAAGGGCAGCTTCTCACCTTGGAACTTTCCTGGATGGGCCAGAAAAATAAATCATCACAGTGTCCCTCCTGAAAAAGAGATCCAAGCCAACGTTAGGGCACGGGTGGAAGGATGCAATTTATTTAGCAGAGGTGATCAGTAAGGACCAAATCTGTTGCCTGGATGCTAAAGAGGGCCTTGACATCTGCCACGACAGCACGTTGCCACGGGTGAGCAGCTGAGCAACCGTGTGGCTAAGGGGGCACCAGGACACCCCACACGTGGAACTGGGGCTGCAGTGCAGATGAGAAACAGAGTTTAAAATATTGGGCCAGGATTCTTTTTTTTCTGCAAGACCAGAAATTTTTTTGGAAAAGGGTTCGGTAGAAACTCCATTCCAGCAAGAGATGTTAAGAAAAAGCTGTGTGTAACTTGAGTTACACCAGGGATTACTTTGGCCTGTTAAATTTAGAACATAAGACAGCCATAAAAGCCAGGATTTGAAAAAAAATCTACCCTTTCTCTGCCATCCTGGACATATGAAAACACCAAACCCTGTAATTTAAAGGAATGCAGAGTTAGAGCTACTTAAATCCACACATTTTTAATAAACTTATCTGGTTTACAGCAAATTTATGCTAGTTGGTAAAGAATTTCCTAGCTGGTATATTGCAGAGCTTAAAAGCAAGTTTAAATCCTGTTATATAAGAAGAAATATCACACCCCACAAGTGAATTTAGAGACCAAGGATAAAATGACCTATTTAAAAAAAAAAAAACCACAAAGAGGAAGTACATGATAAGGTGAATTCACGTTTTGTTTCCAACAGAAAAGAAAAAGGAGTCAGATTAATTTATGTTCACTTTGATTAGCCGGCAATTAAGCTTTAAAACAGTGTCCATTTGAAAAGTCAGCATCTAAAGAGACAGCCTATTTGCTTTTGTAACAGCTCTCATGTGTTGGTACCTGACACACAGTTCAGTGGCATTTTGACAGGCGACAACTTCCTCTGCCAGAGCGAGAACAGCATTCAAGGAGAGGTGGTTGTTGCTGAGACTGTGAACACAAGGAAAAACATCACCTCAGCTGTTGGATCCCACAGCACACTCCTTTGTTACACAAATGCCCTCTGCTCTGCACCCTGAACGACCTGAAGTGCAACGTTCTTTACTTCTAAACACCTGAATTTTGCAACAGAAGCTTTATCAGGTCATAGTCCTTTCTCTGCAAGCTATAGTTCCCATGAATTTAGAATTTTACGTGCAACAGAAGGATCATTAACTGATTTTGGGTTAGTTAGGGAATGTACTTCACACCTGCATAATTACATAACCAATGCACAGTGCAGTTAAACTCCTGCTACAACAAATCCAATTTGAGTATGGAATATTAAAGCAGTGAGGTCAAAACACAGCCTTCCAGCCTCTGAGGGTTTATTCTTTAATTGCAGGTTCATTCTGTTTCATTACCTGTTGGACCTCATTAAACATGAAACGTAAGGTCTTGCTTCTACAAATCCTGTGCTTGTTCTCACAGCTACCATTTTCAGTAGGTTTAAGCCAGTTTTCACTCACTCTATTTTCTTCAGATTTTCCATTCTGGAGAACAGGTCCATCACCCTCTTCACCTCTGGATCCCGTATCCGATTGTCCTGCAAGCTGCACAGATTCATCCTCATCAGTGTCCCAGGCCCCCAGGGAATGAACAGTTGATTTGAGGGTCATTGCCACAACACACTCACTTTATTTCCTCAAGCTGGAGGCACTGTGATGACGCCTGGACCAAGTTAGTCATCCCCTCAGCTGTGATGCTGCTGCCTGTCAACCTGGAGTGAGCCAATGTAGTTAAACTGATAGGGAACAGACAGGAGAGAGAAGGCTCTGACATTACAAGCAGAGACTTACTCTAGTTTCTTCAGGCTCCCCATTCCTTGTAAGCCCTTTGAAAGAGCAGCAGCAAAGTCATCACCACATCTCCTGCTGCGAAAGCTAAAACATGAAGAAAAGGGGGAAAAAAAACATAAACACAGCCAGAATGAATTTATGACCTTAATATCCTTCAATCACTCACAAATTCATTATTCCATGCATTTCTTCAGCACTGAAGTGATGCTGTACAGATCAGAATTTTCTTACATCTTCTTTCTCTCCCTTCTAGAACAATCACAAGGCTTGCCCTTCCAACCCCCTCACCCCTTCAGTGTGTGCTTACCTCAAGTGCTCCACGTTTTTACAGCCAGCCAGAACCTCCAAACAGTCGATGTCCACGAGACACCCTGCAAAATCCAAACAAGTCAAATCCTGGCCCGAGTTTATGACAAAAACCAAAGCCGACATGTCCAGAGGTGTCAGTCTGAAGTTTCTGAACTCATACTTGAAATTCAGCAGGCTCCCGATGTGCTGGGCTACTTCGAGGTTTTGTGTCTCGAAGGTGCAGTGGCAGAGCTCAAGGACCTTAGGTCCTGTCAGATGAGTGGCTGCCATTCTCTTGAGAGACTGCAGGATTGCATCCTGCTTGTCCTGCACCCAAGCTTCATCTTGTTCTGCCAGCAGCATGAGAAATGTCCTACATTCCTTTGACGACAAGCCCGACAGAAAGATGTGAAAACTCTCCATGAACTCGGTCTTCGTCTCATTCTTCAAAGTCCACCTTGACTTCAAGAAGAACTTCTTCTTCAGGTAGTTCTTGTCCACGCTCCTACTCACCATGAGACACAGGGCTGCAAAAAACTCCTGCAAGCTCAAGTGCACAAAGGCATAGCCAGCCTCTGGGTAAGTGCCGCTTGTCTTCACCTCAAAGACAGTCAGCAGTCCATGCAAGGAAGCAAATTCCTTCACGTGCTCTGGAATATCACCAACATAAAATACAAGCTTCTTCTCTTCCAGGCCTTTCAGTGCAAGGTCACACAGACCCAAAATGGCCTTCTTGTTACAGTTCAGCTGAGTCTCCTCATCACCTGCACACTCTCCCTGCTGTTTGTTTAGGAAGATGAGAAACATTTTGATATAAAACTGTGTCATGGTCTGAGGAAGCTCCACACTCGTCTGATGTTTAAGGAGCAAATACTCCAAACAAATGCACACAACATTACACAGAGCAGGGATGAGGCACATGCTGAGGAGCTTGGTGTTGTTCTTCAGGTGAGCAATGGCTTGTTCTTTGAATGAATGCTGTTGAAAATAGTGGCTGACATATTCCTCAACCCTCTCTTGGTCAAATCCCCAAATTTCTGCCAACACACTGACTGTATATAATGAGTCAGGTGGTCTCTTAGGTCGGCTGGTGACCAACACTGTGCAACCAGGCAGCAGCTTCCCATGACAGAGATCTGCAAAGAGCTGGGATATGGACATAGGGGAGGCAAGAGCTGGGCCTCTCTTAGAGGTTGACATGTCCATGTTAGCTGCAAACTCATCCAGCCCATCAAAGATGATCAGTGTCTGCTGGGCATTCTCCAGGAGGTGCTGGAACACTGCATCAGGGCTGTCTTCTGGCTGAAGGAACACGTCAAACAAAAGCTCCTTCAGCGTCAATTTTCTTTTTAATAAATTGAGCTGCCGAAACTCAAACAGGAAAGTGAAGAGAAACTGAGGTAGGACGCCCTCAGCCCATTTCTGACAAATCCTGTGCATTAGCACGGTCTTGCCTGTCCCGGGTTTACCAAACAAGAAGATCACCCTGGTGGTGCCCGATGGCACCACACTGCCAAGGAGATCTGACACTTTCACGGCTGTATCCACACATTCCTCCGGCTCAGGAGCACCTGCCACGTCCTCTCGGGGTTTGTCTGTTTTCTCTTTTAAGCGGGGGGCTTTGCTCTGACGAATGACAAGGTTGACAAAGGCCTGGTTGAAAGCCAGTGGCTGTGTTTGTTCCTGTGCTTCTGCTTCTTTCCTGCTCCCATATCTCTGGCGGATGGAATTGATGAGGAGATGCCGGTACTTTGCTGATGAATCTAAGAGAGAACACAACAGAGGGGCCACGAGCGTGGAAAAAGTTAGCTGTGAGTCATGACAGATCCAAAATACTACCACTTATATAGACAGAGAAACAATGGCCCTGATCAGAGGTTGCTAAGTAGAAATGACAAATTTTGAACGCGTGAAAATAACCCATAATTTTTCCTATTTTTGCACAGGGGGCAAAGAAGAGGACAATTCAGGGAAAAGACGTAATGCTTTATATGAAAACTAAATCTTATTATTTCTTTAAGATGAGAATTAGGTATCTGTGTATTATGCACAGAATTCCCTCTTCACCCATGCTGGCCTTGTGCCACACTCAGCTGTCTGCACCTCAGAACAGACACAACCTCTGCTTTTTGACATCTCTGATGGAACCAGCAAACAAATAAAAGGATCACCCAGAACTGAATGCTTTACTGGTATATCCTGCTTTAGGGGAGTTCTTAGCCATTAGAAATGAGTGTTTCATGTTATTTGTCCGGTCCTGTTGTCTTTATAACCTGTTGCATTAAGAGTTTATGCAGCTACTAAACAAAAGTTTCTCTCGATGGTGGAAGCTGATTTCTTGTGTGTTTCTGCAAAGAAGTTAAATAGGTCCTTCCTCAGAGGAAACCACAGCATGGTGCTGGTTCTGGAACATCAACACACCGAGTCGTTGCTGTTTGGCATCCTTATCACTCCCAGAGCTGTGGTGACGGCGGCGGCGATCAAAGCCTGAAAATTTAAAAGGTCAGAAACGTGTCAAAAGGGCATTTTGAATGGTAGCTTGTTAAAGCTGGGCAAGACTCTCCAGCACAGGCAGAGAAGATAAACTCCAAGAGTACAGTGCCCCAGGGAGTGTTCCAGCCTTACCTGTTGGCACAGGTGACCAGGCACTCACATCTGCGCATGCTGCTTCTCTCTGGCCGAAGTTACCTAAAGGAGTTGGATGGGAAATGAAATATGGTTAATGCAAGCGTTCTGCTCTTGAGATTTGGAGTGCTGCTGGCCAAAGTCAAAGGGCAAACAGCTTGCAAGACAGACAGTACAAACCAAGACTCAGTATAAGGGCTGATGCAACACAGTCAGGTTTCAGGCTCCTCATGTGATCTTTTCCTTTCAGAGTGACCCAGAACACAGGCAACCTCTGCTTTCAAGGGAAAGTGAAACAACTTTTCTCTGTGACACATACAAACTCGGAGCATGGGCTGCTTGGCTGATCTAAAAACACACTGCAGCCAAAAAGGGAACCCCTACACTTCCCCCCTCCTGCAAAGAAGGCTTTGCTAAGAATAAATCCCTGGCAGAGTCAGCAGCCCAGTCAAGGGCCTTTTCTGACTCACGGTATGGCTCAAAGCTGCCACAAAACCCTCTCAGCATAACCAGAGGCACTTCACCTTCAGAAGGATCAGTGATGCTCAGCTGTTAATACTACAGTTAAACCAAAATAAGCTGGAAACCTGAAGAGATATCTTCTTTTATGGTATGTCACAGCATCAAAAGGCTGAAACCTGCCTCAGACTCAGTCCTGACAGAAATCCCCCATCAGTCCACCTTCCCTGTTGCTTGTCTGGTCTTTCCCCTGTTTCATCTCTGCCAAAGTGAGTGCTGCTGCATTCAGTTACTGAAGGTTGCATCCACCCAAATGATGCAACTAACATCCTAGCAAGCAGGATGTGAAAGACAGTACTGCTGAGAAGGACTCATCCTGTATGACTTCCTGCAGAAGAGAAGAATTAATCACCAGATAAAGTAATCAAGTAAGGGAGAGGCACAGCTCAGTTGGTGCCACAGGCTCTCACAAAGCAGAGTGTGTACACACTGTGTGTAGCCTGCCAGAAGACACACGGTTACTGACTGTGGTCTTTATGAATTGCATCATTTTCTCTAAAGCCACTGCCTCCAACTGCTAGTGAGAGATATGGGGAAGTGGTTTTCTTGTGTTTGGAGTGTTTTTAGACTTCTGTATTTCTTGCCTTTCTGGATCAGAAAAATTTAAAAAAAACAAAAATCCAGAGAACAAAGAGACAGTATTTTGTTTTTCCTCCTTCAAATAAATCCATCAAAAAATTTCGTCTCAGCTTTACTGGAGATGGTGGTGCACAATTTTTATTGGTTTTGGCTTTTTATGTCTAATCTTTTTTTTTTTTTTTACTTCAACTTATATTTGTAAGTTTTGCTTCCAAGAAAAAAGACTGCGCATCTGAGGGCACTGGGTGGTGTCACTGCCTAGACTGGTTTGTTGGGTCAGAGGGACCCAGCCTGGTTTCTCTTACCTTCTCCCGCAGAACTCATGAGCAGGACCTCCAGATCCAGGGGGAGGTCACATTCCATGCACAGGTACTGCGCAAACTGCTTCCAGGTGGCGGGACCAGCCTTCTCCAGCAGGTCAAGGAGCACTGAGATTTTTTCCCTGGTGTTGGTGATGCTGCCCAGGCTGCTCAGGGCCAGCTCCGGGAGGAAGCAGCGGGAGGTCGTGAGCAGCCAGCTGGGACGGTGGCTGAGGAACTCCACGAGCCGGGGACGGGCTCTGGCTACGGCTGCTTCCAGGTCTAGGTCCTCATTCTGAAGTGGGGGCTAGAGGGATGACAGCAATGGTCACAGGAGGGAGAGGTGTTCACCCACACAGTGTTGAGTAGCCAGCACAGCCCTTGATGACTTGGGCTGCTTTTCTATCCCGTGGTTTAACCCGGAGTTTCTCGTCTGCCTCGCTCTCAGAGTGTCCTGTGGCAAATCTGAGCCCAGCCACGACAGTGCAAGGACAGCAGTCCCTGTCTGCACAGCTGGACTGCGAGGGACAGGAGCAACCAAAGCAGTCAGTGTCTCTGGCACCAGCCAAGGAGAAGCTGTTAATGTCTGTGTCATACAACATCCCGGGCATCTCTCACATGCACCAGGACCTCTGGGAAGGTCAGGAATGTTTTTGTTATTGGTCAAGAGTGGTTACACAGAGTCAAGGCCTTTTCTGCTTCTCATACCACCCTGCCAACGAAGTAGGTTGGGGGTGCACAAGAAGTTGTGGGGGAACACAGCCAGGACAGCTGACCTCTGCTGACCCAAGGGTCAGTTAGACTCCAGACTGTATGGCATCGTGCTCAGAATATAAAGCTGGGGGAAGAAGGAGGAAGGTGGGGAGTTCAGAGCGATGGTGTTTGTCTTTCCAAGTCACTGCCTGGAGGTGGCTGAACACCTGCTTGCCCATGGGAAGTGGTGAATTAATTCCTTGTTTTGCTTTCCTTGTGTGTGCAGCTTTTGTTTTACCTGTTCAATTGTCTGTATCTCAATTCACAAGTCTGTGCAGGACTGTTCTGGCTGCTCTTTTTGTGGGGATGAACTACTCATTTCTGCTTGGGTGGCAATGTCACCTCCACTTCCACACCTCCTTCCCACATCAAAGCCATGCACGTAATCTCCCACCTGCATTGTTGTGTGATCAGCCTCCTTCCAGTTGTCAAGTGCAAAGGTGGCTTCTGGTCCATATTCTGATGGAGAACCAACCTTCTAGTGGCAGTGCTTCAGCACGCAGGGACACCCCAGGGTGTGGTGCATGCCTGTATGCAGTAGCCTAGGGGCAATAACAGAAAAGGATGTAGACATACAAGGCCACTGTAATTACAAAGGTCACAGATCTAGAAACTTTTCCTTTGACCTGAAGGTCAGCTGTGGTGCTTTTCATCTCTAATGCCTGTCATTTACAATTCTAACAAGAACAAGAAAAATGTTCCAAAATTTGCCTCATCCAGGATCAGTTTTCTCCTCAGGCTGTCAAAAACTGTTGTCAAACATGTTGTTAAAAACTGAAATTCTGAACCTTACTGGAAAGCACTCTGCAAGTTTTCATTCAAAATGTTTTATTATGAGGGGGTTTTGTTGTTGTTGTTGTTGTTTTTATATATTCTCTGTCATACAAATAAAGAATGCTAATAGCAACACATGCATTAAAAACAAAGAAAAAGATGTTTCAATTAATTGGAAATCTTAAAAAACAACATTTAAGCTTTTCAAATTTAAACAAACTGCAAAATAATAGGGTTTCCTGCAAAACAAACTCAATTCCCCAGCAGCCTTATCAGTCAACCTTTGGGAACTTCCATTTTACACTTCTCCAGCCAAAAACCAGAAATCTGTAGACAGCAATGCTCTGACATTATTCCCCTGATGGCCAAGAATGACTGACTTAAAAAGGCCTTATTAAATAAATACATAAATTAATAAAATCAGACCTTAATGCCAATGAAGACTGAAAACCATTCAGGCAAAGACTAGACTCATAAGAATTAATGAAAGACTTATATTCAAGAACAAAACAACACTGAAAAGTTAGATGTTTAATGGCACTTCACAGCTCCTACACCTACTGCTCTGCTAAATAAGACCATCAGAAATGATGAACAGTGACCTACAGTACTACAGTACCTCCCTCTCAACCCAAAAGGAAGCACAAAAACCTCCCAAGAAAAGCCAGAAAACTTTTCAGCCTCAATCCTTGCCCTTCAAATGCAAAACCACCATCATAACACTTTGCAAAAATCCACCTCCCCTCCCCAACTTGGCATTCACACGGTTCCCAGCCACGAAAAATTAAAGTGAAATGTGAAACTACCTGTTGCAAATCTACCAACTTCTTGCATGCTCTGAGGAGCACAGGCTACTTACCAAAAGCCCAGAAACAGAGCAGCAGCACCAAACCAGCATGAGGGGTCACAAAAAGAAACAAGCTGGAGGACAATATCCACTGCCTTGATCTCCACTTGCTAACCCACCACTCCCCTGAGCACAAAGCCCTTCTGTGCCTTTTGGGACTTGATGAACAAAAGACCGAGGAAAATGAAAGTAAAACCAGCCAGGAATTCCCCAACTGGAATTCATCTGAGCAAAAATATCCAGTCAGAATAGCAGCAGGGTGACATCCTATTCTAAAATCTGTAGCCAGATGGTAATTTCTGTTAAAGTTTTAGGAAAGTGGTGCAAAAAGTGGGACTCAGAGGCAAACACTCTCCGTGGAGGAAACCAACTTGGTTGCAGTTAAGAGTCTTACAATGGGAATATTTTTATTTTTTTATTTAGAAGCATACATCTGATTATTCTGGCACAGGGGGAAATATTTCTTTACCACTTCCATTATATCTAAGAGGAAAAAAAAAAAACAACTTGCTTTTCCTTTGGAATGGGGTCAAGGTTTAAGTGGGAACGCTGGAGACGTGAATGAATTGATAAAAGATCCCAGGTTTCTAAATAGAACTGTGTGTGCACAGATCTCCAGATCTAGCTCTGTGGGGTGCAATAAACAATGAAATAATATTTCTCTGGATGCCAGAGGAGCTGCATTGGAAAATCAAATGGAGAGTGTGGCCAAGTCCCAGAGAAGGCAAGATAGCACACCACGCTGTACCATAACTCACTTACCACAGAAAATAACATACCCAGGTCCAGCAACACCCCTGTCCCTGGATAGAAACTCTCTCTTGCCTTGAGCACGGTGCAGGGAACGGGGGGAGCTCTGAGAGAACCGGGAGTGGACGGAGGGGCCAGGGGTGACACGGGGCAGCTGGGGTGGCCACATGCAGTGCCCACTGCCAAGCTCTGCCCCAGTTTGCCACCTCCTGCCTGGACCCGGCTCACCTTGCACCCGGCAGCGCAAGCCACCCGCTCTTGTTAAAGTTTGGAGTCAATAATCCCGCGGGTCTTTTCCAGCGGTATTAAATTCTACGATTCCAGCCACGCCTTCTCGCAAAAGAAGCCAACTCTAAAGGCTGGGTAGAGAAGGGCAAAGCCAGACACACACTCACACACACACCCCCCCCAGACCCTCGCGGGGCTCTCAGCACGACGCCTCGGCCCGTCCGTGCCCAGGGGTGCCCCGCGATGCCGCCCGGCCGCGCTCACGCTGCCGCATCGCTCCGCCGCCGCGCCGCTCCGGGACAGCGGAGCGCCCCGGCACCGGAAACCGAAAGCAGCGGCGGCTTTGCCGGGAAAGCACGTGGGCCTCCGGAGCGCTCCGCACCCGGCTCGCCCGGGGGGGCTGCGCCGACTGTTTTGGAGGTAGATGAGGCGGCACCGCGGGGATGCTCGGGGACCAGCCGCCGTGTTGCCGCTTCTCCGACACTTCAGCAGAGTCCCCGCTCCCCCGTGGAATAATTTAGGCTGGAAAAGACCTCTAAAATCGTCGAATCCAGCCATGAAGCCAGCCCCTCCGTGTTCACCACTAAGCCATATCCACACACCTTTGGAACACTTCCAGGTGTGGTGACTCCACCACTGCCCTGGGCAGCCTGTCCCATAGCCTGACCACCCTCTCAGTGAAGGTATTTTCCCTGCTATCCAATCCAAACTTCCCCTGGTGCAATTTGAGGCTGTGTCTTCTACTCCTGTCACTTGCTCTCTGGGAGAAGAGACCAACACTCACCTGGCTCCCACCTCCTTTCAGGGAGTTGCAGAGACTGATAAGGTCCTCCCTGAGCCTCCTTTTCTCCGGACTGAGGCCCCCCACCCACTCCCTCAGCTACTCCTCATCAGACTTGTGCTGCAGGTCCCTACCCAGCTCCGTTGCCCTCTTTTGCCCCATGGAAGGGCAGCCCAGACCCACACTCTGTCACCACTGAATGGCCATAGAGGGGCAAAGCACCTCCAACACAGAAAAAATGCACTTTTATTCCTGCCATTTCCTTTTCATTAATGCTCATCACTAATGGGATGTCATTCAGGAGAACCAGAGGGCTGTGTCTTGACAGAAGGCAGTTCCCATGGTCTTCACCAGACATTGCCATGCAGGGAGGGAAAAATATGGCCTCAGCCGTGGTGGCTTTAGAGCAGGAGGGAGCAAGGATAAGCCCTCAGCTCATACTGAAATAGGCAGCAGAGGCAGTGATGGGAATAGGGTGGGAAGGGAAGGGGAAAGTTGTCTACTGTACAAAATCACCCAATGTACCAGGTCCAGTCACACCTTTCACATCACTCAGCTCCTGCTGTCTCATGGACACAGCTGGTCCTGGGCTGCCATGGAGCACCCTGCAAACTGCCCCCCCTCTGTGTGCCCCAGCCTGGGCACCGTGACCACTGAACCCCAGAAGTCACTTTGGAGCAAGGAGGTGCCTCGGGCAGTGATGGTGAGAGAGAGGTAGTTCAGAGGGACCTGGCTCACATCCCAGGGAGGACATCCATGGCAATGTGGAGGGAGCAACCCCCATGCCCAGGGAGCTCAAGAGGCTGAGCCCATCCTGCTACCAGCACCTCAGGGCTCTTTGTGGGAACCCCAACTTTAATATTGCTCTGTGTAGGAGGAAAACATCATCCTCGGCCTTTGACAATGTGGTTACTATTACAATATTGGCTTTGTTGCCTGAGATCTCCTCCAATTGAAAAGAAAAAAATAAAAAACAGAAGTACAAACTGGTACAGGAAAATAACTGAGCCACTTCAGATAACTTATTGCACTGCAGTAGGAAGGAAGTGGAACCTGCTGCTTGACTAGACACTTAAACTTTCTGTTATAATCTCTTTGATTTCCTTATAATTGATATTGCTTTTCTCAAGTTTGCTGTCACTGTTTCAACAACACAGGCATTAACAATTTGCCTGGAACTCTACACAGAGCCACTTTCTTTAAAGAAAGTACCCTAGTCACAAAATCTCTCTGTTGAAGTACTGCACTATAAATCCATATCCCATTAACTTTTTTCAGCCATACCCAAGTCTTTTACCATTACTGGTTCTGAGCTTACTTGGATTTTGGTAATATCATTTGAGCTGCTGGAGTCTGTCACCATCAGGAGGCTCTTGTCTCTTGGCAGAAGGGAAACCCAGGATCAGCACAAAAAGTGCTACCTTTCCAAAACTAACAGCAGAGATGCCAAAAGGTGGTCAAATTCCATTTCTGCTGCCTCCCCAGTTCTAACCCAGAGCCCACACACTTCAAGAGTCCAGCCCTTACTCCCAAGCACATAATTCCTTTAAAGATCCTGAAAAAGCAGCATGCATCAAAGTGCATATTTCAAGATCTTTGCAGAAGAAAGGCTCTGTAGAAGCACAAGTGCACAGAACCTGGAGTGTTTCTCAGGAAAAGGAAATAAAATTCCACCGAAGCTGATTTAAATCAGCTCATCTTTTAATTGGTTCACACACAGATCTTGCTGCTTGCACACAAGCTCCTCTCTATGAAGGGATCAGCTCTATAAACTTCTGTGAAGAAAATCAAGAAGCAAATGATGCGGGAAGTCAAAGTCAAGTTGCACGATTACGTATCCCTAAAAAGGGGGGAGAAAACAGAAAAATGTTATGTTAGTTTATGCCACACACCCAAGGGGGCTTTGAGAGTCAGGTATTTCTGAGCTCTGCTTACCTTTCTTGGGACGATCTCAGGATTTATGATATCAAATAGATTGATTCCTTTTTTGTCCATCAGTGAAGTCAGAGCTGATCCAATGCCTGTGGAATCAGCAAACCCATCCAGTTACAGGTATGGCCCTCCCAGCTTGCTCCTCACCATGTGCTTCCACCCTGTCTGCCTGTTGCCAAAACCTAATTGTGCCTCAGCGCCCCACGACCTTTGGCCCAACGGAAAACTCACTTTTCCTTTCTCCCAGACATTTACAAAGGGTTCCCCAAGTGAATCCAGCAGAAATTCAAAACAGTGATGTGGTTCCCCCCCTCCGGGCTCCTAGGGTTATTGATGGATTTGTTCAGGTTTAGGGGATCTGCTGTTAGGCAATTTACAGAGTAGGTTGGCACTTCCCCAAAGGGAAAACTCACTTGAAGTTACTTCTGGGATCCCAACAACCGAGATCATGTTCTGCAGGAAGTTTCGTAAGGATGGGTCATTCTGAAAGCCAGAAAATTCATGCAAAAAAAAATGCTTTAAAGACATCATTTCACCTCAAGTGGCTAAGAGAATACTTTTTTTCAAGGACTCACCCCACTTGGATCAGCTGTGCATTTCAAGACTTTAAACTCTATGCTGAAGGGAAGGAAAAAAAAAGGGTGAGGGGAAGTCACCTAGGGCTGCAGAGATCCTCTTTTTGTGCTGCTTTTAAGCACGGGCCAAAAAAGGCAACAAAACCCTCAAGAGACCACAGTACTGACCTGGAGTCCAAAGGCTGCAAAATGAGTTTCTTTTCCACATAGGCAGCTTGGATAGTGACCGTGATTTCCTGCAGAGAGAAGAACAGCAGGGTTGAGGCATAGCTCATCTTGCCTTGTAGCAGGGAGTTGCATTTGGACATTTTGGTTTGCTTTCTAGGAGCCAGATTTCAACATCCTTCTGGCTCCAAGGCAGCTGGGGCTACCACGGGTAGCCAGCAAATGTAAACCAAATTAAAAAAAAACAAAACAATCTCTGGTTTCTGGCCATTTAGGCTCATTTTCTTGCTGTTGCCTATGTGCAAACATTCATTTAAAAGGAGAATTTGTGATGCAGTTGCAGCTCACAACCAGGATTCTGGCAGTCCAGGAGCAGATCACATCCCGGGAGCCATGATTTTATGAACCACCTCTAGTTCAGTGCTTCTGCAATTCCATAATTTCAAATCCTTGAAATTTATGTTAAGATATCACTTGGAGTGCAAGAAACAGCCCTGTGTATTTTCCTGTAACAATCTGCTAATGTGGGATACTTGCTGAGTATCCCATAGGAAGGGAATTATTCTCAATTACAGTTTAACCCCTTAAATTAGAGAGTCTGCTCTACCCTCAGGGAGAGATTTGCATTGGTTTTGTGTCCATCCCAGCCCATAATTCCAAGACTGGACAAATATACTGCTTTCTTGTGATGTTACCCATGACAGGAAAGCTCCTGGCATTTCTTTTTTTTGTTTCCTTAGATTCAGTATAAAGCAGTTGGGGGTAAAACACAGTGTAAGCAGGAACTTTCATACAGGCATGCATAGAGGAAAAGTTTATATTTTGAGCTTCACGTTTTTCAGAGGTGCATCTTCATTTCAGAGACAACTATTTTCTAAGTGGAGGCCAGAGCTAGAATTAGGAAATGAGGAAATTTCAAAATAAATCCATTCCCATGGTGCCTTCATTCTCTCCTAAAACATCTCAGCTGCAGGGGTTTCCCTGTGTCTGATACAGGTTAATGGGGGCTCATCAGTGCTTTGTGCTGCTTTTACCACCTTGCACATCGGTGATGGGCTGGCCTGATAGAGGAGGCATTGAGCCAACACGGTCACTATCATCATTCCCAGCCTCAAATGCCAAGGGAAGAAATGGGAATGTTAAAAGGAACTTATATGCCTTCTCTACCTCCTGTGGTTTAGCCACCCCCCCTTCCCAGAGGGCTCCCTGCACACCAGGAATGGTCCAGATTTGGGACAGAGCCTGCCCCAAGATCTTCACAGTCAGGAGGCCCAAGAACTGACCTTCTCCATGTACAGAACCACCAGGGACTCTTCTCCTGCAGGTAGGATGCTGACCTCCACTGCTACCAAGCACTTCACGACTGTCCCTTCAGGCTGAACAGAAATTTGGGGCTGGGAGAGACTCCACACCTTGGCCACAGAGTCATTATAGGAGGTGCCTTGAAAAATCTGGTCAAGGAGCAACAGATGAGTCAGACTTTTCCCATACCAGTTTCGTGCCAACTTGCCACAGAGCTGCATCCCTTTTGTAGTCCCCAGTTCCTCCCCCTGTTCATACAAGCTCAATAACTCAGCCAGGTTTTAGGGAAGCTGTGCCATCACGGAGGGTGGAGAAATCCTCCTTGCAAAGCACAACAGCTTCTCCATCAGTCCCTGGTTTTCCCCATCAGGCCCACCCAAGACTCAAGTTGTCAAGGGAAGGACCCAGATGCAACAGAATCCTTTTGAAAATTCCTTATTTGACATCCAATGCTCAGAATAGGACCAAAAGTTACCATCTGTACCGCCTTCTGCTGCGCTTCCGTGTCCTCCATTTCAAAGAGTGCCTGCAGAAACAAACCAGAAACAGACTGTGGAAAACCAAACCACAAGGTTGTGATTAGCCCTGATCTGGGCTGGATGGGACAGGGCACTGAGGGGTGGCCTGTGCTCAGTTCAGGGGCATGGCTGAGCTCCCCTTGAGCTCACCCCTTTTCTACCTCGGTGCTTCCCCAGAAAATCATGTTCCCTTTACAATTCAGCTGACAAGTTTTCTGTCAGCTCATGTTATCACTCCAAGGGTTATATCACTCATTGCCTGAGAGAACACTCTTGATAAAAGGGCACCAATTTCAGCATCACGTGTAGTGGCTGACTATAGATTGCTATCTTCTACAGAAACCGGCTCTCACCAATACACGGTATTAAGAGAACTTATTACTCTCTCCCCAAAACACGAGTTAAGGAGGGAACTGCCCCTGAAATCACCTGCAGCTTCTCCCCTCTGATGGTTGATACCAGTCTCCCATCTAAGAAAGCTGCAGAGGCCAGAGAGCTGAGGGTGTGCTCGGACAGCCAGAAGTAGAGCATTCGGGACTCGGTCAGCAGCGACGGGGAGAAAACAGAGTCACTCAGGGTGCTGGAGTAGTTCTTGTACAGCACAAGGCCCTTCAAAGGAAAACAAGCACGTTGGCCGCGAGGAACAGCAGGGAGACAGAACAAAATGTCAACACCTGCATTTCCATTGCAAGGCAAAGGCCTGGCTGGTTGGACACAGAGCAGGGAGCAGGCTGGCATCAGCTCCCGCTGCAGCACCTCGGCGTGGCAGCACGGGACCAGCCCCTCCCAGCCCTCCAGCACACCCCAGCACCAGAAAACACTGGTCTTTGAGCAGCCTGGGTTACTTTACCTTGTGACGTGATTCTATGTAACCCGTTTGTATCAGGGAGTCTGCTGCAAGGGAGAGATCAACCATGATATCCTTGTCCCGGACAAAATTCGCTGCAGGAGGGAAACACAAAAACCTTGCACCAAAAATACAACCTCGAGCAGAACTTGCAACAGTCTCTTTTAGGAATCGATGCAAAAGGTGACTGGGAGTTGTAAAAGGACATGAGGATGGGACAGGGGTTCCCACTCTTTCAGGTGCTAGTGCTGATCCTGCTACAGCTCACTGACAGAATTGCAACACTGGGAAATAGGGATAAATACTCTCAAGTTTTACAGTCCACTGCTTTTCCCTGATATTTGGGACTGGGAAAATCTTCAGCAGGCAGATCCAAGTGCTGTAGTATCTCAGGCCCAGTACTCCAGTGCATGCTCCTGTTCCAGCTAGCATCAGTCCTGCAGCTATCCTGCACAGCTGGTCAGTGTGTACTGAAGGAGAAATTCCTTATGAACTGCATCTTTCAATCTGTGCAATCACCCTTAGAAACCAACCTGATGCAGAAAACTCAAAACATAACATTTCTAAGGTTTACTTTGCTGTTGTCTGAGGGCTTGGGATCTCATAAACATTTTTGAAGGATGTTTTTGGTGGATGCAGCTACTGCCCTGCTAGAGCTCAAATGTCGAAAGTTGCACTTAAAAGAAAGCAGAAAAAACAAGGATATTTACCTGCTAAATCAAGTACAAAATTTGCCAGCATCTGAGCAACAGAATTGATTTCCTTGCACACCTACAAGAGGAAAAGAGGAAAAAAACTGAAGGCATGGGGTAGGATTTTGAATTGTAGAGCAGAGCTGGGCCTCTCAGTGAGATCTGGGGGCTGTTGGTCAGAGTCCAGCAGCACCAATGCCAGCAACACCTCTCACTTTGTCCAAGCTGCTTTTCTTTTTTTTTTGTGGATTCAATTTATTAGTCTTATTTTTCACAAGCACTAACATTACACTGCTACTATCTCGTGGGCACATGTGAGCAGAGAAGTGTGTAGCTTACAAAGCTACAGAGAGCTTTCCTCTGTCCTTACCTCCCTCTTGAGAACAAGCTTCAGAGTGAAGGAGATGAAATCTGTGAAGAGCTGCTTCAGCCAGCCTGGTCTGTGTAAGACAGGGAGCACAGTCAAAGACCAGCAGTGTTCCCTGTGGTGGGTGAGATTTGGGGACCAGCAGTGGGGCAGTAAAGCTTGATTTTGAAGTGGGACTGACTCACTCTTTGTCTCCTTGGAGGTGTAATATGAGTTTGTGGAAAGTCAGGTAGCAGTCTGAGGCATCAGCAACCATTTTGTCCTCCTGGCACGCTGCATGGGATGGAAGAAAAAGAGAAAAAAAAAATAGCTAATTTGCTACTGAGATCAGAGGACTGAAGGGATTTATACCAGTTTCCTCCTCTTGAACCATTAAAACTATGAGGTCTTTGAGGGCCAGGTTGTCTCCCATCCTGTGTGCACAGGGCTCAGAGACCCACTCCCAGCCTCCCTATGCCATCCAGTCCCCACAGAGGTGGGCAGAGCCAGCTCAGGGTTGCTGCCCACCATGCACACTCACAGGCAGTGATCCCCAGCTGTCACTTACTCAGTTTAATGTCCAGCTGGAGGTCAATGGAAGACTCGATTTCAAAATCAACTGAGTGAAAAAGCCTCAAACTGTAATGGCAAGAAGAGAGGACATTTAGCAAACCATGCTGGGAGCAGCTTCTCCCTGACCACACGACAGCCACAGGGTGAGTTTTATAAACACCACTCACATCAGTCCTTGCACTGCAAGGACATGCTGCAGCTTATGTAAGATACTCTACTCTGGCTTTAAATGATTGCAAACTGCTCTCTCAGTGGCACTTTGGACCATTAAACCCCTTTTTTATCCACTGAGACTTTATAGAGCAAGGAGGGGAGGGAAGAAATCAGCTCGTAAGCTTTGGCCATCTTGCCTCCTCAGGCACAGTGAGGACAGAAAGACAGAAAGCCAGATGGGCAGAGCAGTGACAGGGCTAAGCAGCACTGCTAGTACATAAAATCCTGTCTCACTTAGGCAGTGAGCAATGTTGGCATTGCCAGAGAGCCCGAGGGGTGCAGCCCCTCCACACCTGCTTGTGCCATGGGCCAGTGCCCGTGGGCAGCAGCAGGAGCTGGGGCTGTGGTGCTCAGCCACTTACAACCAGGTGGTACTTACAACCAGGCCCCTGCGTAGCCGTAGGTCAGGGTCCCTTTGAAGGAGGCCGTCACATTTTTAATGGCAAGATAAATGGCATTATTCTCCTTAAGCTCCACGTCGCTCTTCTCTATGGACAAGTCATTGACCTGGATGCTGGAAACAACAGAAACACAGTTTGCCTGCAAACCAGGGCTGTTTTCTGTGGCTGGGCGAGACAGGTTTGCTCCCGAGGACGTGGGGGCTCTAAGGGACCTGTGCTAGTGCCAGACTCAGAAGCTTTTGCAAATCCCAGGGGCCAGGCACAAGGAGAGTGGTGTTTTTGCTCAGCCTCGGTGCACTGCAGCTCCCTGGTGATGTTTGGAGGTGGGGGAATGCTTTAATCAGGAAACACGGAGCAGCACAACCCTGTTTTCCTGCAGTGCTCTGTGCGACCGCGGTCATGGCAGGAAATCTGTCCTGCTAAGGTACCTCTACATTTGTTGCCCCCAAATAAAAGTGAGTAACACAGCGACACCCAGCCTGGTTTGTCACAAAGCACAGCCAAGCGACATCCTGCTGACAGGGGTGGCTCTGGCAGCCCCGGATGTGTCCCCTCTGCTACTCGATGTGCCTTGGGCACCATCTATTGTCAGTGGCCCAAGGTGCCCCAGCCTGCAGGGACATTGTTCCTCATCCCTGTTGACAGAGGTGTGCTCTACGTGCTGCCAGGAACTGCTGGATCAAAGCTCCCTCCGAGGCCGGTTTCTGCTCCCCTCCCTCAGCCCACATCCCCCCTGGCACAGAGACACAGAGATACTCACTTGGTCAGCTCGTAAGCCACCTTGCCCAGGAGACGCACGGACCTTTCCCCGGTGATATTTGGGAATTTGGCACTTCTGAAGGCTGCTTGGATGACCTGTGCTGTTTCCTGGTTCACTGTTGGTGGAAGAAAAGGGCAAAGATCCCAAACTGCAACCTGTCCTGGCTGCAAAGTTGGATCTGCACCCTGGATTAGAGCACTACAGAAGGGTTTTATCCAAGGCACTTCCCTTAGATTAAGGAAGCACTAGAAGTAGTTTGAGTAAAATAAAAAAATCCCTAACTTTAGCAGCTGATGGCAGCAAGGGACAACAGTGTGTGTGGTTCAACAGTCACCAGCAGGCCTGTTTCCAGGGAATCATGCCCAGTTTTCACACACCTTAGGAGCAGATTTTTGAAAGGTCGAGGCTGTGCTCATCCTTACACCACACAAGCCATTGACTTTACCCCAGTGCTTTTGCTCTGTTGCTGCTTGCTTGTATTGCAGTCAGCTCTTGGGTCTCCAAAGGAAAACTTCTGATACTCAAGTTTCTGTGCCTGTTTTCCTAATGTTATCCAGCCCATTCCAGCCTCAGGCATGTGCTTGTATAGGATTTTTTTTCCTTCCAGAAATACCCTCTCTTAGTTTGGCCCAGCATCCTTCTCTGCATGTACCCCTGTCAGAGGGGATGGGTCAGAGCTGTTCCCACCCTTCACAGAACTAATTATTCTTCCCCCACCCATAAAGCCCCCAAATCCTTGCAAGTAAACCCACAGCAGCAGAGAACCTGCTTCCCCCCCTTCTGCACACTGACCCCAAGAAATGAGATTGCAACAAAGAGAAATCAAACACACATTTTCTCTAGCTTTTCCATCATCTTTCCCTCAGCAAAGAACAGTACTAAAACGTTGGGCTGACGGGCTGGGGACCCTTTTCAAGCTCCTTTGAGAAGCTGTGCCTGTTCAGTTCAGGTGCCCATGCTTTAACCTGTGCTCCCAGGCAGGTATTAATACATCTTACCAGATAAACTGTTTACCCAAGACCCGGGGAAGCAAGAAAGCCCCTCACTTGGCTGATCTGTCCCTGACTTCTGGCAGAGATGGAGCAAACACAGCCCCACAGAGCAGGCACTTACACAGCAATGCCGCGGGTTTGGTCATCCTGCAGACGACCCCGGTGGCTCTGTAAGGGAAGGGCCCGAAGTCACAGGCTGCTGATGCATGGACAAGCACCAGCAAGATCCTGAAGATCCCCAGTATCATCCTGCCAGCCCAGCTCATCTTCAGCCAGAGTGGAGAGCGTTGATGAGACCGACTGATTCCTGGCTGTGGTTTTCATACCTCCAGCAGAGCCCACTCGACATGCCCACAGGACATGACCTGCTTCCTCCACTTATCAAAACCCATCACACATTTCCTAATCTTCCTATAGCTTCCTTAAGACTCTTCAAGTTGCTGGCTGCCTTCCTCCCTCAGCAGGCACTTGGGGCTGCAGGGCTTTGAGCCCCTGCCAAGATTGCTCTAACTCAGGACATGGATGCACCAAGGCGGGTGGAGAAAGCTGGAGGGGGATGGAGAGTGGAAGAGGATAAAGTCAAGGGAGTGACCTCACACACAGCCTCCAGCCAGTTCATCATTTTCTCTTCATGCAGAAATATTCCATATTTTGCATTCCTGCAGTAATTCCCAGCAAAGCCCTGTTCAAAATGTACCTACAACAATAACTGCTCTCCCTTCCACTGGTTTAAGGCACGTTGTGGGGAAATGGAGGCATGTTCCCGGGAAGGGGGTGTTTCCTGCTGCCACTGGGTGAACCCACATCTCCCACATCCCTGGAAAACTCCATGACCAGAGCACTGTGGTACTTTCTGCCTCTTGGCTGGATTTGTGGATGATCTTTGGTTTGCCACCTTCCCTGTGGGAAGGAACCCACTAAGCTGGAGCTTTTTATGTACCCAGACTCTCAGCTGCTATTTGGGGACTTCAGAGACCCAAGTTCACACCCGGCCTGCATGCCACTGTCCACCCCTGCACCTCTGTTATGGTGCTGGGGCCCATCCCATTCCCAAAACGAGCTCCAGGACAAAACAGAGCAGGGTTATTTCGTTATTTCAGCAAGGAGGCTCACAGCAGCTCCCATGAACCATATTGCCAGCAAAGACTGACAGAGAAGGACAGGTGAGAACTTGTCAACCCCCCGAGCAAGACGAGGTGCCAGCCTCCCTGCTCTCCCTGGCAGATGCCTCATCCCATCCTCCCTGCGCCAGGCGAGCACGTTTCCTCTGGGGACCCTGCTGTCCGGCAGCCCCCACCCTGCCCTGCTGTTTTCTTCCTGAGTTGAGAAGGTGAACGGCCTCGGGTACCCTGCGGGAGGCACTCACGGTCACTGACCTGCCGAGGGAAGCCGAGCATCTGCAGGCTTCCTCCGGCTTTGCTGCAGGACGAGCAGCGCGTGGCCGAGGACAGGCTGCGCCGAGAGCCCACCCTGCGCTGTGAGCGAACAGGTAAATCATTGGAAGCACAACATACAGACAGAGGGTGTCTGAGCAGTGGAGAGCCCACATGGCAGCCCAGTGCCATCATCTCAGCCACCACAGCAGCTTTCCAGAAGGAAGCTGCAAAGGGCACAGGCATGTTAGAAAGGGATTTGAATTCAAGGGGCTTTAACGATGTACCAGCTCTAGTTTCTGTCCTTCAGCTCACGGCTCTGACATGCTCAGCCCTCCCCAGCAGCTCGGAGTTCAAGGGATGTGAGCACAGTGGCCGACACCTGGGATAGAGGGAATCCTGCAGACACAGTAGGAGGGGGCTCCTCAGGTGCTGCAGTGCAAACACAGAGGTAGGTGAGGCACTAAAATTGACACTTAAACCATCATTTGACAGGCTGAGGGAGCTGGGGTTGTTCAGCTTGGAGAAGAGAAGGCTCTGGGGAGACCTTAGAGCCCCTTCCAGTATCAAAAAGAGGGAGAGCTACTTTTTATACCAGCAGATAATGATAGGGCAATGTTTTTAAACTAAAAGAGATTTAAATTAGGTGTTAGGAATAAATTCTTTACTCAGAGGGTGATGAGGCACTGGCACAGGTTGGCTGTGTCAGTGACTTCACTGACCTAGACAAGCTGTGGATGCCCCACCCCTGGAAGTGATCCAGGCCAGGTTGGATGGTTGCTTGGAGCAACCTGGTCTAGTGGAAGGTGACCCTGCCCACAGAAGAGGGTTAGAACAAGATGAGATTTAAGGTTCCTTCCAATCCAAACCATGTTGGGATTCTATGACAAACTGACAGAGATGCTGTTGTGCTGGGTATCACATGAGCACACGTGCCTGCACCCTCAGCAAAGCTTTCAGTAGAGAAAAGACACAATCCCATTTATTGTAGGGCACAAACTCAGGAGTGTTGCACACAGTTAAAGTTTTACTGGAGCAGATCCAGAGGAGACACTGCAGCAGGGAAGCAGCCCCATTGAGGCTGGTGTTGGTCACTGTAAGGGAAAGTAGAGCAGGACCCAGGAGGCCACAGCCAGCTCTCTACCCAGGGCAGCAATTCATACCAGCATGGAAGAAAGGTAAAATGGGCATTTCGATACAGGGGTATTTGTCACCAGTGTCTCAGGGTAGGTGAAGGCAGAAAGCCCAAGACTCCAGACCCAAATGGTAGATCCAGTGCATTTACAGCCCCCTCACAGGCCAGCTCCCCCACCCCATCACTGCTGCAGAGTCTGCTGTCAACAGACAACCAGAGCTGAGAGAAAAGGAGGACAGGGAACTGCCGGGCATTGACCTCCAGTGGGAACAGGAAGGCTGGAGACTTTCTGCCTACAATAGCAAAAGCATGTGGAACACAGAGATGCTGTGAGCATCCTTGTCCTGGAGTAACCAAGCAAAGGCCAAGGCAGCAGGGACTCCACAGCCCACCCTCCTCCCAGTGAAAGGTCAGGCTAGGAGGAGTCAGGTCAGATTTACAAGCCTAAAGAAAGGTTAATTTTGGCTAGCAGGAGACAGGACAGGCTTTAAACACCAAAGAAAGGGTAAACACCCAAGCTGCTGTGCAGTACGTCCAGAGGGGATGCTGGAAGATGTTTTGATAAATATTTGCTGTGTAAGGATGTATCTGAAGGCTGTGCATGCACACATGTACTCACCACCTTGCTGGGGACTGTCCTACAACTGAGGTTGTTTTTCCCCACGCTGTCCAGGGCAGAGGTACATCACAGTGCCATTAATCTTTGTGCTGCATTGTTTGTGACCCAAACATTTGGTGCTACCCTGCAGCTGCTTCCTGAGAGAGCCTTCCAGGTACCCTGTCCCCACATTGCTCTGTAAGCAGGATGGGCTCCAGCACCACTGCCAGGACTCACACAGCAGCTCAGCCCAGGGCTGGCAGGAGGGTCAGCCCAAGACCACTGTTCCCATCTGTCCTAGAGGCTTACAAAATGCAGACAAATAACATATTAAACCAAGATTTTTTTCTTTAAACCAGTTAAAGCTCTGCCAACATTTGAATACAGACTTGTGATGTCAAGTGGAATTGTTTCTGCAGCACTGATCCTGCACTGCCAAATCCACACAAAGATCAGTAAATACGACTTTCAGTGCTAATATAAGAAATTTGGATGGTTCTTCAGCAGCAGAGGCCACTTGAGCAGGCACAAGACATGGGCCCAGAAGCAGCATTTCCCAGGATTTGCCCAACCCTCCTAGGCAGGCAGCTGAGTATGAACTGACCCCAAGCCCCTCACTGCAGGTTTGGGACCAGGCTGTACAACAGCACTGGGTCACCTCTATGATATCATTCCTTTTGATATTCAGACCACGTTAAATACTAGCAGACATTTCAAGGGCTATTCTCATGAAGCAGAGGGGCTGAGGTGAGATGATGAAGATGCAGCTGGCGTGTTTGGTGATGCAATGGGGGAACAGCGCTGGGATGGCCTCGGAGGAGAGAGACCCTTTGGATGCACAGCTTTGCAAATCCCACCAGCCTCACAGCCAGAGATGGATCACAGGACAAAGACCAGAGGGAGGTTGTAACACTCAGCTGGGCAAGTGCACAGCTGTTGGGATGTCCCTGGCTGCTGAGAACAGGAACAAGCACGTGCACAAGTGAAACAGCTCTTCAGAGAAGAGGGGAAGTCATACACCCACACCCCACCATCCACAGCTTATCTGCTCAGCAGCAACCCCATTCTCATGAGATTTATGTTCCACAGGTGGAGGACAGGAGCATACCCATGGTGACAAACAGGACTTCAGTGGTTTCCCAAGGAAGCAGCCTGTTGGGAGTTTCTGCAACAAGAAAAATGCCTGAGAAGAACAGACTTCATTTCTCCCACGACTTGTTTTTCAGCAAGGACAGAGAACTGCTCTCAGCCTGAACAAGCTGCCAGAGCGTATCAGGACACACGACAGCAGAGGGATTGGCTTTATCCCGCTGCTCACTTTGCCACCCTGTGGACTGTCACTGCTGCACAACCCGCCTGCTCTCGGGGAATCCCACACAAAAAGCCTCAGGTTGCACAGGATTGCACCTGACCTGACCAGGTACAGCTCTGCAGCAGAGCTGCTCTAGCACACCTCTGTGTAGCTGTGCTCACGAGTGTGCAGAGGAGCTAAACCAGCAGCAGAACGACACAGCTTGAAGTGTGAGCCAAGACAAACCCAACCTCCTAAACCCACAGCCTCAAGGCCCCTTCTGTTCTCTGCAGATTCCATCCCAGCACAGGGCACAGAAGTTACTCCCAGAAAACCTCTCTGGAATTCCTATGCTCTTTCAGTAGCTTTGCTCTGGAAGATTCAAGGCTCATTTTTTTCTGGTGTCTGACCTGGATTCCCTCCCCTTCAGGCTCGTGCTGTCACCCACAGCTGGCATTGAGGGCTGTATCCCCTTCCTTGCCATCCCTCCTTACATACTTCACTGTTTGCATTGCCATCCCTCCAGGCTGAGCTGACACAGTTCCTTCCACACCTCAGCCATCCCTGCTTGCTCCCAGCCTGTCTCAGGCAAAGCAGAGGCCTCCACTGGTCGGGGATGAGTGGCAGGGGTTAGGGCCACCTCGGACTCCCAGCTCCATGTAACACCAGGCTGGCTGGCTCAGTGACTGGTGTTCAGAGCCCTCAGCCAGGCACTGCCCTCTCACATCCTGGTGCTCCTGCCCGGGTGCACTGCTGGCAGCTGCCTCTGCAGGATTATACAGCATTTACTTCCACATTACATGTCCTCTGCTGCACTCACAGCTTCCCTCCACCCAGTGGCAGAGGTCATGCCTTTCACTGAGCCATTAAGGAAACACTCAGAGGCCCAGGAGCCTCACTGCACCCCTCCAGTGGCATTAGTTACACATCACTAGTTTTCCAACTAATTTTAAACCAATCTGCCTGCTCATGGGAGCAGCAAAAGCCTCAGGACAACAACAGATGTTTTGCTGTCAGATTAGAGGTTTTGCAAGTAATCCAGCACTATGTGCTTGCTGCCTAAACCATACCCAGTTTATTCCTGGCTGCCAGGAAATCCCCTCTCCTGCCAATATTGGGCACAAGCACAGATCAGTTATGTGGGCACTTTGCCAAGACACCTGAGTGATTGTTTGCTACACCCTGAATGGAAAAAAAACCCAAAACCAAAACTCCATCATCCACAAAACACTTGTGGGATCCCCCCAGTGCAGTGGCTCAGGATGCAGCTGCAGTGAGAGCTGTCACCTGGAACCCACCCTGTGCCTACCAAAGGGCACAGGGACACAGCCTGAGGGCACACAACTCTGGGGATGCCTTTGTTCAGCAACTGCAACTCCCAGAGTGGCATCTGAACAGTCAGAGCACCAGCAAGGCAAGAAAGAGGGGGTATCTCCTCCAAGAACATCCTCAAAGGCTTATGCAGGATATACCTGAATTAACAAAACTCACCTCATCTCAAATTATTTAATTCTAAATATTTAAAGAGTATTTTACCACTGTCCTACCCATCTTCCAAGTGTCCAGCAAACTGGAGATGTGGCAGGAAATCAACTCAGTAATAGAGCTGGAAAAGGAATTGCTCAAAGCAAAAACACCACTAGGATTAAGCTCCCTACCACAGGAAACACCAACAAACCATGTCTAACATCAGCCTGAAGTGGCAAGATCAAGCAGTTACAACTGCTTGTACCAACTCATGCATGTCAGCCCTGATGAGACACTCCTAAACAAACTGCCCTGCCAAGTGCAGGCAACACTGAGGAAAAGCATTCCAAGTTCCATGAGTGGCAGCTGTTCCTGGACAGCACATTTCAAGCCAAGTTAAAACCCTGGGCCAAGACAGTGTGTTGCAACTCCACCAGCAGTCACACCAGGGCTCAAGAGGTCAAAATTTCCAAATACCTGTGGAATTTCCTGCCCGTGGCCACTTGTGTCAGCCACTGTCAGTGAGCAAACACAAGCTACCCAAGGCACTGCTAAAGGCTGCTGGAGAACACAGGCAAGGAACTGAGTTTAAGGCTCTGCAAGCATCTTTGCCCCTCATATCCCAACTCATAATTTTTCATGACAAAACAAGGCAAGAGCACATCCTGTGCTTTGCACAGGTAGTCTTCCAATTGCTGTAAGGTGTATACAAACGTGGATATAAATGCCTGCAAATTTTATTGGAATCATAGCCCTTAACCACATCAGAAATGAAAGGGGACACAATGAAATAATACAGGAGAGACACAGTGGAACGAGGATGCAAAGTTGAATATAGGTATTAGACTGCTTCGACTTTGCATCCAAAAGGAGTGAAGTTTACACCTTGCATAATGTTTTGCTACACAGACCTGAACACGCTCTTCTCCCATTATTTGGCAGTGGGGGTGGAGGGGGGTAGGGAGGAGAATTAAACCTTGAGTTTAAACTATTTGAATTTGGCAACGTGACATTTAGTCTGCAGCTCCACTGAGGTAATTGCTTATCCAGGTCACTGTCTTACAGTCCTCCACTTTGTCCAACAAGGAGATTGCACAACACATCCTTCATAGGAAAATATTTACAAAGAAAATTAAAAATACGGTCGAAGCAATTTAACAATGGATTTTCCCTAAAAATCCACTAATGCATATCTAGCAAAAAAATTTTTTTTTTTTGAGATCCTACACTCAGTGTAATTAAAACAGCATTTGAAACATTCCAACAGGAATCACGTTGCACAGAAGAAGCAATTTGCTTCTCTAACATTTTTGCACACCCGCTCGGAGCCTGTGCATTTAAGTGCACAAGTTCACAACGCCAAGCCTCTACACAGGTACCTAATAAATGCTGTGGAACAAAGTTCTTTGGAATGAGGACAGGCATTTTAGTCTCTAGGCTGTAACGACGTAAGGCTTCTTTGCAGCTTTATTTGCTTGGCCAGTGAAAGCCAGAGGAAGTGCCTTCCACGTCTGGTTTGGAGTTGGTATCGGATTGTCTCAGGTGCCCACTGCAGTTTCCAGACAAGCAGATCGGTGACAAATCAGTTCTGGGTCACTCCAGGCCCTTCTGGAAGGAGGGATGCAAAGAATGTCTTGAAAAACACCCATGCTGTGCTCATAAGTGAAGGATTAGCCTGCTGCAGTTCTTGTAAAGCCTGTCCCTCATCGGGAGGTGCCTCGGATGCATCTGCTCTGCCTGCATTTCCTCCCTGCCAAAGGAAAGGATATTTGGTAAATGAGAGTTTCAGAAACGCATTACAACAATCAGAGATCCAACAGCAGGTTTTGTTGCCCAAGTGTCACTGTCTGAATATAAAATCTTCCAAGTATCCCCAGACACAAAGTCAAAAAACCAAGATGCACACTGGTTAACCCTCACTGTGTGTCCAAAAACACTGTCTAGGACAGACATGCAGCACCAGATCAGGTGAATTATGTATTTACAGCCAACTAACTTTCACTGACATCAACCAGAAGCGTCAGCTTGAAATACAAGACTCACAAACTGTTTGCAGACCCAAATCCTACAGAGGTGTAGTCTGAACTCTGTCCTCAGTTACAGACTGTGACAGACCACTCTCCATTACAACTTCCTGAAGGGCAGAAGCAACTAAAAGATAACATTCAGTCTGAAGTATTTTGTAGAACAAAGGAATGAATATACTACACCAGTGGAGGACTCAGTTGCAAATTATTCCCCCATGGAAGACAGTTTCTTATAAAGGTTTAGAGGGAAGCTTTTGCTATGCATAATAAATAAACCAAAAGTGAAACTTGACAGGGTTTCATTCTCATGGTTTAAAAATACAGCAAGACAATACCTCTAAGTTATTGTTCTGGTCCTGGTTTGGAGCAGCTTGAGGAGGAACATTGCCTGGGAAGGGCTGAACTGGTCTTCGCCTAAATGGGAACCATCCAGCGTGGTGCCTGGGGAAGGCAACAGATTTTAATTAACGTTGTTTCAACATTACTCCCTCCTGTTACACCAACAGCTCCACATCTGACTGCTCAGAGCTGCTGGCAACAAGTTCAGCATATTAAGGTCTTTCAGCCCTGACCCATTTTAGTACTTTCAAAGCCTCCAGTTCACAGCAAACCATGGGGTTGGAGGGGAAGGGGAGCATCTGCTCCCATTCCAAGCAAGCAGCACTACATCCAGATTTGCACCCAGCATTCTACTGGAAGTACAAAGAGCCTGCTTGATTACCATGTTTGTACAACCCTGGGTAACTTCTCTGTATTCACCCTAAAAAAAGGGCATGACAAAGAATATAGAAAACCAGCACTACCTCACGAAAAGTACAGACCTCGTTATACTGAGTTATACCATGACAGAGGAGTGGTTGGCCCTTTCCAGGTACAAGTGGTGAGGCAGCTGAGTGCAGCACTGAGCTCAGTACTTCAGTGGAACACTTCTGAATAGTAAATATTCATCCCATACACTTACAGATACATCAGAAAGGTGCCGCCCATAACCAGGAGGAGTCTGCTGATACTGGAGTAGAAATAGACCATGTTGACAAAAACATATAACAGTGTTGCTGAGTAGAGCCAGTCCAGCCAGTCCCGATTGCCACCCTCCTCCTCTTCCTCCACGAGGGGACCCCCTTGGGCATTCATCCGCAGGTTCTGGTTGGCCACTGCGTTAACCTGGGCAGCAGCATTCTGGTTCCCAGGCTGGTTCTGTGCAGGAAACGGGTCTGGGAGAGGAGCTGGAGGTGTCACTGGAGCCACCGGTATCTCCTGAGAACGCTGTGCATGGGATGGGTCACCAGATGCAGCAGTAGAAGCCAAGCTGGAACCAGAGAGCAGAGTACAGAACGAGGCTTAGTCAAATCTTTTCACACTTAACACAGGCACTGAAAAACCTGTCTGTCTTTAAGAACAGAGTCATCACATGCAAGCAGAAAGCATCAAGTTTAAAGGCTACAGGAGGGTTAAAAAGTTTTAGTTCTACCCATTAGAGCTGTACAGTGATCTCAGCCAGTCAAACCAGGCACACTCCCCTATATGAATAACATCAATACTTCACAAAAAAATTTAGAGCAATCTGCCTAAAAGCCTTCTGCCAGTCTCAGCTTGACCTCTGTCACTGATCTCCAGTCAAAGCAGCTGCGTGCTACTTTGAGCAGTCAAAAAAAGAGCTAAGGCTCATCAGCAGGATTACATTTTCTCTGGAGACTCCTGCCCTCCTGATCAGAGTCAGAGATCTGCAGGGGGTAAGCCTCAGAATCAGTGGCCTGAACAGCAACAGAGATCACATGGCAGTTAGAGGTGCATTCCCTCAACATTCAGCACGAGTTCCAATGAAAAAGAGTCTCCAAACACCATCAGAAGAGGAAGAACTGCCCGGAGCTCTCAACTTCTTGTATTACAGTTTCTCTTCCTACTGGTAGCTTAGGACAGAACACTTACTATTGCATGTAGTACTGCCTTGCATAGATCTGCTGGAACCATGACATCTGCAGCATGCTGTAGGTTGTGTAAGCAGAGAAGCCAGGAGCCACACTCTGGAAGGGATGCCGAGTCGTTTCCAGCCTTGGTCAAAATTTGAACACATTCATTAGCAAACAGTGGACAAACAGCAAGAGTAATTTATTACAGAACAATGTAAACAGGTTCTGCCATTCTGTGCATTGAGATGGAAAACTGATTCTTCCTTCTAGAATATTAGAGACACATCTTTACCCATGTGAATAAAAGGAAGATTTTCAACTAACATTTCAACTAACAGTGCATTTTCCTTTAGATGCCACATCCCTGGGTGTGTTCAAGGCCAGGATGGACAGGACTCTGAGCAACCTGATCTAGTTGAAGGTGCCCCTCATGACATGAGGTTTGCTTTTAAAGGTCCCTTCCAACCCCAATTATTCTATGTCCTCTAAAGCTTTTATATGTAGCCTCATATTTGGCCCATGTTCTGTGAACAAAAGACAGTATGTGTGGCATAAGGAGCTGGTATCCAAACACAAACACAACATTTAAAATCTTACTTATGTACATAAAAATGTACTTACCCATTACTGGCTTCTACTGAAGACTGGCCACCTGAAGAGCAATTCAATCTTCCACCATTTGAGGAAGATACAGATTCCTGACTGGCTTCTGATGACGACTTGTGCTGATCAGCTTTAACCTAGAGAGAACAGTGCAGCCAGTGAGGTTCACTCAGGACACCACACACACCTTATGCAAAAAGGTTACATCACCCAGAATATGTTCTTTTTTTAACACTGCTAACCCAGCTCACACACTTAGTCCTGCACGGCACCACTCAGCGCTGACACTGCTTTTGGGCACCACGCCACAAGCACCTCCAACAGTACTTTAAAGTTCCTTAAAAAGAAAAAAATGACTGGGATGCAAAATTGACTTGATGTTACTCTTCCCTTTCACCAGATCTACACTGTACTTATTACTTCTCGTGCACACATTCACTGCCCATCTGGTTCCCATCAGAGGGAACAGAGGAAACCGCACACAAGGCAGTTTGGCTTTTTATTATGGCAAGTTTGTACTTGCATGCACCACCTGCTGTACACAGAGTTCAAGAGCTGTTCTGTGGTGATAAATCTGTATAATATCCAGCCAAAGTTGGCTCACCTCTAGCAACCACCAGGCACAGGTAGGGTAAGCTCAAATTGCCTATAATGGGCAACAGGAACACACCTCTAGAAACATT
Organism: Manacus vitellinus; assembly: GCF_001715985.3. NCBI lineage: Eukaryota > Metazoa > Chordata > Aves > Passeriformes > Pipridae > Manacus > Manacus vitellinus. Next base: position 2,848,861 of record NW_021938838.1, read on the forward strand.
TGCCCACCCACTTCAAAGTAAGGACTGGGTTTGGCCATTTGCACTTGAAAACAGTAAGTACTAAGTTCAAGCTCTAAGATTCAGCCTGTAGAGAGGAAGTCAAAGATGAGTCATTAATGAGAGCAGTTAAAGTGTCCGAGCTCTCAGCTTTCTTCCTTCCCCATACAGATCAGAACCACTTCCCCAACTTCTGTGTGTTCTGCCCACAAGCTCAGTCTAAGAGAGCCTGGAACATGACAAATCATATTCTCTTTACTAAAAATGAATTTACCAGAAAGCATTTCTCCCCTGAGCAGCGTGTTACAACTAGATGATAGTTCTCATATTTCTTAACAGATGTCATGAGAATCTTTACTGATGAATTGTAGAGTCAATTTTTTTTACTCAGCTTAATCCAAATACATTCTCACATTCCTAAACAAAGTATCACAAACTAATACTGCTGCTACATTAACAGGGAAAACCTGCAGTACCAGGAACTTTAAAATGGTCATTCAGCACTTCTCATTTTTAGTTAGAACCCCAAGATTCAGAGCAGCTTGTTAACTTAGCTTAAGTACCTCTGATTTGGTTTCTTGCACATTTGCAGGAGTCTTGAATTTGTACACCAAATGAAGAGCATGCAATTCCTCATGCTAAAAATGTAAGGGAAAACACGTTAAAAAAAAAATCACTTCTCTTGATATATTTCAGCACATGGCAAAAGATATTTTTTATACCTTTGGCAGCAGTTCTCTCAGACAGTGATGATCAAGCAGCAGCTTCCCAGAATAAATCAGCTTTTGGTCCTCTTCAGGCTTTGAAGAAAGAAAACAAAGAGTAGGATGACTTCTCTGCCAAGCACACACAAGAACTACTGACACAACTTACAGCCAGACAAGAGGCATGGAGCTGGGAGCACCCCACACATTAAGGGGCAGAGGGAATTGTTCACTTTAGCTGAATTTAGATGTGCACAACTGAACGCCCAAGTGTGACATTACTTGAGTGACGTCTAAATTACTTGAGTGAGGTCTAAACCAGTAGGAGGATATAAAGCCCCTTTGGCAAAGGACTTGGTTACATGCCATCTCTTTTACAATCCTGACAAAAACATTTGTGTTTCCCAGAAACAGGTTTGGAGTTCCCTCCAATCTGATCAGCACTGAGAGCTGTAAATCTGTTACAGCCCATCCAATGAGTCCCAGGAGCTCTCCACCTGGAGCTGTCCCCCTGCAGCACAGCAGTCCCAGAGCCCGTTTCTGGGCAGTCACCTCACTCCCTGGAGAGCAGGGCAAAAGCACGAGGCGGTCAGACCCTCTCCCAGGCAACAAGCACCAGGACAGGGGGAAACGGCCTGAGGCTCGCCAGAGCAGGCTCAGGATGTTACGAAATATTTCTTCACTGAAGGAGTGGTTAAGCATTGGAACGGGCTGTCCAGGGAGGGGGGAGAGTCACAGTCCCTGGGAGCCTTCAAAAAATGAGCAGGCATGGCACTTCACAACACGGGTTAGCGGGCACGGTGGTGTTCGGCCAAAGGTCGGACTTGACGATCTTGGAGGTCTTTTCCAACCTCTCTGACCCCGTGAAGAGCACAGCCCCTCCTGCGGGGACGCCTCCCGTGGGAGCAGCGGGTCACGGGGCGCGGCTGCTCCAGCAGCTCTCACGTGTCAGCCCTCGAGTCCTGCGGCTCAAGGGGCAGCGACGCTTCTGCATTTCAACCC
>NW_021938838.1:2851410-2854293 GCF_001715985.3 Manacus vitellinus
GGGGCTAAGCGTCACCATGGGGACCGTGCGGCGCCCCGCCCGGGCCGTAAGGGGATGGCGGCCATGCGGGGACTGTGCTGCTGTCTCCGCTGTCCCTTCTGTGCCCACTGTCCTCCCGCCCTCCACAACGTCAGCCCCAGCAGCAACACTGTTTTTAGGGACCCCCTGGCTTCGCTCTTCCCTCTCCCCTCCGCCCGTCGGGGCAGCACAGCTCTGTGGGGCCCTGGCAGGTGCTGCACCCTGCCTGGTCCAGGTGAAATATCCCCTTTTTCACCCTGTGGTTGTTTTATCACATCTGCGCAGCTGCCTCAGCGGGTTTGCTGCTGACTCTGCGGGGACAGGACACGCCGCGCTTCTGCGCGGGGCCAAAAGGAGTGTGCAGTTATTATTTTTCATAATTCATGAAATTTTTACTGACAAAAAAAAATAAAAAGACGTGAAAATGTGGACCAGGAGCTTCTGAGTCGTCCTCCTCGCGCCCATCTTCCTTTGAGATGCGACCAAGCATCGGGAAAAACAGTGGTAATGATCCCTGTGCACCAGGAGGGGGTTTTCGCGTCCTTTGAAACCAAACCGTAGGGATGCGAGAAGCAGTTTTATCTCTCGGCACCAGGTATTTATTTACTCTGCGTGTTTCGGGAGCTGCTCACTGTTCCTTGGCAGCCAGACCTGTTGCCCGAAGGCATGGATGAGTCCGCAGCCAGCACCGGGTTTTGCAGCCAGAGAAGACACGGGGGTGCATCATCCTCCCGGGGAAGAGCTGAGCCACGGGGCACTGCCGCCGACAAAGCAAAATCATAAAGAAACGAGCTGAGCCTTGGTCTGGTCCGACGAACCCTCCACGGCTGCCAGGGTACATCCTTGTGAGGGTGGACAACGCCATCGGAGCCCATTCCTCTGTTACATCCCACAGGCAGCACTGAGGCTGTGCTCCTGCCTGCTCTGCCCTCTCTGTGCTCCTCTTGCTCCTTTGGCACAGGCTATGATTCCTGACCCCCAGCTCCTAATGGCAATGGGAGAGGGAAAAAAAAGGCAAACGCAGTGTCCAGGGCCACCCTTGACAATGTCCCCCAATAGCATCAAGGTGACTTTTCTGCTCACTTGGTTGTAGCCTTTGCTTGGAATGCCCAGAGGGCTCCTGTGGATGGCAGGGACAGGGGAAGGCTGTGGAGATGTCAGAGTAAAACCAGGATCTTAGGCTCTGAGTGTGTGTTTTGCTGGGACTCCCTGTGCAGTTGCTGGCCAATGGACCAGTTGAGCCACTGTAGCCACAGCCAATCTGCCACGAGCTCAGGCTCCTGTGTTTCTCCCCCCTGTCACAGGCAGGGGGGGCAGAGCTCACCTGAGCTGCCCACTGCCCGAGCCATTGCTGGGAAAACTGCCCATTCACAGGAATGTGCTGGACAAACTTACCTGAACCCAGTGCTGACCTGGCTTGGAGCAGGGGCTGGAGGAACCACCTACCTGAGTGCTAAACCTCTGCAGCCCCACTCCAAGCCTGGGGGTGCTAAGCCCCCTGGAGAGTCAGGCCCTCACTGCCCTCACCCAGAGCAGCCAAGAAGTGGTGGATTTGGAGTCAGTGGGGACGTCTGGACATTTGGTACCACATGCTCCAGTTCCAGAGACTGATTCAGAGCTCCTAGGACTGAAGCAAAACAAATGCCTGCCCTGATACTGTCTGCTTAGCTTAACTCTCTCTGTGGCAGCAGATTTGGAGCCATGCCACAAAACAGAAGGTGTGACCAGCACGTCACCCCACGGTCCTGCTGAACAATTAACCCTGATTTACCAAAATTGGAGATGAAGAGCTGCAAGCTTCTTTTGTCACCAGTGCCTGCGTAAATATTAACTCCGTTGTAAATCAGGATTATCTCTCTGACCTCAGCACAATTACTCTGTTTAAAAGCCGGGGTCTGATGCAATTTTGTGCCATCCAAAGGTTGCTCCGTGGGCTGGGATAGAGCGAGGGTCAAAGGGGAGTGTGATCCAGACAAGCCAGGCTGATTCTTTGGACTCAGTTCAATTATTTCATTCTGTTGGAAGTGCTGTGCTCATTAGGTGTCTGGCTTTAAAAAACATTTCATGGCGCTTCTGTCATGGCCCCTTTGGCTCCAAGATTCCTTGGAGACCATGAACAAGACTTTGGTCTGGATCAGTGCTGGTGACCCCGGTGCCAGCAGCTCTCAGTGTGCTCCAGCTCCGCCGTGGGGTCTGCAGGGAAGGGGCTGCCTGCCTGTCCCTGGATGTTTTGGTGCCTGAGCAGGGACAGTTCTGCTGGAGCCACATCCTGAGGGTACCTGTGGACACAGCCCAGCAGCACTGAGGAGATGTGCTCTGGCTACATGTCCTGGCAGCCTGGTGCTGGGATGGGCACAGCGAGGCTTTGCCGCACACCTGGTGAACGTGAGCATTTCTTGTCCTCTCACTCGGTTGTTCCACCACTCAGTAAAGCAACTCATCCCCGAAATAGTGAACCTTCCCTGGCCTGTGCTGCTCCAGGGCGGCACAAAACTCTCCTGCCAGACAGGGGAGAAAAACTGGAGGGCATCTTTAACCAGCAGGTGGGAAATGAAGGGCACAGCTGGAAACTGTCCTCTGCTACCAGAGGTGCCTCTGCCAAAGGCCACCAAAACGGTGGCACAGGGAGCAGCAGTGCCGGGTCGGTGGGAGAGGCAGGGCCCTCCGCCAGCGTGGGGAAACACCGGGATATCCCCAGGTGGGGCCAAGGCTTCCACCGGTGACACTCGTGGGGATGCAGTGGGAGTGCTGGACATGCTGTTGGCTTCACTTTGCCGCTAATGAGGTTCTTGATAGCGATGGGACGCCTGGGATTACCGGCGCGGTGCCCGGTGCCGTCCCAGCGCGGCGTCGTCCCGCTGGCGA
>NW_021938838.1:2855303-2921332 GCF_001715985.3 Manacus vitellinus
CCCCCCAGCTATGCCATCACACAGCTGGGCGCCCCCAGCAAGGGGCGAGCCCCTGCTGTGCGTCCAGATGTGCACACCTGCATGGCTGTGTGCTCCCCCAGATGTGGTCTCCCGCAGACGTGTCTGCTCATCCAGATGTGCGCTCATCCGGCACACCCTTGCCCAGATGCGTGCCCTCACCCAGATATGCATCCACCTGTGCCCACCCACCATCCCCGTGCTTACCCAGATGTTCGCACTCCATTTCTGCACCCTTATCCAGCTGTGCACTTGCCCAGCTGTGCCCTTGCCTGTCCGGGACCCCTGTCGGGGTGCAGCGTGCCCTCCTTCCCAGGGCATGGGGGCCGCCGCCTGCCCCAACAGCCGGGGTGTGACCCCCACGGGCAGCGCCATCCCCGCAGCGTTCCTCAGCCTGTTCTTAATTGGCTTCCCCCTCGTCGTGACGGAAGGAGGCTTTAATTAACGCTGTTGCTCACCAGGTGCTCCGGCAGTGCCCGTGTCGCAGGGAAGGGCCTCCCGGCAGCACAGAGCCTGCCATGGCTGGTGGTGCGGCCGGAGGGTCCTTCCTCTGCCTCAGGGGCACCTCTCTCGCCCTGTCTCTTCGGTGTTTGGGCAGGAAAACGCCTTCGCTCCTTTTACTTTGTTTTTGGGACTAGCTCTGCCCGGCTGGTGCTGCTGCCTTGGTGCTGCTGGGCTCTGGAGCCGGCAGTGCCTGGCTCTGCCTGCCCTGGGGCAGCTCTGTGCGGTGCCCTGCCTTCATCAGTCCTGCCGGCCAGAGCCAACCCTGCCCAGCCTCACCCTCGTCCTCCTCTTCCTCCTCCTCCACAGTTCGATGCTGAATTCCGCCGCTTTGCCATGAAGCGCTCCGGCGCGGGCAGCTTCCAGGACTTTTACCGGCTGCTGCAGACGGTGCACCAGATCCCACGGGTGGACGTGCTCCTGGGCTACACAGACATCCATGGAGACCTCCTGCCCATCAACAACGACGACAACTATCACAAAGCCCTGTCCTCTGCCAACCCCCTCCTCAGGGTCATCATCCAGAAGAAGGGTAAGTGGGATGTGGAGAAGGGCGCTGGATCTGTTCTGCCCATCAGGAGAGATGAGCCATGTCCCATGGCATCACACCTTCCAGCCACTGCTTTGGTGGTTGGGTGTGGAGATGGTGGCACTGGGAGGCTCCCAGAGCCCTGCCAGGGCTGTGGCACCCACGTGAGCTCTCCCTGGCAGCCGAGGGGCACCCGCCCCAGCCCGGCCCCGTGCGACCCCGTGAGCAGAGGCAGATCCTTGCAATTCACCCCTTTGAAGTCATGGTTTCCAGCCAAGATTGCGTGGGCTCCCTGATAACACCCGTGTTATTCCTATGAGCGCTATGCTGGGAGCCCCATCCAGTTCCCCGCCCTGAGGAGGCAACAGCCATCATTTTGGCAGAGCTCTCAGGGTGCTGCTGAATTTTAGGCATCGGGAAGAGACTTGCTGCCTCCCTGGCAGCCCACGGGCTTGCCCTGACCTTAGTGGCATATTTCCAGAGGGCCACTTACTTGCACAGGTGCATGGAATTGCCCTGATAGCAGTGTCCTGTCGAGGATGGAAATCTCCCAGTGACAAACACTCTGGGTACTTCTCTTCACAGGGGAAACAAGCCCGTCCCCTTCCACTTGGTTTAGTAGCACCAGGGTTTTCTCTTTAGTAGCATCATCAGTAAGCAGTGCAGAGCCAGAACCTGACCCAGAGCCCCAGTTTTCCTGCTCTGGCACAGCATCCAGAGCAATTCCATGTTTCCAGCTCAGTGGTACAAAGTCTGTGGGTGAGGGGTGATGCCAATGGCCAGCCTTGGCTTGTGTGCCATTTTTTCTGGGCTTTTGCATCAGGGTGGCGTGGGATGCCCTGGATGTGCATTTTCTCTGTGGCCACACAGTGTGGGGCCAGCAGCAGTGATTCAGGCTGCTGGAGCCCGTGTTGTGCTCAGGGGCTGTCACTGCCAGTGCCAAACCATCCCATTCCTGGAGCAATGCTTGGATCCAGGCTGTGGCACAGAGAGCTGGAGCAGGGGTGGGTGTGCCAGGGCTGCTGTGGGAGCATTGCTCCTGCTCCCAGAGCCACCTTGTCTGCTGCTGGAAAAAGCCTGTGACTGAGCATGCCAAGATGGCACAGTGTGGAGGGCAGGAGCCACAGCCCTGGCACTGTGGGCAGTGTGATAAGGAGGGCAAGGAGGCAACACCAGCAAGCCCCAACAGCCGGCTGTGCCTGCAGGAGAGGGGCCAAGGGGCCGGCAGCACCATGGGGAGGTGTGCAGAGAGGCCAGGAGCAAGCCCTGGGTGAGTCACAGCTGATTTAAAATGGATCCAGGTCATCCCAAGGCTGGGCTGTCGTTGAACCGGTCCGGGTCGCTGAGGAATGTGGCTGCAGAGCCTCTCACAGTGCCGGGCACGGGGAGCTGTGCACACCTGTGTAGGTAGGTGTGCACCCATCAGTGGGCTCTGCAGCAGCCAGTCCTGCAGCAAGAGGGCAAAAAGCAAAGGTTGGGTTCCCCTCTGAGCCATCACCCCATTGGGTGAAGCCATCCTGGCTGGGACAGTGGCACTGGTCCTCCTTGGCTGGGCCAAGGCTCATGGAAAGGGCAGAGGAGAGCCTGGGACATTGCCAGGGCCACCAGCAGGCTCATCCTTGGCGTGCTGGACCTGCCTGGCCCAGCCACTCTGTGCCCCTTGGAGAGGAGCTCGTGTGCTGAAATAGCTGTGGGAAAGCCTCCGCCGCCCTTCCCTGAGCTAAAAATATGCCAGGCTGTGTGTGCAGGAAGATATATATAAGCCAGGAGCCCTGGCAGGCTGGCTTGACTAGGGAGAAATCCCATGTCCCCTGGGCTTGGGGACATCCCCAGCACTCCTGAGGCTGGAGTGGGGTCTGGATGCTGGTGGGGGGCACTGTGGGGAATGTGCTGACCATGCAGCGTCCAGATCTGGAGTCCCACATGGAAAGGGATGGGGAGAAACCAGAGGGGAACGAGGGGATGCTCCCCAGCTCTTGGTGGATGGAACCAAGGAGGATGTGTTGGAGCTGGGCCCCACAGAGCAGCCCCAGGGCAGGGTCCAGGAGGAGCGTCAAACCCTGTATGAAGGTGCATAAGAGACAATGGCATAAATCACAGTCTGGGATGTTCAGTGGCCCTGGGGATGCTGCAGCCCTGGGATGGATCTCTGGAAGCTGGGAAGTCTCTGACCTTGGGGATGGCAGGGTTCTATAGCACATGGTGTCAGCCATCCCCAGCCCATGCCAGTGATGGCCCTGCTGTAGTGAGGCCTGGGGACTCTGGTGGTGGCTCCCAGGGTTGGACTCGCTCTCAGAGAGTTTGCTGCCACTGCAGCACTCCTCGTATGGGGGGTCCCCTCTCCCCAGACCCAAACCGGGGCATGGCTGCAGCTCCCAGGCCATCAGGGCTGGCAGCTCTAGTGTTAAACTGCAGAGTTTGGCTTAAAGTGTGATTAAGGCTGAATCACTGCCTCGATCCCACTAATCCTGGCCTGTGTATGATGGGTAATCCCAGGAGATGGGCCCCAGCGGAGACAGGCTGCAGGGAAAGCCAGGGTGATGCTCTGGGGAGGAAAAGCCGGTGAGACCTGTGAGCGGGGCCCTTCTGCTGCCAGCTCCCCCAACACCTGGGGCCAAGGGCACACGGTCGCATCCCCAGGTGGCTGCGGTGTCTGACCTGTGTCCTCCCTTGCTCCCTACAGCAGAGTCTGATGCCAGTGTCTTCGCCTCCAACTCCCTGCAGCGGAAGAAGAAGGGGCTGCTGCGCCCCGCGCACTACCGGGCCAAGCCTCACCTCCTCATCGGGATGCCCCAGGACTTCCGCCAGATCTCCTCCATCATCGACGTGGACATCCTGCCCGAGACCCACCGCCGCGTGCGGCTCCACAAGCACGGCTCCGACAAGCCGCTGGGCTTCTACATCCGCGACGGCGTCAGCGTGCGCGTGGCCCCGCAGGGCGTCGAGAAGGTGCCCGGCATCTTCATCTCCCGCCTGGTGAAGGGCGGCCTGGCCGAGAGCACGGGGCTGCTGGCGGTGAGCGACGAGATCCTGGAGGTGAACGGCATCGACGTAGCCGGCAAGTCCCTGGACCAAGTGACGGACATGATGGTGGCCAACAGCCACAACCTCATCATCACTGTCAAGCCGGCCAACCAGCGCAACAACGTCATCCGCAGCAGCAAGGCCTCGGGCAGCTCCGGCATGTCCACGGACAGCACCCCCAGCCAGCAGACCCCCAGCCCGGCCTCGCAGTACCTGAGCAACTACAGCACGGCCGAGAGCGACGAGGAGGGCGACCTGGTCATCGAGAGCGACAGCGCCTCCCACTACATCCCCGGGGGCTGCCCCAACGGGGGCCCCGCGGACGGACCCCTCCAGCGCAGCCTGTCCCCCCACAGCTCGCGGGGCTCCCTGCAGTCCCTGGGCAGCCACGACGGCAGCCCCGGCCGGGGCAGCGGGCGGGAGGACGGCACCCTCCTCACCCTATAGCCGTGGGGTCCCGTGCCACTCGGCAGCCGGCTGGGCTTCTGCTCATCCCGGCTGGATGTGGACACCAGGGTGATGACGCGGTGTGGAGCGGGGCTGCCCGCTGCCCTCTCCCACCACCTGCATCCCTGCGAGCCCCGCTGCGGCGCCTGCTCGCGCCGGGCACTGCCCCTCCGAGCCCCCTTGCTCCCCCTTCCAAGCAAGCAGGGATTTTTAATTGTTTTCTCGAAATATGCATCATCAATTAATATATTGCAATGGACAGTAAAACCTTTTCTAGAAAGCACCACGCCTGTCCCTGGTTCGTGTCACCGCAGGGAGGAGGGGACAGCAGGTGGGGACCCCAGCCCTGTGCACGTGGCAGTGCCTGGGAGTGGCAGCCTTGGCCTTGGCACATGTTGTGGCTTTGCTGCTGTGCTGGGTGGCCCCAGTGAGGCCCAGACACCTGGCCTGGCAGCAGTGCCCTGGCTGTTGCTCAGCCCTGCAAACACTGCTGGGGGTGGCACAGCTCAGTCCTCCTCCTCCAGCCCCAAGCTTGGGGTGGGGGGGCCATACCTGCCCCTCCTGGGGCTCCCAGCACCCTCAGTCCCTCTCCATCACCAAAGGGGCCAAGCTGATGGTGGCTTTGGCCTTTGCTTTGCTATTGGCCTGGCTCAGCCCTGGACTAGCACCTTCCTGCCTGCATGAAGGGACAGAGCAACACTGTGCTGCTGGGACCAGCTGGACCTGCAGTGGTGACAGTGACAGCTTCTCCTCCTGTCCTGGCTGGGAACGGGCCTGGGTAGATCATGGCTGGCCATCCCCATAGTCCTTCACCCCTCCTGCCCCAGCTCCTGCAGCATCAGCGTTCAGCCCCAACAACTGTGGCCCAACCTGACAGGGCCCCCAGCCATGTTTGCCAGCGAAGCAGCCCAGGCACAGGTCTGGCAGGGAGTGGGCATCTGAGGGCAGTGCTTTCCAGCCCATTTGCCCCAGCAGAACATGGGGAGCAAGACCCTTCATGGCACAAGGGCTCTCCCAGAGTAAACCCCATGGGAAGTGAGCCAGTGCCCCAGCCTGGCTCCCCTGGGGCGATGCTGGGTGCACACCCTGGCTGGCAGCAGAGCCGGTCACCTCTGCAGGAAAGGAGGGCTGTGTCCCATTTGCTTTCCTGATTCTCAAAACTCAAACCACATGCAGCTCCCTGTGCTGCTGTAGCCAAAATCTTGCAGCAGCCACACAGGAGCAGCCAGGTTGGATCAGCACCGAGAGCAGGCAGGGAGAGCAGCAAGAGCTGAGGACACACAGTGCACAGCCGGGCCCAGACAGACCTGAGAGCAGAGCTGACAGCAGGGCTGGTTAGCCCAGGCTTGTTTTGGGCAGGGAGGTGCCTCGGGGCTGTGCCCATGGCCCCTGGTTGTTCCCATCCAGCCGGCTCAGCCTGGCTGTGGTGTTTGCCCTGAGGCAGCCCCAGGATCATGTGGGGTGATTTTCTGGTTGGCATCTCACCTCCTCCAGCCCTTGAGTGCCAAAAGTTTCCCTGGCCCTTGGCAGCGGTGTCGGCCCAGCCCTGACATCCCAGGGCACTGCAGAGCGCCAGCAGGGCTGGAATGCTCCACAACATCCCCACCCCACAAAATCCTGCCCAGGATGGAGCCACCCCTGTAACAAGGCAGCTACTTGGGGATCCATGTGCAGTATTTCCACCCCACACAACAAAAGAGATGGGGCAACAACACAAGCTCCAACGAGGGAAAGTTTGATGGGACTTCAGGGGAAAAAGGGTGTATCACCTAAGGGTGGCACCGTCTGGGGACAGAGCCTCAGCAAGGTGGTGGTGGCCACCCTGTCCTTGAAGATTCTCCTAATTCAGCGGGACATGGGTCCAAGCTGTGGCACTGCCCCTCTGCTGAGCAGCAGATGCACCCTCCAGCAATCCCTTCTAAAACAATGCCTTCTAAAACAATCCCTTCTTAAATTTTCCTTTGCTTCATGCAGCAGGATGCCTGCAAAGGTCTGCACAGGTCCCTGTGTGGCACCTGAAGGTAAGGAGGCAGCGAGCTCTCCTCTGTGATGGCATCTGCCCAGCCCTGTCCTGCACATGCTCCACTCCATGTCCACCACTGTGTCCCAGCGCCCAGCCTTGTGAAACCCACGGCTCATCCCCTGCCTGCACTGTGCCAGTGCTGCAGGTCTTTGCTGCCCACCACCACTCCTCAGGCCCTGCTGGGCCAACTGGGAGCTGCACAAACACTGAGAGATGGAAATGATGATTTATTAGAGTATCTCCTGCCCCAAGACAACAAAGGCTTCTCCAGACATCCCACCAGATTGCCTTGCCAGCTCAGCCCTTCCCCAGGCAGAAAGCACTGAAGCTCTGTGCCTTTTCCTTGTCCCAAGCTGTCCCCAACCTGCTGAGCCTGCAGGTGCTCAGGATGAGCCATGACCACGGTCCAGGCTCAGGAGAAAAACCGTGGCAAGGAACACCACAGGCAGCAGCATGGGAGAGCTCCTACAAGTATCTAGAAGTGGGAAAAAATGGGAAAATACAAGGTGATGGCATGGATCCAGAGAAGAGAGCTGATCTGTGAGAAGTCAAGCAGCACAGAGACAACTGTTCTCCAGACCACTGAGCAAGGAGTATATTAGGTCATCTCCCTCCCTTTTCTGTGGACAAGACACAGCACTGGAGGGTGAGCAAAGCATGCCAGTTGAACATTGGACACTGTACCAGCACCTGCATGGGCCCAGGGTCTGGAACATGCCTTCCTCTCCTTCCCTCCTAAAGTGATGTCCATTCCTGCACAGCAAGGAAGGATATTCGTGCAGAGCAGCACAGCACAGTGGCCCCACTGGCTCAGGAGTCCAGCTTGATGAAGACCTTGGGCCTCGAGAAAATTTTGATTGCCTCTTCTATCTGGGAGAGCTTCCTCTCCAGCTCTACCCGCCTGTTCTGCATCTTGAGGGAGTCTCCACGCATTGGCAGCAGAACCAAGTCCTTTATCAACTGCTCCTGGCCTGTAAAAAGAGAAATAAGACAAGTAGTGTAAGTTGAAGAACAAATAAATCCATCCTTTTCCTGACACTATGACCCCATCCCCAGCCATGAGAATGATGGCAGCACTGGAACACGGACCTAGAATCCTTCTATTCAAAGCTCAGCTGGATGAGGACCTGAAGGACCTGCTCCAGCTTTTAAGAACCAAGGATTGTACTAGAGACCTCTGAGGGTCCATTCCAACTAAAATCTTTCCAACATTTTAGGAGTAATAGTAACCCTAACATCGGGTCCACTGGACAAGCCTGCTCCAGAGAGCCACTCCTGTAACCTGCAGGTCCCACCAAGCTGCAGGAGACTGACTGCTCTTTCCACACACACAGCTCACATCCTGCCTACACACGCCTTATTCCAGGCAACCCTTCAAGTGGCAGGAATCTGTGGCCCACAACTCTCTTCCCCCCAAGCAATCCTGGCTAGGATTGCTTGTTTTTCTCAGCTGGAATCCCCATTTTTTTTCCCTCTTACTCTGCTTCAGGTTGCCGAGGGTCTCCAGCCGCTGGTCCTCCGGCATCATGGTGTGGCCAGGCGGCGTGTCGGGATCTGGCAGGTTCCGCAGCCGCTCCTCCATCTGTTTGCGCCACAGCTCCTTCCTCTCCAGCAGGCTGCAAGGCAAAGGAGAGCAGGTGTTGGCACATCTGGCAGGAGGGGCAGCCCAGGGACACCGGCAGAGAGCAGGAATCACGACCTTCAAACCCCGCTACGCTCCACGTCACTGCCCGAGGACCAAAGGGATCCACGTGCTGGCACACGCCCTCGCTGTGGAGGATACAGGCGGGTTTAGCCCACACATGAGCAAACACACTCCACGTGCACCAAAGGGCTGCTGGAAGAGACACACTCAGGGCAACACATGCTCCTTGGAGACAAGGGATGCTGCTGCTCGTTTCTGGCTCACTGAGTCCTCGCAAAACTGTCTGTGGGCCAGTGGCAGAATGAAGTCAGACAGAGCAGCTCATGGCCGAGGATGCACAGCCAAAGGACTGACACCGTGGTCAGTCCCAGGACAGGGGCACCCAGGCACAGCCTTCCACATAGAACCCTCAAATGCACAGCACTAGTTGGATGTTCTTCAGGTCCAAGGCAGAGTGAACACTTGTGAGGCAGAGTGGGCTCTCTGCCCCTCCAAAACTAGACCTTTTAATGCCGAAGTTGCATCATGTGGAGCAAAGCTCATGAAGGGGCAGGAGCACACAGAGCACCCCACATCAGCATCACTGTACAGTGGCAAGCAAGGGAGGAGGAGACAAAACTCCTGAGCCCAGTTGCACTGGCCATGTGATGTTTGTTAAGTCAGGAAGGCAGGAGGGACAGTGTTTATTCCCCAGGCCACAGTAAATGGCGCTGCTGTGCATGGTGAGTGTGCCTCTGTCCCCAGCCCCTCTCTATGCAGAGGCTGGGGCATGCAGTGAAGGCTGTTACAGGGGGGTCATACATACTATTGGGGGACATGGCCCTTCTGCTTGCTGTTGTATTCCTCCTGCTCCCGGTGCTTCTGTTCCAGCAGCTCGGCCAGTGCCTGCAGGGACTGGGAGCGGCGCAGCGGGGCCCGCTTGGCATTGCAGGCATTGTGCTTGATGAAGTCAATGCCCCTGCCCTCCACCTGGATCTGGAAGAAGAGAGAGCGAGGGATCAAGGGCCCTCTGGGCACACACACACAACCAGGAAACCACTGGGATGCATGGGTGCCAGAAATCCCTGGTATGGATGCAGTTAGTGTGCCACTCACCTTGGTTTCAGCACCCTGTGCTTCTGGAGTCTCTGTGTCTGCTCTTTTGGCTCTGACAGGCCTTGGGGAGAGCAGTCTGCAGGGCTTGATCCCAGAGCCACAGCGAGAATATGCTCTCAGGAATTTCACAGCCTCAGGATTTGGAGGTGGGGAGGTCTCCTGGGGAAGGCAAGGAAAGATCCACTATTGGAGGGAGACTGGAGCAAAGAGAAACCCATCCAACCAACTTTGGGTCGTCAACCATGAGCTCAGCCACAGGTTTCCAGCAGGCACACGGCAGCACACGCTTTCTGCCATGACTTGGCAGAAGTTCTTGGGGGAAGGCAATCAGTAGTCAGCCAGCAAAGGCCAACAAAGCAACAAATCCAGCCCTGGAAACAGAACTTTGTAAAGAATTGCTAAGAGAGGAAAATCTGCAGAAACGTGCATTTGGATCAAATGCATGTGCAGCACTGAGTGGAGAATCCCTCTTTACTGACTAACCTGGTAGGCACAAAAGGAGAGTAACACCAGATATCCCAAAGGATACCTACTGGAGTGAGGGACAAGCTAAATCCATGGACATTCCACACTGACAGTGATAATGGTTCCTCAAAACCCAGCAATCTTGCTGTGAAGGACAAATGGCAGCGTGGGGTAAATGTGCTGAAAGGCAGGAGACACAAGGGAGAGACACATCTCCCCTGTTGGCAACACCAGACACCTTGAACTCCCAGAAGTCATCCCACTTCCACGGATCCAGAGGAGGGCTGACCTGCCACAGGAAGCTTTAATGAAGTGGCACAGGTAGGCATGAAGCTGACTGCTGAGGTGCTGTTCTCAAGTGCTGCTCTGCTCAGCATCTCAAATCTGTGGTTATATCACTCTAGACAGAAAAAAGAGTGGAGAGTGAAGGAGTCCGGTGGAATTGCATCTTCAAAGGCCGTGGTTAACACTGGCACAAGGTGACACTACTTGATGTCTAGCAGGTGGTCTGGGACTATCTCCGAGACAACCTTTTTGCAAACAAACCCTGAAAATTGAAAGTTGACACTGTTGCGAGGGGGTGACCTTGTGATAAATGCAACCAGGGCACTGCTCTGCTCTTGGAAGAGACAGGAACTACACAGGGCAGCCCCCAGATCTTTACAGGTACCCGAAGTCTCAGCAGCAATCTCAGCTGAACTGCAGCCCCTCAGGGCAGATTCCTTCTTGCCTGGCCCATTTAGCTGGGCAGAGCTGCAGACTGATGGTGGGATCAGTCAGTCACATCAGTGGTTTTGGTGTAAGGAGCAGGGTATGTGATGTTCCTCAGCACTGCTCCAAATATGATCAGTCTTGTTTCAACAGGAGCCAGAAGACCTGGATCTCTCCAGTAAGTTAATGAGAAGTGCCTTTCCTTAGCAGGGCTGGCTCAAAGTCGAGTAAGGCTGTGGTTTTATGAGCACGCTAGCAGAGCACAGCACGTTCCCTGGGAGCACTGGGACTGCCAGAGCCCTTTCCAAGGCAGCTGCTACAGTCAACAGCCTCAGGGACAGATGAGAGAAAAGAAACTCTGCATTAGTCCTCAAGATCTAACAGAATCAACTTAAACTGAGCAGCAGCAGCTTCACAGAGGACGGAGATCCTTCAAAGGGAACACCTCAGCTCCAGGAGAGCCACAGTAACAGTTAAAGCTAAGTGAGTCAGCGCCAGGGCCGCCTGTCACCCCTCTGGAGGAATCCACAGAGCACAAGTAACACACCACGCAGAAACTGCCTGCGCAGAGACCACCCCCTCCCCCCAGAACAAAGGAAGGAATGATCTCAATCTTCCTCAGATTCGTCAAAAGAGCGTAGGCTCTCGTTCCTGAAGCACACGTGGGTTTGCTCCCGTGTGTGGAAGGGTCACCGACATCAGAGAGGTTGGTGGCACCCCAGGAAGAAGGGACAGAGGTTTGGGAATGATCTTGCCAATTTTTGCAGTTGCTGTCGATACACGTCATTTTAAGCGTCAAAAGTTGGCCACAGATGAAAGGAAAGCAATGCAGAGATAAGGAGGAACTTGAAGACTCCAACTCAGCAAGGGAGTACTGGGGGAAAGCTTGTGCAGGAGCTCAGGCTCAGCTTGCACCCACTGTCTGCACAAGCTCCCTGTATCACTGGGAGCATCCCAGGCAGGGAATACGGCTGGGAGAGGGAACCACTTGGAACCCACCACACCGGTGTGATGAGATTTCCCTCTTCTCTGCCTCCCCTGCCTGGAGGGCTGCTTGGCCAGACAGGACAGGGATTATTATTATTGCAGCACTCACTCTCTGGACCCAGACCACATGCTCTCACTCTGCTGCCATGTCTGCCCCTTGTGCTTCAGCACCGAGGTGCCCCCACACCCTGTCGGTTCTGTGACTCCCCAGTCTCCATCATCCCACTGTCCCTCGTGGCTGAACCACATCCCAAGCCAGGAGAGTTCAAGAGCTCTGTAGGTACCAACCTGCAGTTTGGCCTTCACCTTTGACTCCACGTTTTCATATTTCTGGGATTTCCACAGAGCTTTCACAGGCTTGGGCTGGCTGTGCTCTTGGGCTCGCTCCTTCTCTTTGCACCTCTTCTGAATCTCCTTTATCCGCCTCACATTTTCCTTCTCGTAGTCCTTGGGCTCTTTCCCTGCACAGCAAGGGAAGACACACCTTCACCTCCCAGACACTGCCAAGGGATGCAGGCTCTTGGAGCACTGGCACCAGAGCCCACAGCTCTGTCTCCAGAGGTGGTCCAACAGCCCACAGAACCTGCAAGTTCTGCCCTCTCCTGCAGACTGGGCCATCTCTGCATCCCTCCCACGCTAGGTGCACACTCCTGGACTGATTCTTCTGCCAGAGGATCCCACAGTGCTCAGATGAGCATCAGCACAGGTCTGTGCACACTGCTGGTGTTCACAGCCTCCCTTGTTCTCAGTGGCCCACTTCTCCCAGTATGGACTGTGCCAGCTGTGCCAGGATCCTCCCAAGAGCAAGGCCAACTCCCATCCCATGGAATCAGCATCCCATGGTGATGAAGTAGGGAGGGCTGGCTAATGGCAGCTGCAGAACTGTAAACTTGCACTGTTCCTGGTTTCAGGGTCAGCCACTGTCCCACGTTCAAGTGGACATCACCGAGGTTATGGATTGTGGAGGGTTTTTTTGTTTTGAATAAAAAATTATCCTTCCTTGGGCTTCCCAGGACAGGGAAGATCTCAGCTGACACAACCAGACCCTCGTCCACTTCCCTCCTGCATGGGCACAGCAGTTGTGGCAGTCACCAGCTGGCATCCGCCACGCTGCCCCTAGGCTGGGGGCAATGCCAGCACATGAAACAAACCAAATGACACCCAGGGCTCAGCCTTATCTCCTTCCTGGACCTCTGAATGTACTCTGGGTGACACCCCTGGAGAGGGAAACATCTTCTGCAAAGATGTTCTCAGTATCTACCTACAGACACTCTTCCCAAATCCTGCCTGGCTTCACCAGCAAGGAATTTGCCATGTTAAACATCCTCTATACACGAAGGTTTCATTTGATTCATATATATTAGTTTGACTGAAGTCCCTCTTCCAGTTGTAGACCTGGTCCAGGCTGGAGCCATGGAGACCATAACAGCACCTATCCAGCACAGGTGACACCACTGCCAGGCCAAACGCAGCAGATCCAAGGAATCCACCCAACTCCCTGATGCTCCATCCCTGGCCCAAAAGGCAACTCAGGCCAGCAGTGACTCGGCTGTACTCACTCTTGACCGGCAATCCCCCGCCAAGGGAGATCCCCTCGAGCTGCAGCAAGAGGCCGAGTGTCCCCTTCCGCCCCTTCTCCAGGAAGTCCTTTCCACTGGGGCGAATGCGAGGGCTTGGCTGGGCCTGGCGGGCACTGCCCAAAGCAGAGTATGGGTTGGGAACTGGGTCCAGGGGGCCAGAGCTCAAATGCAGCTTCTGAGCATTTCCTTCCAGCCTCCCTTGAGCTACAGAGAAAGAAAAAGGAGACCCTTCTCAGGAAATGATCATCTCATAGTTTTCTTCACTCACAGTCCACAAACAATGCTGAAGACCCCCTCTCCACCTCTACTTTCCCATTTTTCAACCAGCTGTACAGATCCCCTTTAGGATCACCATCCATGAGGCAGCAGAAGCACCTGCACTGGTGTGAATGGAGACTGTCGAGGACACCAAAGGATAAGGACATCAAACATGCAAGCTGTTGTGCCAAAGCACAAACCCACACATCTGTAGCAAGCACCAAGGACTCACCTGAGAAGGGGCGTTTGTAATACTCTGGAAAAAGCGTAGGGTCTGGAGGAATGGGGCCAGAAATCCTGGATGGCCCCTCACACATCCTGCCACACGTTGCCCTGCCTCTGCCACAGAAACCAACCAGCACTGAGAACAGAAATGAACAGGGCTCACTGAGCCACTGAAAAGCTACATTAAATATAAATATAAATATAAATATAAATATAAATATAAATAATAGAAATAGAAATAGAAATAGAAATAGAAATAGAAATAGAAATAGAAATAGAAATAGAAATAGAAATAGAAATAGAAATAGAAATAGAAATAGAAATAGAAATTAGGGGAACTTCTGACCTTTGTTAGAGAGCTCACCCCCAGCTACAGAGATGACCTGCAAGTAGGAAACCACCCTGAAGTGGACCTCATGCAGGTGAAATGAAGGGTCCAGCAGCACCATCCCTACTGTGGCTCTAATCAGCATTTTTACCAGCACTGAACCTGAAATGTCCGTGGTTGCTGCAATATCAGTACCTTCAAAACAGAAAATCCTTCCTGGCTCTGTTCTCCCATACAGGAACATTTAATGCAAACACACAAAGAGCTGAGCTGCTCTCAGATCAGCTCCCTGTGTGTCTTCAGTAAACAGGAAACACAAGGTAGCTGGCCATGATCTGACAGGTTTTGGCCTGAGATTTGAATTATCTTGCACCTTGGGCTCCCTCTAAACAGCTCCTGTGGTTCAAACAGCCTGCCCAGAGGAAGCTGAAGCCCCTGCTCCACCAGGCTGCATCCTCCCTGAGAACACACCTGTGTTGTCACCATCCCTGAGCAGGCTGGGAATGAACCTTAAAAGGAACCAAGATAAAACACTTCACTGCAGGATCATGCAGGGCCAGACACTGGGTTTATCGGGAAGAACCCAGCTGGTTTCTCAGGTCTTGGGGAGAACAGTCACCTGCTTAGAAAAAAATATCTCTAATTTCCAAAGTACTTTTCAGTGCAGCACAGATCTGCTAGTCCCTGCCCTGGCCCACACTGGTCCCTGTTCTATTTCCCCTTCCCATGATAGCAGGAGAAAAGACCCTTCCAGCAGAAAGGGGCAGGAGCTGTGCTGCTCACCAAGATCCCCTGGACAGCATTTTTGTGCCTACAAGAAACCCGAGGGGCTTGCTCCCTGCTCAGAACACAAGGATGCAGGATGCCACCCCAGCAGGCACAGGCTGCTGGTGAGCTCTCAGCAGGTGCCACAAGAGCCTCACTGCCTCAACAGAGTCACACCGTGATTTTGACAGGCGCCAGGGCAGCGTGGCTGGAGTCACTGCTGTGAGAGCTGGGGCTACAACCTGCATGCCCTGACTCCTGAGGCATCATTCGAAGGTTTCTGAGACAACCCTCCGGGAAGAACCCCTTTCAGGATCCTTGGCATGCCGGCACTGACGGGACACAGCATCTGCAGTTTAATTTATAAACCAATAAACGATCAGTACAAGGCTGAGTGAGTCTGAGTCATAGCAACTAATGCACTGCAGTCTTCCTTGGTAAATCACCCCTGTTGACATGAGACCCATTAGCAAAACGCTGTTATTCATCTCCTGGACACAGCAGCAGAGGCAATGTAAGCAGTGCTGACTACTGCACACCAGCATTGCATGTGCAGCCTGTACCCAGCTGCTCTGGGAAAGCTATTTCTGAAAAGCAGGCACAGACTCTCAGCCAGAGATAAAAGGACGCTGGCTTGGTATTATTTAATCTCCTTGATAATGGATCCAACTAAGCCAGAACAGGCTCTCTCATTCTAGAAAAAAAAAACAAACGGGAAAAAAAAAGCATTCACCATGAGATCACTCCAGAACAGCTACTGGCCTTGAAATGCACATCTGATCTTGATCTGAACTCGTGTTCCAACCCAGTAATTTACATGCAAAATGACAGGCTGAAATCAAGACCTGTAACAGAGCAGACAATTATTGCTGGGAGTTGAAGGAGGAAAGGCAAGTTGATGGGAGGCGGGGGATGGAAGGCTCGTTTTATACCTTCACATCCCAACTGCACCCTGCCCTGCTGCAGGGAATTTGCAAATGACACCTACTCCCTGATTTGCAAGTCACATCACCCCTGGATTGGGATCTTGCAAGATCAGACAACCTCATTACAACAGTAAGCATCTTGCCCATCTAGGTACCTATAGCGAATGCCCCTATGTGGGACACTGGCCCCCAGTACCAGTCTCCCAGCCCTGGGAAGCAGCTGCCAAACCACTGGTACAGAATTCCCAAGCTGCTGCTCTGCTCCTGCTGACCATGGGCCTGCTTGGGGGACACGAGTGAGAGAACCTCATGGCTCACTTCTGCCAAGTGGGGATGTGTGGAGCTCCTCTGCTGCTATTCCTGCCTGCTTGGTCTGCAGCACCAACAGTCCTGTACTGAGCCAATTCCACCCACTACTCCTCTATCAAACAAGTAATTTCTTTTGCTGGGTTCGTTCTCTACCTGTGTAACCTCCCATCCAAAAGCAGTCTGGCTTTTCCCTGCACATGAGGATCAGAGAAGCACTGGATCAAGCACCAGGGAAACACAGCAGGAGCAGGTGCTTGTGAGCATAGAGGAGAGGTAAGAGGGAACAGGGTCAGCCCTGGGCTGACCTGATCACTGTCTGCACCCAGGACAGCATCTTCTCTTATCACCATGTTAGAAACCTAAACATCAACAACACAGTACCTGACCTGCTCCCACCAGAAAAACACCATTCAGTGCACTCACAGGCTGTGAGATGCAGGCAGACTCTGCAAAACAGGCTGGTTAAGTCCAGGTACACAGATACATGTGTGCAGCTCCTCTCTGTTCTTACCCCCTGCCAGCCTGTACACTCACAGGGAAGCAGCCACAGGGCTGCCTCAGCCCTGTTCCCTGCCCTGTACAGGAGGCACAGGGTAACCCAACAACTTTAGCATTGCTCACTCACCCTGGCTGAGCCTGGAGGGCTGCTCACTTCTCCCCCAGGACCACAGTTTAATGTTGGCCTAGGAGTCAAGCAGTGCAGGCTCCAGCTCCCTCTCTCCCAGAGCGTCCCTGTAAGTTTAGTAACCATTAACTCGACTCTTTGTGCCCTTTGCTGCAGCTGACCAAGCAGTAAAAATGCTACTTATCCCTTTGGCAAACTGAGACCTTTCAGAGCCTGTAAGAACCACAGCTTCCTTTTGTTACTTGTTTTTGGCATCAAAGTAAACTACAAAACACGGGAACAGACAAGGCTTGGGCAGATGTATTTCACACCCTTGGACCCACTGCATCTGACTTGGAAGCATTCCCTCTTCTTCACAGACGACATTTTCGCTGTTCCTGTGTCCCTGGCCAGGAAGCTGCTACCACACACAGAGCTGACACCAGCCCAGCTTCTTGCCTTCATGAGCCAATCTCTGCAAAAAGCATGGGAAAAATCATCCCACGGCTGAGATAAGCTGTGATAAGCAGAACAAGTCATCTGCAGCAAATCAAAGGGCTAATCTCCGTGCAGCTGGTCTTGCATGCTTGATTCCTTCCTCAACAGTTTTAGCTGAAATGGAAAGTCACATCAGGATAACTTCCACGCCTGAGGGCTGCACCAAAACAGGGCAGAACCTGGATCTGCAACCATTCCTCCTGCAGAATCAGAGGTCAGGAAATGAGGTCCATGTGCTGTAGACCTACCCAAGTGGTGCCAGTCCCTGCCTAAGCTTGCTGACTGCAATGAGAGAGGTTAATATTCTCCTTCTAATACTATTCCCATGCTGTTTCCCCCAGGCCTCACCAGCTCTTCCCCACCTGCCAGTCTCAAAGACCCATATTCTCTTTGTCTCTCTGAAAACAGAGGGGCAGGTACAGCCGAGTGCGACACCGGCGTTTGCATTCTGAACATATTTCCTGGGAGCTGGCGAGGTATCCATCGACAGCACTTTAGGAACAAAGCCAGCCTGGACAGTCTGCCCAGGGAGTCAGACGTGTGAACTGCAGCATCTGGAGCAGGAGGTGAACGAGGGACGTGCTCGGCGGTGGAAGGCGGGCAGAGACTGACGCGGGTATCGCAGGGCTGCAGCCCAGTCCTCTCCCTGAGGAGCAAGGGCAGATGACGACACCGCGGCCCCACCTCGACGCGTGGGATTCCTCCCCGACGCGGGGACGAGCCCCGGGCTGCAATTACAGGACCCGACGTGCAGCAGCGGGTCGGGCGATGGAGCCTGGAGCTGGTGCCGCAGCCCAGACCCCTCCGGCCGGGCCGGCTCGGGACCAGCACCAACCGTGCCGAGAGCCGGGACCCGCTGGGCAACACGGGACAGCCCTGGGGACCCTTCCTGGCCCCCGGGGAGCGGGGGGGGGGCGCATGCCCGCAGCGTGGCCCCGGGTGCGAGTAGCGGCCGGTTGGCTATCCCCCGCCTTCTCCCCGCGGGGCGTGCCCCTGCGCCGCGGCTCCAGCTCCAGCTCCGAGCTCCAGCTCCAGCCCTCCCCGGCCTCCGCCGCTCCAGCCCCGGACGGGCGGCCCCTCCCCCAACCTCCGATGAGGACTCACCGAGGCGAGGGGCCGCGGAGAGAGCGCTCCCGGTCGGGCCTGGGCAGGGCTGGGGCCCGCCCGCCTGGCACCGAGGGCCGCGGCCGGCCCCTTCGCCGCTCTCCGCGTTGCAACGGCCGCTTTCCGCCGGGGGGCCTGGGCCGGCCCCGCGCTGCGCCCGGCCGGCCGCGGGACACCGCGGGTCCGGCGCGGGGGGCACTGACCCCCAGAGCCGGCCCCGGGCTCTAGTGCACAACAGCCGCGTTGGACAAACAGGGATGGCACGGGGAAATCCGGGATTCGCGGCCGGGATTCGCCTCATCCAAAGGAGCGCTCCCCTGGCCACCATGCCGCTCCGCCCGTGCGGGGCAGCTGGAGGATGGAGCCAGCCCGGGAGAAGCCCCTTTCAGCCCTCTGCACAATTCTGCGGTCATGTCTCTCGCTCACCCAGGAGTCTTGGCACCGTGTTTCCTTCACTGGGATCATCCGGAGATGTTTTGTGCTTCCTTCTTCTCCTATAGGAACCGTAATTAAGATTTTTTTGCCCAATGCAAACATACTGACAAAGGCACAGAGGAAGGTTCTCAGTTCAAGGAAGACAACTTCATAACAGACCCAAAACTGGCATGAAATCAGCCAGAGCTGTGCTATCTGAATGAAGGTGGTGACTTTCAGGTGAGCTCGGGAGACATTATCTCACCCATTTTACATAGCACACAGACACCACAGACATTAGATGCTCAGAGCTATGGCAGGAACACCAGGCCTCTACCCCTTAAAGGAAGGACTCACCAGGTACTGGGTCCCAGCTGTAAGTCTCCTGTTCACTTTTATTAGGATGGCTTTAGCTTGACCAAATCAAACACGAGCACACAGCTGCATAAAGAATGTCCTCGACAAACACAACTTTTTATTTCTGTAGAAAACATGATACTTTTCAGGAAGGTCCAGCTTATCAAACAGCAGCGTGCATGTTAATATCCATAAATACACAGGGTTACAATTTAGTGGGAAAACATTTTTTTAAAAAAGCTTTCAAGTACACAAAATAAACATAGTTAAAATTGGACTATTCTTTCCACATACCTGCCTCAGAGAGAAACATTTCACAAAAGGAATGAACTTCCAGCCATCATCTGCCAACAAATCTCTCCACTGGACACAAGCTGCAGGAGGACATGAAGATGGGCAGGACCAGAGGGTTAATAGCCAGTGTTTGAGATCAGGAGCAGATTTACCCATGGCAGTTCAGTCCCTGTTCTCTCAACTATCAGGATGGGTGTAGTGTGACAGTTATCCAGACAGCACATTAAGAGAGCTGCAAGAGGTAGGAAACACCTCCTTCCTTCCACCTTCAGGCCCCAGGAAGGTTAATGCTGTACAACTTCATTACCCACGACACCGTGGCAATCCCGTGACCCTGGGAGGCATTTATTAATAGTCACAGAAATGAGAACGTGGCCCCACAGGCATGGCACCAGTGCTGCCAGGCAGTAAACACAACTGACAGACACACAGCTTATGGAAAAAAAGCTGCTGGATGCAGGCAGCCTCTTGAGTAGAAGGAATAACGTCTACAAATATGGAAGAATAGCACAATGTATCACAGACTTCCTGAAGATTTTCCTGCCAAGACAGCAACAACAGAGTTATAGTATCATTTAAATAAAACACCAGTTTAAATGAATTTGAAAGACATTTGCCACGTGCAGGAAGCCAAAAGGCCGATCCTTATGTTACCAACTCTAATCCATTCCTTCTACTTTTTGTCCTACAGGAGTTTAGAGACCTCTTACATCACTAAACTCTTTTATAAAATTTTACAAACTGAGGATTAAAATGTAAATCAGTCTCAGAGAGAAGAAAAAGGCATCTGAACAACAGATACTCCCTGATCTTGCTCTACATGCTCTCGTGGTTAAATCAGACCTGTGCAACAGGGGTTGTGTCCCATTTCCAAGCCGTGCAATGGCAGGGATCCCATGATTCACTTCAGCTACTGCAAGTGCAAAGGGCAATTCAAGTTTTCCTACCAGTCTCCAAGACAAAAATTAAATGTTTGCTAAAAACAGAAACATTTAAAACTCTTTAAACAATTTAAACCAGAACAGTTCCTATCAGAACATTATTTTACACGTTTAAAAAAAAACCAAGAAACTCAGGCTATTAAATAAGAATATACATATCTTAAAAACAGAGGTTTCTTTACATTACAGCCAGAAGTGTTAACTGTCCTATTTTCCAAGGCAGGAATATTCATAAGTTATTTCTTTGAAGTGCCTCACAGAGGTTTTGGTTGGCATCTGGTTCCTCGGTCATCACCTCCACAGCCTCCCACTCGCCCGACCTACTCGATTTCTTGATGGCCTCCACCACACTTTGCATGTACAGACCATCCTCAAAAGAGGCTGCCATAGACACAGGTTTATGGTCCCAAGTCCGACGGTCTTCCTGGTCTTGGAAAGACTGCCGCAGGGCTTGCACCATGTACACCATTCCCTTTAGGTAAAGCAGCGGGATGTCTTTAAAGCCCTTGTCCAAAAGGCCCTTGTTGACACTCAGCGAGTCTGTAAACAGCAGTTCTTCTTGGAGCGCGGTGTTTTTTTGCCCGTACAAGTCCGTCCCACGAGCTATGAGGCGCCCGGCGGACCCAACAATCATGACCTCGTGGATGAACGATCCGGGCATGTTGAAGTTGAGGGTCACAGTGCAGCAGACCCCCTCGCTCATCAGCATCTGGAACACGCAGAAGTCGTCGCTGGTGACGTGGCGGATCCCGCTGATGGCCGTGTTCTGCTTCACGAAAGTCTTGAGCAAACCGTGCACCTTCTCGGCTCTCCTGCTGATGAGGTGGGTCAGGAGGTCGATAATGTAGGTGCCCATGGTATGCAGCCCCCCCCCTCCCATCAGCTCATCACAGATCCAGTTGTACTTGTGGCTGAGCAGGCTGCCCCCGTACACCCGCACGTCGCAGATGATCACGTTGCCCACGTAGTGCTCCTCTATCAGCTGCTTCATCTTCACGAAGGCGGGCAAGAAACGCAGGACGTTGCCAACGATGCTCATCAGCTTGGGGTAATACCTGGCAGCCGTGACCATCCTGAAGGCATCCACGGAGGTAGCAGCTTTCTCACAGAGCACGTTCTTCCCTATTCCTGCAGCATGAATGGAAAAAAAAAAAAAAGCACATATTTAGCACATGTGAGCGAAACACGCTCTGATGCCCAAAGGTTGTCAAGAAGTTTTTAAGAGTCAGGCTTTCCTGCTGCAATTTCAAAGGCAGGGATCTGGGAACTAAAATGGGAATGCCAAGTGCAGCAAGACTCAGTGATGCCTCCCAGATGCTCCAGTTGCAGAGCCTACGAACTCCCACACAGGGAGGCTCCAAATAAACAGAGGATTTTTACATCATGAAAGGTAAATGTCCAAATGGCACCACATGGCATCAGAACAAAACACAGTTTGTGTGCTGTGGTTATAAAACTACTTGAATACCTGTACAGCCAGAGGGGAAAAAAAAAAATCATGTACCCTGCAGGGAAGGGGTGAGGGAAGGGGAGATTTGATTTTCATTTTGTATTTCACCATCACTATGAATATATTATTTTAAATAGATTTATATATATATATACTTTGTATTAAAGTATATATATAGATATTGCATATATCAAAGACATTCTTATATAAATATTCTGCGTACAGAACACAAGAATTAGAAATAATGTTTAGGTAAGTGGACTGTTTTAAAAGCATTTCCAATTAGAAAGCAAAACATTTTGGTCTGTGTGTGCAGCCTACTCATACAATCAGGCAAAAAGTAACTGAGTTACATAGACAAGAGCTGCCCTCCCAGGCTGACCCACTGTGGCTTTATTGCTAGTGATGCACTTTGCATTGTGCTCAGCCTGAATCGATGAGGGCAGTCGATAATTCAATTTTTTTAACTTTAAAGCAGAAATAAAGTAATACAAAAGAGCATCACAGTACAAGCTTTAACCAATTCCTACATCTGGAGCACTGCTGGTATTCCCTTTCTCATGGCAGGGCTTTACTTTTCCTGTTTTTTTTCCTGTCCTATATCTGTTCTGATAAAATACTTATCTAGACTTTTTTCAATGTAACAACCAAGGTTATACCTAGAAGTCTGCAGACATTTCCTGGTGATGTCAGACCTGAAGGTCAATCACATCACACCACAGTTTGTGCCCAGGAATTGCAGGAATCACCACACGCAGTGGTGTGAAAGCTCCTCCTTACCCAGGGGCAGACTGTGCTCCCTGCTCAGAACAGCTTTTAATAGACTCCCAATGAGAAGATGCCGGCACAGGCGCTTAAATCGGTCTCTCACACGCGAGGGGAAGGCAGATCCCACAGCGCTCTCGGTGCTCCACCTCCCGGCTGTGCCCAGCCAGCCTTTCAGGAACCCTCCGAGCCGGCCAGGGGCCAGCACGCTCCAGGGGTCAGCTACAGCTACTGGAGACTCAGAACTCCATTTCTAATAGACACAAGCAAAATCCAGTCAGGAAATAAAAAGTCTACAAGTCAGAAAACCCCTAAATCAACTTGAGTCAACAGCAGCTTTAATGAACAAAGGCTAAGGTCAAACTCCCAGCGGACACTCTGACTCCCCCACTGGTAACCCCCCATTTCAGGGACCATTTCTGACTCCCCTGTCCCCAGTCCTGCCGCTGAGGTGAGGCACAACACTCTGTTCAGTATTTTGCAGGGACAGCTGAAGCACTTGGAGAAGCATCTGGAGCTGCTTCAGTCCCTGGCTTATCTGCCTTCTTGTTTACATGGCACTTGTCTCTAGCCAGGTTACAGTAAAGTACAAGCAAACAGAGAAAGCAACAGGATGTTCAGAGCACCCTGAGCAGATCCACAGTCCTCAAAGCTTGCAGAAATAACACATGGGGTACAGCTCTGCAGCCAGTGCTTTGCCAGTGCCACTCTGCCCCTTGCACAGCCCTGGGTCCCTGCAGTGGGGGATGGAGAGCAGGAGTGGTTCATCACCCCGGGCTGCCCTTGCTCTGTGCCCGGCCTCACCCTGGCTCAGTGCTGTGCTCGTTGTGCCAGCGCCGACTGAGCCACTTGAGGAGCTAAAACTGGCTGATGCCCTTTTTTGGGAGGGCAGTCAGCACACCCACAGCTCAGCACTGCCCACTGCATTGCCAGAGTGCCAGGACAGAGACCTGGGTACACCACAACAGCTCTGGGATAATCCTGCAGCTGCCATCAGTGGGACATCCCTCCCGCTGTCCCCAGGCTCACAGAGATGGCTATGCAGCAAGGACAAGGGCCGAGCTGAAGGTGGCTACAAGTTTCCTTACCAACATAATGGCCATGCCTTTTGTTTTCCAAGGCAGAGCAACTTACATCCCTCAGCCTGTTACTATTGTTTTGGTAATGAATAATCTGAACTTTGTACCATATTGTCTTCTTAAACCACAGCTGCAAAATTTTCTGTTGAGGCCCTCACCAGCCAGGAGACCTGAGAGCCACCACATGGTTCTGGTGCTCCTCAGAGCCCTCTGTGAGCCAGGTAAGGTCACCAACTAGGCCCAGTTTGGTAAAGGAAGCTTCCTCTTTCCAAGCAGGAAGGTTAAATCAGCTCACAGGTGGGTCTAAGCCCACAGAAAAGTCTGCAAGTCCTGGAAGGAAGGAGGTGGAGCTGTGGAATTGTGTTTCCTCACCTCACAGGCAGCAAGCAAGGAGAGAAGCTCATCACAGGCTGCCCTGATGAAATGCCTCAGGGTCTGCTCTGTGCACCCCTTGGAGCAAACCCCATCTGCAGGGAGCACATCAGCTTCTGCAGACCAGCACTCCACTGAAGTTCTCCTGTTTATGGCTACGCAACTGGCTGTTACAGTAAGAGGCAGGGGAAAAAAAAAAAAGAGAATAAAAGGTCACCATTGCCAGGATTCCTCAAACAAACCATCTACTCCCATGTGTTGGCTGGGCTCTGTACATGCAGCAGCATTAGCTTTAGCATCCTGAAGAAATTTTACTCTGAGGACTTGTCATGTTCTGCCTGAACTTCGTTTCACAGGACAAATACCCCATATTTTACACTTCACTCCAGCCAGTAATTCCACTCTGTTCTCACCTCATGCAATGGTAGGTACATTTAACTGAGGGACCTGAACCACAACACAGACATTTTGTGAAATTAATTTAGTTCCTCTGAGATCAAAAGGAGCACAAATTTTAGGAGAGCTTCTTGCTTTGCCTGTTGTGGAGATAAACCATAAGATTACGTTGATTTTAATGTAAATTACTGTCCTCTGGGCTTTGATCTGTTCTGTCTGGTTCATGAACTCAAACCAGTGTCACTGCTTTGTCCCCATCATGCCAAAGTTGTACCTAGGCTTGCTCATGGATATCTGACAGTAAGAAACTTATGCAAGCCAACTGCACAGCCTAGAAAAACTGGGTCTCTTTCTCCTGCCAGGAATAAAAATGGAAGCACATTCTAAATTTAAAAAAAAAAGGTATAAAATTGTACACAAATAAGTAATAAAAATGTCAGCACTTTAAAACAAACCTCAACAAAACAAATCACAACACACAAGACCATTATCACTCTACCACATCTAGTTTTTCCTAAAGCCCAGTCTCTTGGCTAGTAAACACTGATCTGTAATACACAATTCCCAGCCAATAATTCTCTAATTATAACCATCACTGTATCAATCTCGGCTTCCAGAGAAAATGTACTTGCCATCTTTGGCCCTACCCTAGTTCTGTGTTCCTTCAGAACACACAGTGACATCAAACCACCCAACACTGGCTTGAAATAAGTCACGACATATTTGGCAGCAGATCTACAAATACCACCACGAGGAACCTGGAAAGCTGAAAGGCAAGGTCAGCATCACACTGGGTCTGAGCTGCCTGCATCAGTTTGCAGATCAGAACAACTCAGGACAGATGAAGTGAAGAGTAAGTTACCCTTTACTTCTACATCCATCCACTTCCCCAGCTGTTTCAGCTTTCCACTTCCTAAAATTGCAGTCAAGCACACATTCCACCTCTGCACTTCTGCACCAGCTCTACCTCCCTTTCCTCTTCTGGATGATGCCATCTTACAGGCTGCCAGCCTTCAAAGAAGGAATCTCAATCCCTTTTAGTCAATAATTCACCAGAGAAGATTCAATCCTCTCCTTTTAGCCCACTTGATCATCAAGAGCCAAAAGACCTAGTGAAATGCTATTACCTAACAAATGCTTAAAAGAAATTCTAGCATATCTAAAGAGATAAATTCTAACTTACAGTTCAAATATTAAAAAATCAGAATACCTTAAATTCAAAGGTCAGTACTTTAACGAGGTAAACAAACAAATCTAACAATATAAAAAAGAAAAGAAGGGGGGAAAAAAAGCCTGAAATCTCTCTCTGCATATCTAAGTGGCATTGCAAATGTTTGTGCAGGGAGTTGTTTACTTCCAAAAGAAATTACTGTAGAGCAAAGAGGCTAAGAACAACAAACCAGCCTGCCTCACATGGTCTGAGAGATTACTTACCCTAAAATTAACCCATGTGGATCTCTTGTAAACACAGTAAAAATATCACCCTTGTTATTTTCAGAATTACATGCAAACTGACACCCACGCTGTGCTACAGGAGAGGACATTAACACTACAAAGTCACACTGGAGAATTAAGAAATGTCAGGATGCCTGGGCAGTTGGCTCCCCCCTCCCTGCCCAACCAGTCTGGGATGTTATCCTTTCTCTCCCAAATGCTTTCACCCAGCCTATCTTCCTGCATTCCTTCTGCTGTCCCCAACATCTGCCCTCCTGTGTCAGGTGGAAGGATTCCTCCACCCGGGACCACACCAGTCTGCCATGGACATGGATGTCCCAGCTGAGCTCCAGGTGGTGGCCAGGGTCACAGCTGGAAACAGCAAGTCTCTCAGATCCTAACTCACAAGATTCTGTGCATGCAAACATATTTTTCAAAGTCTTTCAGGTTCCAAGTTTGGTTTTATTTGTGGGGAAAATAGAAAGGAGAACTGAACAATCCCAGGCAATTCTTGGTTTTCTAGTGCAGAACATGGGAAAATTAGAAATTAATTAAACAACTTAAGTTGTTTTGTTTTGGGGGGGTTTTTTTGATTGCTTTGTTGTTTCTTTTTATGAGCATGGAAACATTTTACCTTCTCATTATTATCTCTGATACAGCTGATTTTTATTAAAAACTCCCTTTCATAAGTTCAGCCTGAAGAAGATATGAGATATTTCAGCCCAATTGGTTCAAGCAGAGCTATAAGCAATTATAAACAGGATTTTTACAAAAAACCTAGGTAACCTTTCTCACAGACAGTGCTACCAATTCCACACAAAACCTCTAGCACTGCATTTGGTGCAACCAGAATTGTGCTGGGGTAACAGCTTCAAATTTCAATCTGCCAACGAGCTACGGATTTTTGGTCCAACTCCAAAGATAAAAAGGTACCTAGAGCCTTCACAGCAATCTGGCGGGTCAGTGGTGGGGGGATATTGATGCAAACCAAATCTACATCCTGGTGCAGCAACACATCGTCGGTCCGGCTCGTGTAGAAGGAGATGTTCATCTCCTCTGCCAGCTGCTTGGCCTCCTCTTCGGTCTTCCCCCACAGCGCCTCAATGGAGAAGCCTTCTGCCCTCAGCAAGGGTACCAGGACCCGGGCGGCGCTGCCAGTTCCAAACACACCCACTCCAGGGAGCATTTTCATCCTTCATTCATTCAACCATCAGGGTCTACACGCAGGCCGTCGGTGGAACGTTCGGCTCCTCAGCTTGCTGCCCATTCACAGCTCCTAAAATGTGAAAAGTTTTTAAGTCACTCAGCAAAAGGCACATATTGGTACCAAGCACATCTAGCCCGAATGCCACCCCCTGTCCTTTGTACAGCATTCTGACACCCTGAGAAAAACCCAATCCCCCAAAACCTGCAATCCGTAGAGACAACAGCATTAAGGGACAAGTCTAAAATGCTACTGTAGAAAAAACGTAAGAAAGCAGCTCAACAGAGTCTGAGCATCTCCTCAGCTTCAAAACTCAGCACACAGACAGACAGTAGCACACAGGACAAACCAGAGACAGCGAGGCACAAACTGGGAGCAACAGGAAGCACTGGGGGAACAGGACACAGAGTCTATCGCACCGGCAGTAAAAGCAGAGCTGTTTTAGTTGTGATGATGTAAGTCCCTAAATGAGAAAAAGGTTTGTGAGATGAGGTAATATCTTTTATTAGACCAATTGAGATAGCTGGAAATAATAGGCTTACTTTGGGGCACATAAATCTTTCTTCTAAATTAAATACACAAGCTGAAAACAACTACTTGGACCTTAACAATTTTATGGCAAATTGTTAAGTCGCTCCAGAGAACATCTAGGAAATATGTCCTGTGGGGAAAGCCTGGATTCACTGTGCTTGTTTTGCCTGGGGAGGAGAATGTTATAAGGAGAGACACTGTCAGTGTTTAAATACACAGCAAACTGCTTTCCAGAAAGGAAAAGGGCGCTCCTCTGTGTCCACTGTGGGTAGTTAAAAGCTTTACTTAACTTGGGACCATTAAAAATATCTCCTTCTGCCCATGCTATTTAATCTCCAGGAATGCAGGGTTTGAACAGAATTATGATATTCCCTACACATTTGGTTAAGTCACACTCCTTTTGTTCTTTTAAGTATTTCCTGGTAAATTAATTCCTTTGATCCCTACTTGCTGGTCTGTCTTAGCACAGCTTCTGGCCACAACTGCCCAAACTGCCTTTATAGCACCAACTTCAAGGGCAGATGTCAGAAGTCTCCTCAATCTGTGACGCCAAAGAAACCTACAATCCAGCTTTTGTTCTGTGCCTTTCTGAATTCTCATCTGCTACACCCACTCTTGACCTTTTCTGAATTTTTTTTTTCAGAAAGAAAAACATGACAAATTCAGTTTTCGTTAGAAGCTCACAATGAAAAAGCAAAGACCACGTTTAAAAAGAGAACTGGTACCAGCACCAGATCAACACCTTTGGAAAAGATCCCCACAAGCAGCAAGAATCACGAGCTGTTTCAGAAAGAGAGAGTTACTCACCTCCCCATTCTAAGATACTCTCATTAAGTCACAGCACGTGAAAGCAAATCCTGACACAGCCCTGGGCAGAACTAGCACACAAATCAAACTGCTCACAGGGCAAGTGCTTTGTTTGCAATCAGCATCTTGTTAGTCTGGGGGTGCCCACACTGCCCAGCATCTGTTATATAAATGCAACTGCAACCCCGAGTTAATTTCTAGGTATTGTTGTAGTACAGACACTAAACTAGGAAACAGAAACAGCAGCACTTGAGAGTATTTATTCTGAAAAACGCACAAATGTTTACAGATGCCATAAAATGGCTTATAAAATATTTACTTAATTAATTCAGTAGGTTTTTCCTTATTCTGTGTGATGCAGTGTTTGCAGTGATCCTGTCTTTGTCAGTCTTTATAAAGATGAACGGAGTTCATTGGAATAAACTCCTTTTTATACAACATTTAGCAGAACACTCAAATATGCTACCAACCAAGATCAAAAGGATCTTGAAAATATTTACTATTCTACATAAAAGGGTGAGATCCTGGGATACTGGCAAGGAGGATGGCTTGTACCCAGGCTTGTTTTATACAAATGACACAAATAAAAATAAAATCTTGCAACTGGATGGACAGCAAGTGTAACTTTTGAAGTCCCCACACATCTATATTTGGCAGTTTATGGGCTGGAAGAACTAAAAATGCTTACAGTAGAAAGAGCATCCTCTCCTTTTTGAAGAGACACAAAGCAAGGTGGAAGAGAGACCAGGAGTGTGTGCCTGCTTGCACCACATTGCACAGATGTGCTCAGCAATGTCACACAACATGACAACACTTTAGAAAAGGTTGATTTCTTTGGAAATGCTCTAAGAGCACAGCACAGCATGTGCAGCAGGAGACTCCTGCTACTCAGATAAGCTGATTTCAGTAACAGTCACTCATTTTAAGTGTTATTTTTTCCTGTGTTCTATCCAACTGCCCCTTTAAAAAAATCTCAGGTGGAATTCATTTTAAACTCACTTATTACCCAAATGTGATGTGCTTCTGCACTGGTACCACTAAGAGCTATTGGCACAAACACACAAAAACTGCTGATTTACTGCCATGGACCAACTCCTGATGCTCCAAGAACAGCACTGTGCCACCACAGAAGTTCCCAGAGCACCATCCTCTGGAGCTCAACATGCATGTCTGGTACTTCCCCCTCTGAGTGAGGGGAAGCAGAACTGGGAGTAATTCAGAGGAGATCAAAAGCATCAAGATCTTCTCATAAGGAAGACCTAAGAAAGAAAAGATTCCTCAGTTTGGAAGATATGCCACAGGTAACAAAATCACAAGTGGCTTTGGATGGAGAAAACCTGAATTTTCACTGTCTGTCACCACACAAGAGCATACCAAATAGAGCTCAGAGAAGGCAGGAACAAAACAATCTGAAGGAGGTAGTTTCTTGCAGCAGACTCTGGTAAGCTGTGAAGAGTCCTGGTCATGCAACAGGGGCACTGTTTCCATCCAGCTGGTCATTGCTGTCGAGTTTGCAAAGAAAACAAAGATTGTAACAGCAGCTGTACAACTAATAAAGTTGCTACTGGTTGTGACATCCTCACAGATCTTAAGGATGCAGGAGAATCTCTGACAAAATCTACACGGGAACTACACAGGTTTTCACTCTGAAGCAGGGCTCTCACACCTGTGATGTTACTGCACTGCAGAGACCTCCTGTGAACAGAGGTGCTGCCTCAGAGCTGTCAGTTCTGCACAGAGAACAGCAAAGGTGACAGAAATGCTGGTTGAAACTGAGGGCATCACTCTGTAAGCCAGTGGGGTCTCTGCAGGAATAGAGCTGGGAGAACTTCCCTGGACCACTCTGAGAAGCTGGAGGTCACCTCCATGGCATGGAGTCATTTTTTCCTGTCAAACTGTTCCTCCAGCCTTCTGGCACAAACATACCTGAGGCTCTCCATGAAAGGGTTCATGTGTTGATGTCAGAGACCGATGTGTTTTCGATACTAAACGTGCTTCTACTGCAGTGCCAGCGGGTTGTGTGATGCCCCACGAGCCCACAGCCCCACGCAGCTCCCGCCACACCTCGAGACAAGCCCGGCAGAGCGCCCCGTCCTTCCTAGCCTGGATGTGCAGCAGGAAAGGCCCCGTTCCTGGCACACCACTTCCCCCAGGGACCGCCTCAGCCCAAAGGTGGCAGTGGGGACCATGCCGGAGACAGCAGCAGCCAGAAAATCCTGGACACCAAACCGGCCCTCACACGAGGCTCCCGGCAGGGCCGTGGCAGCCCCGGGGATGCCCCTGGCACTGCCCCCGGGGCTCTGCATGACCGGGGGTGCGGGGCTGGACCGGGCAGGGCTCACCTGACCTCGCCTCACCTATGGGACAGGGCAGGGCTCACCTCGCCTCACCTCACCTCACTTCACCTCCGCCCTCAAGGGGCTGGACGGTCAGGCCCCACCTCACCCCCCCGGCCCACCCCGCCAGTTTGTCCCCACCGAGACCCGGGCCCCTCCAGCCCTGCGCCCTCCGGGCCAGGCCGTGCCCCCCCTCAAGGCCCGGCGGCCCCGGGGAAAGCGGGAGGAGCTCAGGGGGTCCCCCCGCCCCTTACCTGTGCCCGCGGGGCCGCCGGTTGTCCCTCCTGGCGTCATCCTCGGCCGGGCGCGCCTCCCGAGGCGGCCGCGCGCTGTTCCCGGGGAATAGCGGCCCCTGCCCGGCCCGCGCATGCGCGACTCAGCCCAGCACCGCCCCACCCCTGCCGCCGGGCAAACGGTTTGAAACATGGCGCACCCTGGGCGGCTTTCACCCGCCGCGTGGAGAAGGAACGCCAATCCCGCGGCAGGAGAGCGGCGGAAAGGCGGGACTTCAGGTGACGGACAGCTCTAGCAGCCAATGGGAGATCAGCGTGGAGCTCGTCGTCCCCGCGATGAGCGCTCAGCTGAAGGGCTTTGGGTTCCACAGCTGGCTGTGCTCTGGGCTCCAGGTGTGTCCCTTGTGTCCTGTACCTGTTTGATTTGTGTGCTGGTTCTGCCCAGGGCGGCCACTCCCCGCTTCCCGACGATTCTCTACCTCAGGGAGACCGGGGCACCTTCAGTCTCTGCAGCCACGTCCCGCTCGGTGACCCCCAGCACCTGGGGCTCTCGTGCTCAGCCGCTGGCTGTGCCAGGCCCTGCTGTGTGAGGGCTGTGGGCCCTCAGGTCAATGTGTCAGCCCGCCCGGCTGCCTGGGCAGCTTGTGCTTTGAGGTTCCCAGGAGCACTCTGGGTCCAGGGAATCCATGTCTGTCCGTTGCTCACAAAGGATCTTTGTTAGAGACGAGCCAGGGGCAGGATCCTGCTGGGCAATGGAAGGTGTGCTTTTGGAGACCCTGGGGAGGGCAGAACACCACAACGCCTAAAGAAGAGTGCCTGTACAGCCACCACAGCCCTTCTCCTCACACTGCTCCTCATCCTCTCCCAGCATTGCACAGGAGGCTCCTCACTGACTCCCAGAAGTTGAGAGAGGAAGACTCGGTGACAGGACATCAGGCAGGCGCTCCTGAGCACCTTCTGTGTTTCCCAGGTTCACTGCAAGGCAGTGGGGAGCTGCTGAGGAGCTCTGCAGTCTCCCTCCTGCTTTAGACATTGGGTAGTGTCTGCTGTAGCTGCTGACTGACACAAGGCATCTCATGTGTTATTAGCAACATTGTCCTTTCCTGCTCTCCTTTTTCCTTGGCAGCTTCCTGGAGTGTTGCTGTGGAGCTAGAGAAGGGGCTCTGGTAGGAGAGGAGATCTGTGGAGTGTGCTTATGTGCAGTATACCTGGGTCAGGATGGCTCCTGTCCATCCTCTGCACCAGAGACTTTGGAAGGTGACCGCAGGGATTGCCTGCTCCAGGATCTGTGGATCCACCATCTCCGAGATATGTGGAAGGGTTCACCTCGTGTTCAGTCACCTTCATCAGTGCCAGCAAACGTGAGAACTAGAATAGGAATGAAAGGGAAGGAAGCAACAAGTATGTGTTGTTGTGCAGTTGTGAGGTGAGAGGGGAGGAAGCCTCCAGTGCAGAGAGGAAGTTGAATATCAGAAAGACTGTGGGAAGAGATGAAAGGGTCGGGAGGGGAGAGCAAGAGAGAACAGTGCCTCTTGCTTCTCATTCTTGTGGATCTTGTACCACAAGAATCTAGTTTTCTGACCCTTTCATCAGTAAATATCCTGCACAGAAGAGGAAGAGTGGTGGCAGGCAGTGGGGAGCAGCAGAGATTGTCCACATGGAGACTGGGGACACAGAGGGCCTGCACCTGCTGCCTGTGCTGCCCATGTCCCATTGGTGGCAGGGGTGACACAAACTGTCTGGCCTGGTGGGCATTCCTGTCCTGGTGTATGTCCTGCCAGAGGTGACAAGGGGATACAGGGGGCTGCCTGCAGCACCCTGTCCCTGCAGGGCAGGAGCTGGGATCTGGGTGCTCATGGCCAGAGCAGGGGGCAGGGGGCTGCAGCAGTCCCTGCCTGGCTGGGGCTTGTACATCCCACAACCAGAACATTGTGACCAAGCCCATCCTCGTGTTGAATTGGGTGGCTGGGGGCTGGCAGGGTGTGTGGGTCCCCCCCTACCTGAGCTCAGCAAGGACACCAGATGGGTACAGACATCATCCCGTGTCCCCCTCCAAGGGCTGCATTTCTTGGTGTAAAACAAAACATACTCAGTGGTGCTGTAGGAAACTGGGGAAGCCCTTTTTCCCTTCACCTGCCTATGCCAGCAGCAGAGAGCTAGCTGCTGGGCTGGGCCCTGGAGCACTGGGAAAGGGCCATCAGCAGTTCTGGATACATTACTCGGGGCTCAGGGCCAAGGGTATGTGGTCAGGATGAAACCGGAGGAGGAATCAAGCGGAGTGGAGATAAGAATTGGGCTGAAGCAAGAGAAGGGGAAGAGAGAGGAAGCCTGTGAGCACAGAGAGAACTATCTGGCTGAGTGTGAGGAGGGGAGCTCCCAGCAGGGCTTCAGTTCATCTCAGCTGAGCAGTGACCTTCGAGCTGCAGGAGAGACGGGAACCTCCCGGCCGATCCCACCAGGCACCCAGCATCATCACCACGAGGCTGTTGGGAATCATGGAGATCCAGCTGACCAGTGGCTTTCTGTCCTTGCTGTTCCTCGTCTGGCTGCCAACTGGTGAGTGCCCCTGTGCTTGTCTCTCTGCTCTGAACTCTTCCCTTTTTGCATATGCCTGCAGTTATCTCTTTTGGTTCTGTTTCCTCCAGGGACAGTCAGCCAGACAGAAAACTCAGGCATCACTATGCAGTGTAAGCTTGAAATTTGGTCAAAGAATCTCATGGTACATGTGAAGTGGTATGAACCTAAAGGTCTGGAGAGGTGGAATCAAACCAACACCACGGCTCAGGGAGAAAACTGTACGGATCTCATCAGCCCCTGCATGAGTGCAGCCCACATGGGAACCTGTGAGCTTAGCGTCTCCATCACAAGAATAAACTCAACAGACACTGAAAATGGCACACAGGAGACAGTTCCCAGTAAGTGGCAGTGGGTCTGTTTTCATGGGGGTGATGAGTGGGCAGAGGAGGCTCCCCTGGTTCCCCCATGCACCATTTCCCCTGAAAGCATCCTGGGAACTGGAAGGGCCAGCCCAGCACAGCCCTTTTGGCAGATGCATCTCACCATGGAGCTGCTGGGCCATTGGTTCCTTGAAATAGGACCTGCCATATCCTCCAGCTACAGCACATCAGCTGAGTGCTGAGGTGACTGGAGCTGCAGGGGCAGGAGCGGGACAGCCAGGGCTATGGGATCCAGGTTCCTGCCCCAAAGCAGAGCATGGTGCAGGGTGTTCTCTGGCTCTGGGCAGTCTCTCACTCATGTTTCTGTCTTTCAGGGTGTTGCCTTGCAGGTCTTCAGACCAATGTCACAGAGAAGATCTGGACAGGTGTGTCCTCACAACCCCGGGGCTGCAAGAGCGAGGGGCAGGAGGAGTCTTCAGGGAAAAAGGAGGAGCAGTAAGGGGGAAAACATCCTGATGTTTTCCCATGAGTGGGTGGGAGCCACTGCCAAACCTGGGTAGGCACCCGTGGATCGGAGGTTGTGACCCTGGGAAGGGGCTCTGGTGCTCTGTCCACCCCCTGTCTGAGTTCAGATGAGATTTGCAGACTGTTCCCTGCAGAATTTTGTCAGTACCCCGGGGCTGTGGGTGGCTCAGGGTCGGGAAGCCCAGGTTTGGAAAAGAACCACCCCCGTGAAGGAGGCAATGACAGCATGTGTGTCCCTGCACAGTGGGATGGTGGCTCACAAGTACCTCTGTGGTGTTGTGTGTGCAGGACTCAACCTCTTGTGCATCTTCTTTGGCTTGGCGGTGGGGACACTCATCTACACACCCATCCTTGGCTTCCTACTGTGGCAGTGCAGAAGGAACAGAACAGGTAAGGCTGGTTGGCAGCTCCTCCTCATCTGCTGCTCTGGACAAACCCAGGCTTGGGAGATGTCCATCTTCAACATCCTGCTGCTCCTGCTTGCTCAGTGTTCCCTTCACAAGTCTGTCCTCCTGGACAAGCTGTCCTGGGGTGGGGAGAAGGTTCAGTCCCTCCCTCCCTTTTGGCCAGTTGCTGGTGGGAGCCCAGTTATGGCACAGGCTGTGGTGTGAGACAGCTCTTGCATATCACCACATTTCTAGAAGTGTCCAGCTCAGAGCTGTTCTCCAGCCCCTCCAAGGGCTTTTAAGCCCTTTCCAACCTCTCCTGCCCCTTGGTCATCTTCTGAGCCAGACAGCTCAGACAGCCTCATCCTCTACTACAACAAAAGCAGAATCAGTGCAAATGTGTGCTTATTTTTTTCCTTATTTTCTTAATTTAAAATAATTATCATTGTCATTATTTTAACTGCTATTTAAACTATGTTTTGTTTTTCAGGAAAGATCACAAGTAAGAAAGTGGCAGAAGTGGATCAGCTCAGCAGGGTAAGCCAGGGGGGCTTTGCACATATCACTTCTTCCTCCCTGTCAATAAAAGCACTGGCTGTTGAATACCCACTTAAAGGATTTCAGAGTAAAATCAGCTTTGCTTTCTCAAAACATGGTCCTAAACACTTATTAATTCCCGTTAAATAGGGGCTTATGAGCATCTGAGTAGGTGGCACTTCAGAGCAAGCTGGATAATGCTTGGGCAATGCAAATAGTTGTGCCAGTGGAAAAACATTATCAGGGGAAACACAGAAGGGAAAGCCAAGGCTCTACTCATTGCTCTCTCCCTGCAGGAAGCCCCGGTGACAGGGACTGAGGACCTGACCTATGCCAACCTGAAGTTTGAAAAGGAGACAAAACCTTCCTCCTCCAGCATCATTTACACCGAGATCAAGCCATCACAACAGAATGGTGGGGATGCCAGTGCAGCCAGCACAGCAGTGGATGTCTTCCCCAGCAGAGAGGGCAAATGAGGGAGAAGGGTGAGCAGCTTGTACATCTGTTGGGGTTGTTCTCCCCAAATACTAGGTGTTAGCTCATACAGAAGTGCAATCTTGGTGACCAAAGCCACCTGTCTACCCCCAATGGCTCCACCACTGTGCTTTATGTTCCCCTGGAAGAAGCCATGTCTCCTGGCTCAGCATGACAGGACTCTTGAGCTGCTTTTCCCCTTGCCTTCTGCAGCTCCAAGCACAGCCAAGCCTCAGCAACTCTTTTCACTGTCTCCAGTCACCGACAGGCTCCTCTAACGACTGGCTTCATGTTTCAGGAAGGTCCTCGTGCACTGTGTGGCCACCATGGTCCAGGAAGAACTTGGTGTTCCCTTGGTGCTGGACATGCTGGGTGGGGTGGCCATGTCCTGGAGCAGTTTTCTGGATTTTTCTCTGGAGCAGGCACCTACTGTAACAGGGGTTGACCTTGCTCTGGTTCACTCACTTGAAACACAAGGGACAAATATGGAAAAGCATCACTTGCTTCATAGAGGTGCATTGTGGGTGCTGCTGCCATGATCCACATAGATCTGCTTTGCACTGGGAGTGGCTGGGTGTCCTCATGCACATAAAGCTTTCCTGTACTTTGGAAAATTAAAAATTGAAAGGTCTCTTTCCTTTCAGAAAGGAAGCAAGATGGAGGATCTCCAGAATACCTCACTGTCCATTGTTCCTCAGGGGTTGTTTCCAAGCTATCCCTGGAGGCCCAGGGTATTTTTGGCTTAGAGCAGACACCATTCAGCTCCCACCCTATCCTCCTGGAAAGGAGACCTGTTGCTTGCTCTTGGGTGGGATGTGCAGGCAGAAATCCTGCACCCTCCCGGTGGGGCGCTGAGGCAGAATTCCAACAAGGATCAGAGGGGGGTCTGCGGGCCACCTTGTGTTTGACAGCTGGCTGAACAGGAGCCAGCAATGTGCCCAGGTGGGCAAGAAGGCCAGCAGCATCCTGACTTGTACCAGCAACAGCAGGGCCAGCAGGACCAGGGTAGTGGCCATGCCCCTGTGCCTGGTGAGGCACCTCAAATCCTGTGTTCAGTTTTGGCCCCTCATGACAAGAAAAGTGCTGGAGCATGTCCAGAGAGGGGCAACAGAGCTGGGGAAGGGTCTGGAGCACAAGTCTGATGAGGAACAGCTGAAGGAGCTGGGGTTGCTCAACCAGAATATCCAGACAGTGACCTGTCACAAGCAGCCATGGTCAGTGGTCTGCAAAAGGCTCTGCATTTGCTTTACTACCTTAAAAAGAAGAGGAAGGAAAAGTGTGGTCCTTCATCAGAAAAGAGTTATGAACCGATGAAGTGGAGAAAGCTGGGACAGTCACAGTGCTGCATCATAACCCCAAGGTTAGTGGGGGATCAGATCTGGGATAGTGTTTTTAACAAGGAACCAGGCAAGAAGCCATGAAATAGCCTTGGAGCAGTTACACGAGCGAGCAAGAGGTGGGGAAACGCAGCCAGGGCTCTTGAGGAACTAGTGGAGGTAATGTCTCAAGTGGAGGCAGGAAGGGTGGGGGCAGCATCTTTGGCCATTGGCTATTTTTAAAAAGGTGAAGCAGCTATGGCCAGAGCTGAGGCTCCAAATTTCACTTCTCAAAAAGTTGCTATCACAAGAAGCTAAGCAAGTGTGTGAAGATAAAGCAGTAATAAACCCAATGCCCTCCTTGCCCTAAACACCTCTGTATGGACAGAGGGCCCTCTTGTCCCTGTGTGTGCCCAAGGCAGGTGAGTGCTCACTGCAGAGGAAGCCTGACTCAGGCAGAGAAACAAAAATAAAAGTCTGGGGAGAGACTTGGCCTCCACTGTGCTCCCTGCCTGCTGGAAAAGCAGCAGGAATCCACAATGGAAAGAACAGGGATATGACTTGGGTCATGATGTGAAAACCTGGCAAAGGGGAAAAACAGAAGACAAGGAGCAGAAGAGGAGGAATGGGAAAGGATGGGGATGGGTGAGGAGGACTGCAGTACACTTGGATGGCATAAAAAAGATGAGAGGCCAGGACAGAAGAGAGAAAACATAAGAAAATTATGGAAAGAATAACAGAAAGAGAGAGCTGAAAGGAAATGGAGCAGGGAAAGACGAGAGAACAGATAAGTCAGAAGAAGAGGAAGACACTGGGGGAGGAAAATGGCTCAGGCTGAGGAAAGCACTGACCTCTGTCTTGGAGGAGAAACAACAGGGAGGATGAGGCTGCCAATGAGCCAGTGAGGGATGTGACTTACAACCACCAAAAAGGGGATGAGCAGATGCTTATCTTTGCAGTGCCATAAACCACTGCCTCAGGCAGTGGCACAGAGGGAATGTGCAGAGGAGGATGGATGATGCAATACCCCAAAAGAAATAAAGCCACCACGCTCACTTGGTGCCACAGAGCAGGATGGTTTTAGTCCTACCTGCTCTCAGCAGCCTCGTTTGAGATGTGAGGTCAGTCCTGAACTCCCCACAGGCCATACCTGGCCAGGTCACCTGGAGAGAGAGTGGCTTTGGCTGCCTGGAGCACGGAGTTCAGAGGAACAAGGAGCAGGTCAGCCACTGGGAGAAAAATCAGAGAAGCTTCACTGCAAATGGCTGAAGCTGCAGATTAAACTCTGCTGCAGATACTGTGTTTAGAGTATCTTCTGAGACCCCCTAGGGAAGGGGGCTAAAAGGGTAAATACTCCTTGAAACAAGCATGACAGGATCATACTCCCACCCAGCACATGCTCCACTGCCACACTGTCACCCTTGGAGGGCCTCTGGCACAGCAAGAGCAAGTAAAGCTATTTAAAGAGAACAAGATTATACAGCCTTAACCATCACTGACTGAACTCAGCAGTAGCTGAAAGTGCTTCCAGCCTGTTGGAATTCCAGTTGAGTGAATCAGTGTAAAACAAAAGCTTCTGCTGCTGCTTCCTGCCTCTCTTATCTTATTTACTTCTGAAAGGAAAGCCTAGTTTAGGTTAAGGGCTGCCTTTATCGGGGACCTTTCATGTGAAGACAGAGTCATCTGATCTTCCTCTTCCAGTGAGACTAAGAAAAGGCAATAAAATCCCCAAAAGCCATAAGTGAGCAGAGGCTTTTGCCCATTTCCTTACATCACAAGATAGGAACAATAAGTCGTTTGGACAGGTGGTTTATCACAAGAGTCCTTGGGAGCTGTTCTTGCTGATGACAGAGGCAGGGACTGGGGAGGAGAATGAGGAAGGGGCCTGGAAAAGCTGAGCTCTGGCATGAAGGGGCTTCAGTCCCAGCAGTGACAGCCTGGGGTGGTGCAAGTGTGAGTCCTAGAGCAACATCTGAAGGGTCAGAAAGGAAAGTTTTAACAGTTTTCCTTAACATCTGTTCTTTCCATTATGTATCATGTATTCAAGTCAAGTTTTCAAAGGAACAATTTATGGAGAACTCCAAGAGGAAACCCAACATTTCAACAGTTCCAGAAATCACTGAGAGGCTGACTAGAAGGAGAGACACAGTTAGAATGCCACTAATACCAGCCTTAAAACAAAGGCTTTACTATTGGTCACTTTTATTTCAAGAACAGAACAGCCTTTCATCCCAGCCCCCTCCGTGAGTTCAGTAACTCAGGTAGCACAGAACAAGCAGTCACATCCTGAAGAGCAAGAGCTCCAACAAAGCAATCCTCACTCAGACACTGGATGTGGGTTTTCCTCCTCTCCCACCCTGGGTGAGAAGAAAGCCCCACACAAAACGTGAACAGCAACCCCATCCCACACCTGTGGGATATTTCACTAACTTCTTACACAAATAAATAGTATCTCATGGAGAGGGAGCAGATGTCGGCCACAGATCATCTAG
The DNA here is from genome assembly GCF_001715985.3 of Manacus vitellinus. Classification (NCBI taxonomy): domain Eukaryota; kingdom Metazoa; phylum Chordata; class Aves; order Passeriformes; family Pipridae; genus Manacus; species Manacus vitellinus. The sequence continues at coordinate 2,894,586 of NW_021938838.1, forward strand.
AAATTAAGTTATTGCTATGTTCTTATGTATTGGACACTGCAGGTAACTCACTTGGTAACCACCAAGAGAGCTGACAGTCTCAGACTGCCCTTGTGTTATCAGTTTGCATTGGACTGAAAGCTGTGGGAGGACAAGACAGATCTTGTTTCATCAGGTCCCTGCCGTAAGGGCAGGAGTTTTCTAGGTGGGACTAAATCTTTGTCATTTTGCTGTAAACAGGTGGGGGCAGGGACTCCCAAAACACTTAGAAATTCATCACGCCTGCCAGACTTTACCAAGAAGATCACACACACTTCTCAGAGTACATACTGCTAAGTATACTCCCGGCTCCTGACTTGCAACAGGAGCTGCTGAGCCACCTTCACGAGGTAAGGGGCTTCAGGTTTAAATTTCAAAGAGAGCAGGAGCCCAGTGTAACCCCAGGGAGCTGAGCCAGAGTTGCTGCATCACCAGGGAAAATCAGGGCAAATTAGAGCTGTACAACATGTGCATTGGGAAATCCGGGTCCTGCCACAGGCACACAAGGACAACCTGACACTTGATTCTGCTTCCCTCTGCTGGCGGGACACGCTGTGACAGCCAGGATAAGAGCAGCTAAACAAGGTGTAACATGAAGTCTGGTACGTGACTTGTCAGGTAGCCCAAGGCTGATTACAAGTGATGAGCTCACAGCAGTGTCAGTGCCCGCAGTGCCCCTCCCCACACGGAGTATTGGCCGGAGAGCATGAGTTTGAGAGGATGAGGAGGACTGCAGGAAGAACCTCAGAGTAATGGAAAGGCAGCAGAGTCCTTTGCAGGACATCCAGAGATGTCTTTGTTAGGCATCATGCAGCTGGTTCTCTTTCAGGACAATCTTCTCCCCAGGCTTGAAGGCAGGCATCCCCAGGTAAGGGCAGCTGGCACAGCGGAATGCATCCCCCAGATAGCACTGGAAAGGGAAAGAAAAGCACTGTCTGTAATCAGGGGCACTTTCAGGTGTCTTCCCCTGTGGTACCATTCCTCTAGCTCAAGAGATGAGTATGTTCTTTTCAGCATCAATCAGCACAGAGACCACTTCCCTTCTGCCCCCTTCTCAACAGGACTGGTTGGCAGAGCTGTGCAGGGCACTGGAAGAAGTTGAGCCTCCTCCCCACCTAGTGTGCCCAGGCTGGGGCAGCCCAAAACCACGAGAGCCCTGTGGGCTCCCACATGGAGATCCTCAAGCTCTGCAAAAGCTGCACAGGCAGCATTTGGAAGCAGTGAGCCAGCTCAGGCAGCAGTCACCAGAGAACACAATTCTTACACAGATCACATACTGCAAACCACAGTATAGGAACAAAAACCACTACTTACATTTCCACAGGCAGATTTGGGCTGTGAGCTCTTCTTCTCCTGTTCCAATTCTTCAGCCAAGCCACACGTGCTGTAGAAAAATAGAGAAGTCACCTGTATCTTTCTGCTTAAAGGTCATGAGTCATCAACACTTGTTCCAGCCCTGCTCACATGTGACAGCCCTCCCTCTGTCACACGACAGCTGACTCTGGGACTCACACTCCTCACTTTGTTCTTCAACACCACAGTTTGTACAGCAAGTGTTGAAACGCTCCTCAAGTTTAAACTGAGTGGGAAATGACACTACAGCACTTGCTATGTGCTATTTCTGCTTGAAATCTAAGAAACTAGGGTTTCAGTCAAGCTGCAGGAACTTGTAGCCACCTTGTAGATGGCTGTTAATCATCGAGGTAATTTGTAGCAGTCACTGGTCAATCCTCATTGTATTTGGATTTACATTCCAATAATTAAGATAAGAAAGGACATGAACCAAGAGAATTAGGCTCTGAAGAACAGCAAATTGCCTACAGTCTTTTTTAAATCCCTCCAACTCTACAGGTTTAATGTTGCACTTAAAAGGTTCACCGATATGCTAATTCCAGCACTGACCAGTTCTTGCAGGCTTTCTTTTTGCCCATTTCTTTGCAGGATGGAGCTCTGAGGGATGATGGATCTGGCTTTTTCAAATCCTCTGAATCCAAGAGCTCATCAGAGTCCAAAAGGTCCTGAAAACACACCATGGGAGACAACAAGCAGGAAATGGATTTGTCAGTAGGGAATGACACTGCTGAGTTAGGTTCAAAGAAATGGTGCTATCTGTACACTGGCATTAAAGTGCTGCAGGTGTGCCCTCCTATCCCTGTCTCCTCTCCGCCCTCTTCACACCACTGGGCTCTCCAGACCCCACAGAGTAGACGAGATAATTTGCCTTAGGGAGGCTTTTGTACCTCTTTAAGTTGTAAAGCTTCACAAGAGGCATGACTGAAACTATTTAGAATAGGAAAGAAGAGAGAAGGAACAACAGCAAAGCCTCACAAACAAAACCAGATACCATCTCTTCATCATTCATATCATTGGCAGAGAGTGTCCACAGCTTGGCAGCGGCTGGGTCCACAGAGGGTTTTCCTGGAGCCAAAACAAAGGAAGAAATAGCAGTTATTCCAGCCTTTGCCCCATCTACTCCCAACAGAGTTCAAGCCACTTTTGAAAGCCCCACTTCACAGGTTTTTATTCTAGCACTCCCTAGCTGGGAACTGTTTCCCTGTTCCAAGGGATGCCTGTCACTGAGAGTCAGACAATCCAGACATTTAGCAAGCACCACTCCTTACCTGAAGGACCAGATTTCTTGGCAAAGGAAAGTTTGAGCTGACTTGAGGATCCCACTTCGAAATTGGGCTTCCTGCCTTCTATCTGAATAATGAGAAGGTCATTGCCCTGGTAACCCAGATGCTCTCGGACCGACTGGGCCTCCTCCGGAGTCAGCGCTTCCTTTTGCAGCTGCAATGTAAGATTTGAGGTTAACCTCATGCAGAACCCTGTATTTTAGCACCCAGTCCAGCATTCCAGTGAACAGACAATAGATATTTTCAATCCTGAAGAAAAACACTACCCTTGCAGCAACCAAAGTTTGTGCCGGGCAGTGTCCATGCACATTTACAGCAAACCAGGGTAGCTAAACACCTCACCCAAGGTAACTGCCCAAGGGCAGTGCTGGAAGTGGTCAGTACATACGTACCTCCTTCACTTCCACCAAGCCAGAGAGAGTCAGAGCTGTGAGGAGCTTGGCTGCTGTCTTGATTTTGCCATTGTTTCCTGGAAGACACAAAATCAGAGAGTAGGAGGAGTGAAGAACCACAATAAAGGTCACCAAGAAACTTGGAAGAGCAAAAGCTTTAGAGGGAAGTACTCAAGCCAAACCTCTGCTTTAAAATTGTGCCCTTCCTAGCTTCTAACCTTTTCTGGATAACTATTTCTCAATTGGCTTCCGGGGCAACCTCTCTAGGCATTTGTCAGCTGTACTTAGAACCACTTCAGAAGCTCCTCAGAACCACAACATCTGCAACTACTTAACACTGCACTCTGAGAAGAAGACCAGTGTCCATTGAGCTTTTCAGTGTAGTTTAGGAACAAGCCCATCCAGCATTTTTGATAGAAGCAGTGACTGCAAACATCTCTGATGAGTACCTGCTTAAGCACAGGGTAAAACCCTCGCTATTTGGGTTACTGTGTCAGGAGAATGAAAATCTCTGAATGTCGGTCGGGGTTCCTGTCCTTTCCATTTCAGCCTAATCCTCTCAAGAACTGCTGTGCTGCCACAGAAGCAAGATTCTCTCACCTGATTCCGTAACCACTGGTTCCTTCAGGAGGACACGGCCCCCTGGCTTAAGTATCCGAGCTACTTCTGCCAGCAGCTCCACGCTGTGCTGCGCTGCACTGCCTGGGACCACGCCAGAGAGGATTACATCAAAGCTGGACTCCCTGTGAGCCGCTGGGGAGAAACAGGAAGATGGTACAATTTTACACACGTACACACACAGCTTAACACAGCAGTTCCACCTCCCTCATCTCTCGTGCTTGCATACAACAGCAGTAACTGATTAAAGACACCAGTCACAGAAGCACAGCCAGGGTGTATCACGTCCCTGGCTGTACTGCCCAGGGTTAAGGGTCAGCAGCAGGTGCTGTCACTGTTCTGAATGCTGACTCCCAAAGCGGGAAGGTGTCAGCTCACATGTCGGCAGCACCCTTCCGTTTAAACAAAGCAGTGAAAAATTAAGCTCATTCTTACACTGAGACAGCTGGTTAACGTTTTCCACAGAGACACGACTATCAGCTCCCACCAGCGCCTGAATTTTATCCACCAAATCCTTCAGGGCTTCGACGGGCGAGGAGCTGTCCCAGACGATGGCCACGCGCTGGCCCGGAGTGACCCCGTACTCCCCCATTTCGGCGGCAGCAGCAAAACTGGCAGTGGCTGAGAGAGGAACGGGTCAGGGGAGAGAGAGAGAGAGAGGAAGGGTAAGTGCCAAGCACAGCAGGAACCTCTGTGGACTGTGACTTCATCACAGAGTGTCAACTTGTTTTAATAAATGGGGATAATTTTTCTCGAGATGGGCAGCAAAAAGTTCCCGCAAGCTGAGCTTTAACAGGACATGAAGGAAGAGCTACACTTAATGGCATAATTCAGTTTCCCTCCAGTTCAGGGACTAGTTTTGCTGGGAGACTGCAAGCCATGCTTAAAAAAACCCAACAAAACAACAAAACCTTACCTCCTTTCCTTAGAGACTTGAATAAGCCAAATACAGGATTTCTGGATTTCTAGACTAGTGACAGCTATTTCACATTAAATACTGCCTTGTCTCTCCTACTCTGGACATGTCCAAGCAGTTTGCTTTCACAGTGCATGAGAAGGAAAAAAAAGTAACTTTTGGCATTCCCAGCATTCCAGATTGAGGCTCTCCCACTGCTATGATTGGTGGCACTGGGTGAGCAAATCACAGGGAGGCAGGAGGGGAACAGAACGTGCAGTGAAGTGACAGTTTTGAGAAATCAGTCTCCACTAATATTTTATACAAGACTATATTCCTGATGGAGCAATAGTATCCCATCACCACCTGTTCTCACAGCAGCACCAGCTACTGAGCCCAGTGACCTCCCCTCTTTCCTCTTTCCAACACAAACCTATTGTCTTCCTAATTTAACACGACCACAGAGAACAGAGAGCACGAGTGACCAGCATAGTTGCCTGGTGTATCTTCCATTAGCTGCAAGCTACACACTTATTTTGGGAGAGCCAGTTGTAAGCAAGGTCTTTACCAGGAATCACTACGTGACACATTCTGGTTAATGCCTTATTGCCACCACGTTGTCATGAAAGCACAGCTCAGGGATATGCTGTACCAAATTTAAATGCAGTCAGGTGTGGAGTGGATTTTGACCCACTGGCTCTGTGTGCCGTGGACACCCCCTCTCTCCTGGGAATTGCAAACAAGTTCAGAATGGGACAACTTTGTGCCTTGTCTGAGCTACTCCAGTAGGAATTCACATTAATGCAGCTGCAATGCAAACCAGGTAAGGAATGGAAGATCTTGGATGTACACTGCAGGTTATAGCACCTCCCAGCTGCCTTGCATGTGTGACACCAACTAAACAGCTACAACAGACAGTAACACCCATAAACGCACATATTAATCCCATAAAAACATCACCTTTCCCAAGAAGGCTGAAAATCCCAAAAGATACATAAGCTGTTAGGCTAAGATAAACCCAAAGTTTATCTGTTAGGCTAAGATAAAACCCTTCCTCTCTGAACAGCAGGTTGTGACCTTTCAAGATCAGTCAGAGCCCAGACTGCACCAACAGCAACCCCAGCTTCAGCCAACAGCTCCCCGAGATGCAGGAGGAGGCCAAGGGCTGGATCCGCGTGCTGGGGGTGAGGAGGGGCCCTTACCTCAACGTCACACGCATTTAACAGTTCCTGAGGAACGGGGCAAGGGAAGGGGTTAAACAATACGGGGCGTTCAACAGCTTAGAGAGCTGCGGCGTTGGAAGGGGGTGAGCACGAAGGTCCCTTCCAACCCAAACCATTCCAGGGTTCTGTTAGCACATCAGGACTAAACTCGAGCCTCCCGACGCACTCCAGTGGCCGGGAAGGATCCAGCTTCCAGCGGCCGGGAATATTCGAGCTTCCAGCGGCCGGGAACGCTCCGGCTGCCAAGGGCCAGAACGCGGCCCAGAGCTGCGGGCCCTACAGCACGTGCGCGTTTTAAACACATGCAGAACGGGGCGGAATAAACCTCTCGGTCACCGAGCGGGGACGGTTTAGAGGGAGCAGGAACAGGATACGTGATGGAATTTCGTGAAGGAATTATATACATATATACACACATAAAGACACCCACACCCCTCCGGCAAGCCCTCCGGACAGACCCTCAGGGTGACCAGAGCCTCCTCTCCCCGCTCCCCTCCGCGCTCACCTGGCCCCGCTTCGCCCCCTCGGCGCCGCTCGCCCGTCCCGGCCTGACGCCGTCAACCGTGACGTCATCGCGCCCTGCCGCTCCCAAGAGGCTGGCGGCGGGCGCGGCGCGGCCGCGCGGGCTGGCGCTGTGGCGGGGGCCGCGCGGGTGAGGGCGGGGGGGCGCGCCGCGGGGCCGGGACGGGGGCGGTGGTGAGGGGGGAATTCAAGGCGGTGGTGGGGGTGCGCGCTCCGTGGCCGCGCGCGCGCTCCCCGTGCTCGTGCCCGTGCCCGGGGCGGGCGGGGCGGGGCAAGGTGAGGTGAAGGGCAGGAGGGCTGTGGAGGGATCAGGCGGTGCTGGCGGCGGGCCCTGAGTCGGGTGGGTTTGAAGTAGGGGGCTTGTGGTTGGGTGGTTTTCTTTAAGAGTGTGGGCCGCCACAATTTTTTTATTAAAAAAAAAAAAAGCTAAACGTCGCAGCAGTGAAATTAAAAGCTCCTCCAGCGTGCCTTTGAGTCACATGAGAACCCTGCACAGTGTCAGCAGTTGTGTATTAGGGCTGCTCATGCTCCTGAGGGTGCCTTGCCTGTTCCTTCCTTTGAACAGCTCAAACAGGACCCAAAAGGGGAGGGGGCACATTTTGGTGCCTGGTTTCCAGTCCGAGATTCAGAAGCTCTTTGCGATACATGCCATTCTCACTGTTCTTCCCCTCGCAAAACATTTTTCCTTTATTTTTTTCAAGTGAATGTGAGCTCAGCTGACAGTGGCGCTTCTCAGAAGTGTAAAAAAACACACCCCGAACCGTGGTTCTTTTCAACCGTGTTCACCATAACTCTCTTCTGCACCTTAATTTTCTGTGCTTCCTCGTGTTGGAAGGAGACACTGACTCTCCTGGTTTCCCTTTCAGTGGTCAGGTGCCAGCACTACCCACCAGTCCGAGCTCTCCAGGCCTCGGCCGTGCTGAGGAGAGTCTCCGATGAGCACAAGAAGGAACCTTTCACACCTTCCTCTCAGCAGCAGTTCGATACACATCCAGCTGGTCACCAGCCCGAACAGGAACCTCAGGGCCCTCGCCCCAGGTAACTCAGCAGCTCTTCCCAGCACAGCCCTGCCGACAGTGGGATTGCAGGGCTTTGCTTTCCTGAAACTCACATCTGAAACTTGAAGACAACTCTGGAGATCCAGAGTTAAGGAGCCTCAGACTGCAGCAGCTGGTTTGCTGGTTTGCTGTGACAGTGCAAATTCCACTGTCCACCATGGAGACACGATGGGATTTGCTTCTAAGAGGGAACCTCTCTCGTCTGCAAAGCACAAGTCTTTGCGTCTGGATTTTTGTGTAAATCTAAACAAAATATAGACAACATGTTGTCCATATGCCTATAACTATAAAGCCCACATTGGAAAAACCTGTAGTGTAGCTTTTCTGTAAAGGAGGGGGATTCTGGAGCTGATTGGTCTCCATGTAGGCACCCACATTGAGCCCTCCCTTAGTTTTCTCTCAGAGCAAAAGTTCATTAAGAATCATTTTTCTGGAAAGGGAAGGATTTTACAGGAGGAGGCCAGATTTATAACGAGCAGGTCCCAAAATGTGCTTGCAGGCAGCGGTGGCAGCGAGTGAGTGGCAGAGTCCAGGGTGCTGGTGTTTGGTGGTGACGTTCCCCTCACTGTAACAATACCTTCTCATAGTTACACTGGCCAGGGCGGCCAGGAGTCTGAGGACTATGAGAGCGAGGAGCAGCTGCAGCGTCGAATCCTCACAGCGGCGCTGGAGTTCGTGCCTGAACATGGCTGGACTACAGAGGCCATTGCAGAGGGAGCCAAGGTATGTGGGGAGAGAAGCAACAAACCAGTTGAAAACTGGATGGGGCTGAAGTGCAAAGACAGCCAGGCCTGCATGCTTCCCCCACATACTCTTGGGCCATGCACCCTAGTCAGCAAATGCTACCGGGCAGGAATGTGTCCCAGCTGCTACAGGACAACCTCTTCAGAGTTAGACTAAGGCATGATGTAGTGATCCTGAAGAGAGGAAAACACATACAGGAAGTTCTTGTTAATGCAGCATCACTTTCTTTAAATTCGTATAAAGTCTTTCACAAAATAAATACAACGTTTTTCCTAGCTGGATCCTGCCTAGCAGTGTGTGACCTGCTCTGTGCTTCTCCCTTCTTCCTACAGACCCTGGGCCTCTCTGTTGCTGCTGCAGGGATGTTTCACAGTGATGGCAGTGAACTGATCCTCCACTTTGTGTCTGAGTGCAATGCCAAGCTGTCTGAGCTGCTGGAGAAGGAGCAAAAACTAGTGCAGCTGGGTGAAGCAGAGTGAGTATTGGGTATGAGCAAACATCTTCCTTGGCAGATTTTGGGAACTGGGTAGACAGACAGGCCACCTGGGACACAGATACTTTAAGTTAAAAGTATGATTTACCCAAATAAAACCATGTTCCCAGATACAGAGTGGGACCAAAGGTATGAAGGATATATAATACTTTGCTTATTTATTGCTGAGGCACATGGAGATTGATCTTTCAAGATCAGAACTGAGTTTAACTGGGCTCTTCTTAATTTTTTTTTCCTTATCCAGGAAGAAGCCTACAGATGAATTCCTGAGAGATGCTGTGGAAGCCAGATTGAGGATGCTGATTCCATATATTGAGAAATGGCCCCAGGTATAAAAGTAATATCAAGATTATCTCTTTTTTGTGTATGTATTTTAAACACCCTGTGTCTTTCAACATAGTCTCTCCACCAGATTAGTTCAAGGTTGTAAATTAAACCCTTGCTGGTTTCAAATTATTTGTAGCCTTCAAGAGGAGATCAGCTTTGGAAGGAGGCAGTTAAAGGTGACCTTAGAACAACTGTTCCTTGCAGTTCTGGAAAGGCAAAGCTCTCTGTTGTTCACTCCACCCATCTGGCATCCCCAGGGGATAACCTGTGTCTCTGCTCAGTCCTACTTGCAGTGTCACTGCAAGTCAGGCTCCATGCAGGGTTGTTCTGGATGCACCAGTATCACCTGACACCTGGAAATGCAGAAGTGCTTTGCTGCAGAAACTGCCCTTCTGGTGTGTGGCTGACAAACCCTGGGCAGCCTGAGGGTAGGGCTGTGAACTGAGAGGGCTCCATGCTTCAAAATTCAGATTTAACTCTCAAGCCATTCTTGCCGGGGTGGGAAGGGAATTGAATTGTGGCCACAGTAACAAGAAAAGAGTTCCCAACCTTGGGCTGCAAAGATTGCTGCAAGGTCAGCCTCTGTCCAGAACCACTGCTGGCCTCTGGGCAGCTGAATCCAGCACTCCATGCAAAGAGAGAGGGCACAAATTTCATGTTCTTCTTCCAGATTAGCATAACTTGCCTTGTGAAGGAACGTGGGTGGTTTGTTACTCTCCTGGCATCGTGTGATTACGTTCAAAGGCTGCAGGATCCCAGCAGGGCCATTATGGCTGGTGCTGTTGTGCCCTGGGTTGCTGCTCTGAGTTCAAAGTCAAATTCGGAGAAATAAGAGAGGTGACTCCCTGCCCACAGGGGCACAGGGTGAGTCAGCTCAGCCTGTGCCGTTTCCATACTGGAGAGGCAGCTCAGGAGAGACAACACAGTGGTGTTTGAGCTGAGCAGGGAGCTTTGGGCTCCAGCACGGGCCTAGGCCTGAGCTCACCTGCCACACTCTGTGTTTCCTGCACATCCCGCTGCTTGGAAAGCCTGGTGCTGGCTGCAGAGAGCTGGGAGGACTTGTCACTGGGAGGCAAGGCAACAGCAACAGGGAAAAGATAACAGAGCAGAGCACTGTTGGTCTGCTTTAATATTACATCCTTCTCTCTTGGACTCTCCCGTCTGTGTGTTTCCTTCGCAGGCCCTCAGCGTCCTGTTGCTCCCACGTAACATCCCCTCCGGCCTCAGCCTCCTCACCAGCATGATCGATGATATCTGGCATTATGCTGGGGACCAGTCCACAGATGTAAGTCTTTGTGCTTTGCAGACAGGCTGGTTCTACCCCTCAGCACTTCAGCAAAAATGACGGGTTCAAGTAGGCCTGGGGCCACATCCCTCTGGAAAGGCTGTGTTTGTTGAATGGGGAAGACATTTCAGAAGCACCCAAGGTTCCTTATAAACTACAGTCTAATTTCTAAAGAGACTAAATGCAAATTAGCGCCAATGGGATTAGTGCAAATTAAAAGGACCTACTTTCCTATGCTCTTGAGTGCTCTTCTTTTTCATTTTTGAAGGCACAGATTGTTGGGATTCTGAGACTAAGAAGTTGATCCAGTATTCAGTGAGCGAGCAGTGTCTCTGTCAAACAGCTCTCTTCCACCAGCAGTAGCATTTACAGACTTGACTTGAAAACCTTTAAAGAACCTACCTAAAAATACCAGTAGCTTATTAAAGCTTTCATCTTTCTGGCAGGAAATAAAAGAAAATTACAACCTTAATTAAAGCAATTAATAAATTACTTTAATTCTTATAGATGTACGAAGAGATGGAAAAAGCTAAATGAGCCATTTTAACAAACTACTTTAATAAACTTCTTTTATCTGGGTATAAAAGAGAACCTACTGCAGTGAAAAATAAATAAGACGACAGAAAAATTAAAGGAATGAACCAGAAGAGAACTGAAAGAACATGATTGCTTCAGGAACTGAAAGTCCCTTCTGGGTTATGAAAGTCAAATTGACATGTTTGAGCCAGTGTCTGCACTGAACTGTTCCTAAAGTGTCCCCACTGACGCAGGGATTAGGAGAGGTTCTAAAGTTTGTGTTTTGTTTGCACCTTCTGACTGGTTACATGAGTTTTCTGGGGAAGCTGTGATGCTGAGCCCACTCCCTCTTTCCCAGTAAAGGGGTTTAAAGTCGCTTGCAGTGGATCCTTCTTCCCAGTGCCAGGAGCTAGGCAGAGTGTGCCCATGCCTCAGAGACCCCCTCAGGTGGGTTTTTTTGGAGCAGGAGAAGAATCAATAGAAAGAGTTTGGTCTCAGGCACCTGATCCAGCTGCAAGTGGCAACATGCCCCATGTTTCTCCCCTTGTTATAGCTTGCAGGTTGTGGTGCCAGCAGTGGAGCTTTCCACTCAGCTGTTGTTTTTAAAATCAAGGCCCGTGTTTTCATTTTTCTGTTGCTTTGTTATCATGAATGGAACAACCAGAATTTTTTCCTGCGCAACAGCAGCAAATGGAATTGAAGACATGCTTTAAAAAATTTTTGTTTATTTCATCTGCCTCAGGTGCCACTGGAAACTATGAGGAGTTTGAGTTATTTTGTGCACCTTTGCACTGTGTAACCCGTTGGTGTAACGCACCTACAGCACTGCTGCCAGCACTGTGCTGATGCATTTTGTGACTCAGCAGGCAGCACTGGTATTTCAGGGACAGGACTTGGAAAAGGTGTGATGTCCTGCACAGTTCTGTCCTCTGTTTGTTCCCTTTCTTCATGGTTGTCTCTGGTGTGAGCTGCAGCCCAAGTTATGTATGAATGTGGCTAATCAGGTCTGAGTTGGAGCATTGCATTGCCTGGCAGCCTGTAAAGCAAAGGTGAACTGTTACACAGTGCACACAGACTGGGCAAGGAGGACTTGCTGCTTGCTGCAGGTGCCTGCTTGCAGCCAGAAGCAGGTGGGGGGGGTTTGCTCAGCAGTTTTAGGCACTATCCGTGTGATCCCTGTCTGGTGCCACTGGAGCAGCTGTTCTGACAGGGACACATTTTAAGGGGGGAAGGAATGTGCTGTCGGTGTGTGATTTTCCCTTGCCATTCTCTTGATCTGCATTCAGGCCACACCTTTGTCTCTCTCCTCTCCTGCCCTTGCAGTTTAACTGGTACACCCGTCGGGCTGTGCTCACTGGCATCTACAACACCACTGAGCTGGTGATGCTGCAGGACTCGTCCCCTGACTTCGAGGACACCTGGCGCTTCCTGGAGAACAGAGTGGCCGACGCCATGAACATGAGCAGTACAGCCAGCCAGGTAACGTGAGGGGCAAGGCACACGTGCAGCATCCCCCTGCTCCCCAGGGGTGTGTGCAGGCAGACCTGGCTTTTCCATCAGGCAGATCCCACAGCTGCTGAGAGAGCCCCTTGTGCTGGCAGGTGGTTGCTGTTGGTTCAACATGAATAAAAGCTTATGTGTTTTCTAGTAGAAGGACATGTAGGTGCCCCGTGTGTCAGACTGGCCCAGTGGTTGGGAGACAGCCCAGGAAACCTCTTCTGTGTGTCTTACATCTGTCTGTCATTTGTCTGCAGTGCTGTCAGCACCTTTCTGTAGCAAACAGATGCTTGTTGTGCACTACATCTCTGTGTTTGGGGGCCACAAGTGCAACTGCAGAAGAGAGCAAAAGGCCCTGTTCTCCCTGTGTCTCCCAGGTACAATCCACTGGAGAAGCTGTTGTCCAGGGCCTGATGGGAGCTGCAGTTACTGTAAGTAATGCTGAAACCAGCAGGGCTCTGAGACCAAAATTGCTCCTGTCCCCTTCCATGCTGAATGCCAGCATGGTTTTTCCTCCCAAATCTAGGGGACAACATGAAAAAGAATTGTCTTTCATAACTTAGATAAGTTTAAGGATGATTTCCAGGGTAGTTTGGGAGTTAGTTCACGGTTTTGTGGTGAAAGAACTTGCAATAGAGCAGAAAGAAATTAAGTTCTGAAGCTACAGGGTGAGTTTTAGGGATGAGAGACAGGTGATCAGAATAAATACAACTGTTCTCCAATGCTTGTCACAAGATCTCTCCCTCTGCCAGGCCCTGTGCTGGAGATTGTAATGGAGGGTTTGTGCCCCCATGGACACTTGGGAGGTGGCTCCTGTCCCTGAGCCAGAGCAGGGCGACTTCCTCAAGCTGTTTCAGTTGACCTCAGTGTCCTTCCAAGAATTCATTCACTTCTTGGTAATGTCCTGGACTGCTTTGTGTCCATGCAGAGGGAGCTGTGCTTCCTCTGGGATACAAAGCAGCCCCTTCTGTACCCAGGAGTGACTTTTCAAGGGCTTCAGGGCCTTTCATTTGATTCTATTTTTGGACAACTGCCATTGCATTTAGCAACAAAGTGATTTCCTTGCTATCAGAAATACATTTTCCTTGTATCAAGACAAGACAAACAGGCTGGAACATAAATTAGAAATAGTTTTTACTGATGAAGAAGTTCTCAAGATTCTCTCCCACCTCCTTCCCCCTGCAGTTATGGTGGAATTTAGTGTCTCTCAGCCTCTCTCATCTTTTCACACCTGCATAAATCCAGAAGGGACCTTCACTAAAAAAATCCCTGTGCTCTGTTTGTGCTCTTTGGTCTGTCCCCGCAGTAGATTCCACTGCACAGATAAACGGGAGGAACTGGATGGCTTCTGAAGGGGGTGGGTTGTAGCCAGGTGTTTTAGAACAGAATCATCCCAACACATAACTATTAGGGGGGAAAAAAATCTGACCCTCCCATGTCCAGGGGTGCTGTGCAGGTGTCCCCAGTGTGTCACTGTACAGGTGTCCTGAGCTCTCCAGGTCTCTGCAAAACGGACGGGAGAGCTGAAGGCCCCGAAAGCTTAAATTCACTGTCAGGGTCTGTGTGGCCACAGGAACAAAGCCAAGCTGAAACTTGGAGAGCAGGTACCGTTCAGAGGGGTGGCTGTAGGTGGATCCAGGGACATCCTTCACCGCCTCCCGGCCCCTGGCCCTCGCCCCCACAGCTCAGCTCCCAGCACACGGCAGCTGCTCCGGGACACCGGCACTAAACCCGCTCTCGCTGTGCCCGCAGATCAGGAACCTGGCGGGGCTGAACCAGCGCCGGTGAGGCGGGAGCGGCGGCGAGCGGCCCTTTCCCCGGCACCAATAAAGTCGTACTCTGTCTTGCACGGACTCTTTTTGCGGGAGCACCGGGGCCGGGGGGGGGAGCGGGGCGGGGACGGACCGGGCGGGAGCGGGGCTGGGAGCGGGATCGGACGGGGAGCGGGAACGGGCCGGCGGCCATGCCCGTACGCCAACCAGCCCACCGTGCGCCATCACCGAGCTGACGGACGAGAACGTTTCAAGTTCATCATCGAGAAACACGGAACCTGCGCGGAGCACCGGGCCGGGCGGGCGGGCCGCGGCGGTGAAGCGGGCCGGCGGGAGCTCCCGGGGGCGGCCCCACAGGCCCGGCCTCCCCAGGGGGATCGCGGTGCGGCCGGGCGGTGTGTCCGAGGCCAAGCCCCGCAGCGGCCCCGGCCCACTGCTCCACGCCCCCTCGTGCCTAAACACGGGCGTTTCCCTCCCTCAGGGTGGCAAATTCCATTCGAAGAGTGTTCATCGCTGAAGTCCCCACCATAGGTACCGTGGTCACGGTCCCCCGGGCTACTCTCCCGGTGGCTCCCATCGCTTCCCCTCCGTGTTCTCCCGCACCTCCTGTCTGCTTTCAGCTCTCCTTAGCCGTGTTCAGCCAGTCCCGTGCGCTGTGTGTGCTGTCTCAGTGTGTCTCTGTAATGTTTCCTATGCCCTCACAAACCGTTTTACTTTTCCTCATGTCAGTGTTTCTCTGTGGCTTTCTCCTCCCTGCAGCCATCGACTGGGTCCAGATAGATGCCAACTCCTCTGTGCTCCACGATGAGTTCATTGCACACAGGCTGGGTGAGTGCTGGCCATGGGGGGCAGATGAGAGTGGGTTGTGGGTGAAATCAGTCCAAAGATGCTGAAACACCTTTGTCAGGAAACTGCTGTTCCTCCACCTGTCTTGACAGGAAAGTCAGGAGCTCTTGTGGCTTCACTCAGAGATCCCCTGATTTCCTTCTTCCTACAGGCCTCATCCCTCTCACCAGCGATGACATTGTGGATAAGATGCAATATTCCAGAGTGAGTCAAGCGAAGTGTCGTGGGGCTTGTCTTGGTGGTGGTGGGTGTCTGATCCCATGGGAAGCACTGGCAGTTTCTTGCACAAAGGTCTCAATCTGTGTGTGTGTCCCAGGACTGTACATGTGACGAGTTCTGCCCCGAGTGCTCCGTGGAGTTCACCCTGGACGTTCGCTGCAACGAGGACCAGACCCGTCACGTCACGTCCCGCGACCTCATCTCCAACAACCCCCGGGTCATTCCGGTCAGTGCCAGCCCTCTGCTTGTCCCTCTCTACATCCCTGCTGTGGCCAGGGTAGCAGACACGTGGAATGTGGACAAAGCAATGCCCTTTGAGCACGTTTCACGTTGCCTAAAGCTCCACCTGATCTGCAGAGGGAGAGCAAAGCAGGAATACCTGCAGAAGCAGTGCCAGTGCCCTCCTCGTCTTTTCAGTGTTGTCCTTGCTGTCTGATGGCATCCAAAGCAGTATGGCCTCATCCTGCACCCCTCATCCCAAACTCTCGAGAGGTTTTAGTGTTGCCTCTTCATCTCACCTTGAACACCCCAAGTGTGTGTGTGCCTGTGTCCTGCTGCTGTGCCACTGCCTTCTGCCCGTGTGCTGCTAGGGCTTGGACAAGGTCAGCCCCTTGGCAGCAACCTGAGGCCTCTGTTTTGCTGGTTCTTGGCTCCCAGCTCAGCAAGGTGTGAGGAGCCCTGGCCAGAGCACTGCTGCCAAACAGCTCCTGCACAGTCACCTTGTGGAGGTTTGGTGGGACAGATGCAAAGGGACTTACAGAAAATGATTTTATACACTGTTGAGGCCACATCTGGATGTCACCGCAACCTGGGGCTGCTCCTGCTGCCTGGTGACAGTGTCTGCCTGGTTAAAGCCCAGCTGGAGCCCACTGTCTCTTACTTGGTTTGGCTGAGGTGCTGTGAGTGCTCTGTGTCACCTACAGCAGTTGTGGGAGTGACTTTAGGAACAAAGCAGATGTGCTGGGCTGGGCTGGAATGCACTCCATCCTGTGGAGAGAGCAGGTCAGGAGATGAGCAGGCCATTGGGGGGACATCACATACCTGAATTGCCCCAAATTCCATTAAATGGGGTGGGCTGGCTTTGTTGCTGTAAGTCACTCTAGAGGGGTTCTCCACCATCTCTAACTTTTGTAGACAACTGGTATTTGATGTGGAGAGAAAAGCTGATTTTGTCATTAATTTGCTTGCTTTCGTTCTGCTGCTGCAGGTGACGTCTCGGAGCAGAGACAATGACCCCAATGACTATGTGGAGCAGGATGGTGAGTGGCAGGTCACTGGGAATAAGAGCTGGAGGAGGAAATTAACTTTTTTGGGGGGTTCTTTGAACTCATTTTTCATTTACTAGCTGTGTAACCATAAGGCAGCTGTAAATCTGACGCTTCAGAGCCACTGGCATCACTGTGTCAGTGGGGTAGCATTTTGTCTTAATGGCACTTACAGCTTGTCCCCAGAACTAAAGTCCTCTGTCAGAGGGTGCTTCTGTCTCCTTGTGAGAGCTCAGAGACAGCAAAAAGGTGACATGGTTTGCTTTCCACTGTTCCCTGGGGGCCTGTGCAGCTCCTTTTTCCTTACCTGCTCTGGGGACACAGCCCCTCTAAGAATCCAAGCAAACCCTGGATACTGGCGACATCTTCCTGGGCGCCAAAAATCCCTGCCTTTGCTGTGGCGTGATCCTGCAGACTGCTTTCCCCCCTGCAGCCTTCTCAGGCTGATGGGTGTGTGCTTTGGCAGACATCCTCATCGTGAAGCTGCGGAAGGGGCAGGAGCTCCGGCTGCGAGCCTACGCCAAGAAGGGCTTTGGGAAGGAGCACGCCAAGTGGAACCCCACGGCGGGCGTGGCCTTCGAGTACGACCCAGACAACGCGCTGAGGCACACGGTGTACCCCAAACCAGAGGAGTGGTACGTCCCACTGTCTGTCTGGAGGCACTGGAAAAGGTTTTTTCCAGCAGGCAACAAACTTACATTTCGGCTCTGGGGATGATTTGGGTCAGTAAGTGATGTTGGGTGTATCACTTCGTCCTGCACAGACTCTGCTCCTGCATTGGCCAGTTGCTTGTTTTCAGCTGCATACATGGTGGACTGGTTTGTGGTCACCTCTTGTTCTCTCTTGTGTACCATCATTGCTGATTTGACTGCCTTTGGTGCTCTTTTCCAACGCTTGTTGCTCATTTTTTTTCTCCTCTGTGCAAGTGGTGTGTAGGTCAGGGTAAAGTCTGAGAAAGGAACAGACCCATATGAAGTGGAAGAGGTTGCTGTGAGAGCAAAGAGTGGCAGGTTGGGTTGCAATACAGATTTTGCAGCCCTGTTTGTATGAGGAAGCCCAATATGGCTCTGATTCCACCCATACCTCTCCTCACTTCTGGAGCCTGAGACCTGGAAGCAGGGTTTTTCCCTTTCCTCTCCTCTGACATACCATTCTACACCAGTAGCATGCTGCTTCTCATCTAAAAGTGACATGATTTGGCTTTTGGAAAGCTGCTGCCCTGGGTGAGCACTTTATCTAGCATCCCTTTTCCATGAGTAGGTACCTGAGCTGCTCCTGGCTCTGCATCCCAGTGACCACCTAGCAGATATCCTGTTGTTGAGCTTGCTGGAGCCAGCAGTGCTGAGGAACCTGGTGCTTTAGCCAAGACAGGCTGAGAGTGGGGACTAGAGGGGGTGGTGGATATGCTGCCACAAGAGCAGGGCAGCAGCCCAAGGTCAGGAAGACCTCAGTACAGGAGCAGGATTTGGCACAGGGATGGCAGAAGCTGGGGTTGAGCAAGGGGGAATAAACCCTGAGCAGAGCTGCAGCTGGAGGGGAGGCTGAGCAGCAGAAGGGGCTTGGAGGGTTCTCCTCTGACTGCCAGACCCTGTGCTGCCACATTTGACTCTGCAGATGGCTGCAAGCAGTAGCAGGCAGGTAGTGGGGCTGCTGTACCTCCTCACTCTCTGGTTTGAGCCTGGTGTTCGAACCCATCACAGGACGTGGCCTTACACCGTCCCTTGCTAAATTAGCTGTCCCTGAACAAGCTTCCCAGAAGTGCAGTTCAGCCCTGATTTCACACCTCAGCCTATTGCCAGTGGCTTTCTGCTCTAGACCTGTCAGGGAGATCCTGTGCTGCTCAGTTTGCACTTGGGAGGCCTGAGAAGCCTTTTGTCACCAAGGGTGGAGTTGCAGGTGAATCCCTAACAGCCTGCCCACAGCCATCCCAGCCCTGTTTTATGGGTGGAAGGAGCGAACCCCGCTTGGCTTTGATGGGCTCTGTGGGCCCAGATCAGTCAGTCTGGGTGGAATGGGACGTGCCAGGCGTTTGGCTCCTTCAGCACCTCGTCAGGGCAGTGCAGTAAGAACCAGGCTGGCAGGTAATGCTGGAATTCTGGAAATGGGCATTTTCCTCAGCCTTGATGATCTGTGTGCATGGACTGAAGCTGCACGTGGGGGAACTGCCAGCTGCAGACCAGGCTGTCAGGGGGAAGGTCTGTGAGAGGCTGGTTGACCACAACTGAGGGTGCTCCTTGACAGTCTTGTGGTCAGGAGCATGTCTCAAGAGTTGATGTGCCGGCCTGTCCTTTGTCACCAGCAGTTTGGGGGATGGAACTGGACAGTTTTGAAGTTTCCAAATGATTTATGGCAGATAAATTGCCCCAAAATTTAGTTGACTGTCTGAGTGATAGATCGGATGCTTGAGAAACAAGAATGGATATGGAATTTCAAATGGGGATTTGAAATAGTTTTAAGCTTCATTTTGGTGCCGTAAAAATTCCTTGGTTTAATTTCTGCAGTGCTGGATCGTAAGTCTGTGACACTGATGAAGTGACAGATTTGGAATGCTGCTTTGAGTGGGACAGTGGGGTGCCAGGCAGGCTGAGGTATCATTGGCTTTGCTGCCTTTTCAGATGGGGAATGTCACGGTGTGACTTTTGGAGAGCGTGGCCTTTGGGAAATGTTGGTGTCAGGGAGAGCAGCCCCAGCTGAACACATGTACCTCGTGCACCTCGGCAATGTGGTGCTTCCCTGGCTGGGTGGCCCAAGGCAGCTGCTAGTGGAGGTTCTTTTGTTTGGTGGCAGGGTGAGCTGCATCTTTAGGAATCTGGTGTGGTATACAACAGTTTCTGAGGAGTTCTTGACAAAATATATGTAAAAGTTGGAAAAATATGAAAGGAAGATTGACGTTGTAGCTGCCAGTTCCATGATGATACATCTGTCTTTCCAAGTTCATCTGACCTTGCTGTGAAGACAATACAGAGCCAAAGGCTTCTGCTGTCCAAGGCTAGCTAGGATTTTTGGTTTAGTTTTTCATGCTAATTACTTTTTGAGGCTGTTGGCAGAGCACTGGCATGCAGCTGGACTTTCCAAACAGCTGCCTTGGTGGTGGAAACCTCTGCTCTGTTTCAGTCATGAGTGGTTCTGCAAGTCGTGAGAAGTCCCAGCTCCATTAACACTTTTATCTCTCTCAGTGGTTTGTACAGGGTTTGTTTGAGAAATGCAGTTTTATTTCAGGCAGCTGATGACAGGGTGCTGGGATCAGCATTTCTGGGCATTGCTGGGGCAGAGGAAGGCCAGCAGGAGACCTTGGTGGGCACGGGATTTTCTGTGCTGGCTTTTCAGACAGCTCAAGGCTTTGGGTTTTCTTACACAGATTAAGTGCTCCCACAGAGCCTGATATGGTGCTCTATAAACCAAGGGGTGCAATGGGTAGAAAGATGTGTTTGACTAACTGATGCATGGGTATTGCAGTGATTTTAGTAGAGGAGTGGAGGTGCAGGACATCAGGATGGAGCTCACTGATGCAGATGGTGTTTGAGGTACAGGAGATTCTTTCCTGCTGGGTCCAAGCTAACTGTGCTTTCCCACCTCAGCTGTGCTTTACAGACTTGAGTTCCAGGGTGCTCTGGTGCTTTCCTGGCCTAGTGGAAAGGGGAAAGAAAAGATAACACAAGGTCCATTACTCTCTAAAAGCGTCCAGGCTCCATAGACAGTCCCTTCAGGCATTGATATCCCTTCACTGTGAGCACCTGCACTGGGCTTGCTGTGTTTGGGCACAGCAGGGCTGATCCCCCTCCTCCAGCACTGCTGGATGACTCTGTGGCATTAATGAGGAGCCAGGAAGGGCAATGTGGGACTGAGCATTTTTCTCAGACTTGATGTGTGCTGAGCATCCTGTTGTGTGCTGGGCATGAGCCCCTTGCTCATTCTCTGGCGCCAAACTGAGTGCCTGGGCTCTGTGGGGCCAGGCCAGAGCAGGGGCTCTGTGCTGACCTCTCTTGCTCTCTGATTCCAGGCCCAAGAGTGAGTACTCGGAGATCGACGACGAGGATGCTCAGGCTCCCTATGACCCCAATGGGAAGCCAGAGAGGTAGGGAGCTGAATGCACTGCCACAACTGGAGGGTGGGGGCACTGGTTGGGTGCATCTCATCTGCTCTTATTAATAGAAGAGTGTCCACTCTGTGCTGAAGTTGCCAGCCCAGGGAGCTGAAAAGCAGAGCAGAATTGGAGTCACCTGGTGATATGCCCAGATCTGGCAGGTTTTTCCCTCTGGGAGATAATAGCTCTCCTGAGTTCATGTTGCCAGGTAGGGTAGTGCACACTTGGTGGTGAGGCCTGTGGGGGGAAGTGGCTTAGGGCATTTATTCACCTGTGTGTGTGTCGTGCTCTGATTGCTGGTGTTATTTGCAGAAGTGGCTCAGCCAGCCTTACTCCCTGGCACGGGGCTCATTGCTGGCTCTCAGGTCGTGGTGCTGAACAGAAATCAATCCCAGAAATGGTCTTGTAGCCCATAAAGTTGTGAGTGTTGGTGTGACAGTTGTAGAGGGACAGTGCTGGCTGTTGCCTGGTTGGGAGGTAAATGATGCTGATGGTTGGAATTCCGGCAGATCTCCCTGTGGTGGGTAGGGATGGGTTGGAACTGCTCTGTGCCTGCACTCTGGGCTTGCACGTGCGTGCAGAGCAGGCGGTGACTTAACCCCTTGATTTGTAACCCCAGGTTCTATTACAATGTGGAGTCCTGTGGTTCCCTGCGCCCGGAGACCATCGTTCTGTCCGCACTGTCCGGCCTGAAGAAGAAACTGAGCGACCTCCAGACCCAGCTGAGCCACGAGATTCAGAGCGACGTCCTCACTATTAACTGAGATAGCTCTGCAAGAGAGTGCTGAGGTGTGAGTGATGGAGCAGGTCCTTGCCTCTGCCTGGCCGTGATCTGGGGAGAGGCTTTTACCTCCCCATCTCCCTCTGCCTTTCCTGGCCCAGCTCTGCTAGTTGGTGACGCCTCTTCCCTGACCTTGCTTTCCAGGGAAAGCCATTGTGTTGTGTAGGGTAAAACGGGAAAGGAATCAATCAGTGAGCATCTTCGCTAGGACATGCTTTGTCTCCAACTGATCTGAGCATTTTGGTTCTGGTTTTGGATTCTGGCCACGTGGTGTTTGGGATTGGGAAGCGTGTACCTTGGTTACACAACCCTACCTTATTTACATGTCCATTCCTCACTGTGCTGAATAAAGCCTTACCCCCACATTTTTCTGTCATCCCTGAAAGCTTGGCTGGGGCTGCAGGAGGAGATGCCACATCATTTACTTCTCTCCAATAGGCATTAACTTAATGAGATGTGCTTTGGAGGGAGCACTGCTTGCTGATGCTGATGGCTGCTTGTGACATTATCTCCCGAGGAGAGCAGCCCCCCTCCCGCAGGCAGCCCCGCATTCGCTCAGCCAGCGCCGTGTTCGAAGCAGATGTTTGAAGCCGGGGTGGGCAAGATGCTGCAGAAGGCAGCACTGCAGGGGAGCCCAGCTGGGTCAGGCAGGCAAAGCTGTACTTACAGATTCCTTTGGAGCTGTACACACACCCCTCTATGTGTATAACCTTTCTGTGAGGAGCTGGGTGGCAGGGGGTCTGTCAGGAATGACCCTGGATGACACCTTCCAGTGTGCCCACAGCCCCGAGGATGTGCTGGGCTTGAGCTTGGTGCAGGTCTCATACCCTGACCCCTCTGGCAGTGGCTTAAAGGCTCCAGCAAGGGTCACCCCTTCTCCTCCCCTCCATCAGTGCCCAGCGTGGCTTGGGATGAGCTTCTCAGTGACACTTTCCTGGAGAGACCTGCCACTTCTGTGCCATGGGGGCTGGGAGGGAGGGGAAGGCATGTGTGCCCCTGACATGGGGCATGGGGATGGCTCAGGGAGTGGTGACAGGGTCATGCTGAGCTGGAGAGAGCAGTCTGTATCAGCACTGCCTTCCCCTCCAGGGAAAACCTGCTGTGGCTGGGCTGCTGCTTCCATGTCCTTGCCTGTTCCTGGAGGGAGCACTGCGTCAGCTGGCATGGCTGTCTCACCGTGAGGCCAGCACTGCCAGGCACTCATGGCATGGATAACTTGCCTGGCACAACTCTGGGAGAGCTGGAAGATGACGTGGCTTGAAACTCCTTCACCTGGGGACTTGAAGCCACCACTGCCCTGGCACGTCCCTGGAGCTTCGGGTGGCTGGAGGGAAGGGATAACAATGGAGTGCTGGCATCCTGTTTCACTCAGGGTTGCTTGATGGAGAGTGGCAACTTGCTCCACCCTTCTCCCTATCCCAGCGGTTTTAGGGCTTCACTTGAAGTGTCCTGGCCATGGCTGGAGGCAGAACAAAGCTCTGAGCCAAGCTTGCTGCCAGGAGCCTCAGGAAATCTCCCCCCATCAGCATTTTTCTCCCTGGCAGGCACTACTCCCACTTGCGCTTCCCGAGCGCGCTTGGATGGAACAGACAAACAGGAAGGGTGGATGTGGATAAGGGTTGTTTATTCATTGAGCAACTCCTTAAAAAACAGAAAACCGAAACATTTTTGGTAACAAATGTTACATCTTTTCCAGATGAGGTGTGTAGCCAGGAAAAGAGAGCAAATTACACCTCTCACCCAGGGGAGGACGTGCTGCCAGGCAGTGCTGGGGTCCGACAAGCCCCTCCGTGCTCGGCCATGCTGCAGGGAGTGCCCCTTCTCTGTCCCAACATTCCCCCAGCCTCAGCCACAAGCTACACCAACCCCAAGACACAGTATTTACAGACCACAGGTTCCCACATCACAACACTCCCCGTGCCCAACACATGGACCTGGAGCTTTAAAGGGCAGAAAGAAAACCACTAACCATCCAACCCAGACAGAAAGAAGACTCCAAAGAAACAACAAGGTTTTCACGGCAATAAAAAGATAGCCCTTCTAAAGGAGGTCAATAAATAGAACTAGAAAAAAATCAATTGCTTTTGAGTTCAGCACATAAAGCCCAGTTCCCCCCGGGCAAGGGCTGGTACCCAGTGGGTGAGGGGGGAGTGAGGGCTATGGGAATGCACAGAGGAATGCAGCTCTCCCCTCATTGGCATGAGCTTCTCTGCCCTGGGACTTCCTATATCCACAAAGCTGCCCCTCGAGAGACAGATGCTACTGGCCAAAACCAGTCCCGGGGTTGCCCACCAGCAGATAAACCAGGGGCACAGCGGGGGCACACGGCTGTGGCTGGAGGAGTGAGGGGTGCTGGGGTGGGGGAAACTGGGGAGCTTGGCCCTGCCCGGCTGCTCACCCACCCAAACCCCCTGGAAGGAAAACCAGTTTCTCCTGAGACATCTCAATTCTACAGCGAGTTTAAACAGCTTGAAGTGCAAAAATCAGCTCAGGGGTGGCAGGGTGTCCCCAGGAGCACCCCACTCTTCACGGGAGGGTGGGACCCTGCACCATCAGCCTGGCACAGCCGCATCCTCCGGCGCTGCTCCGTGCCCATGGCAGGGTGATGCTGCAGCCTTCCTGCCTTGCAGAAAACACTCCGAACTTCTTGACCCCCCCCCCCCCCGCACTTCTTTTCGCCTCCCAGCAGGATCCCCAAGAGTCAGAAACCTCTGAGCATCTGCCCGAGGGCTCTTCGGCAGCCACCACATTTGCATTTGTGTGAGAAGGAAATATCTCTTACAATACAGATATTCAATATATATTTGAAGTCAGTCAAGGCTGATCCAGCCCTCACCTCCACTAACGCCAGGGTGCGAGCCAGTGCCTGCTCCCCAAGGTCTTGGCATGGAGGTGCCAAGGTCTCCTGGGGATTCTGAGGGGTGGCTGCCTGCGTCCTTGCCACCCTCTGGGGAGGAAAAAGGGGACCCTTGCCCCAGTTCCCCCGCCCACCAGCTCACGGGGATGATGTGGGCTCTCTGCTTTCAGGCTTGTCGCTTTTGGAGGACTTTGGCTTCAGCAAGATGAACCTGTTGAGGAGGTCGGTGTCCGAGCTGGCCTGGGCGCCCGCATACACCTCCCCTGGGGACAAAGCAGAGGGTGGGCTCACCTGGTTGGGAATGCCATGGGGGCTGGAGGAGCAGCAGCTCCTTGGCAGGGGAGCAGGGACACTCACCGGCATAGCTGGAGGACTCAGCCATGTTCTGGGAGCCGGTGATGTGGTGCCAGTAGGCGCTGCGGGGCAGCATGGTGGTGGGGGTGCAAGGGTAGGAGAAGTGCTCAGTGCCTTTGTTCAGCAGCTGTGGTGGATGAGAGAGGGAGAAGGGTGACACAGGGCCCCCTGAGTCTTCCCCTGCTGTGCCCCACCACGGGGTGGGCTGGAGCTCACCCTGACATTCTTCTCCATCTCCAGCAGGACCCTCTTGTGCTGCTCAGCGATGGCCAACGTGGCACTGTGCACGCGTTGGTAGATCTGCTCACCCTCCTGCGTCTGGAAGGTGTAGAGACCTTCCCCTGCATCGCACATCCTGCAGGGATGGGGCACGGAACGTCACCAGGGGTGATAAACAAAACCCACCCCAGGTGGCAGCTGGCCCGGCTTCCCATGCTGTTAGAGCTGTCCCGATGTCCCCTTCATGGTGTTGAGCTGGGACTAGACCCAGCTCCAAACACCCCCCGCCTTGGGGCACCCTATGCAGGCCGTGGCCATCACCCCAGCCTCAGGTCTGCCCTGTGGTGATGGCAGCAGTGCCATCTCCTGGAGCATCCAGCTGGATGAAGGCATGCAGCATTGATCCCCCTCCTGGCAAGGGTGACATCTCACCGCCCGGCCTCGAAGGTGAAGCGGGTGGCGTCGCGGCCGTAGCGGCGCAGGGAGCAGAGGGGCCAGGAGACCAGCTTCACCCGGGGGTTGTGCGTGTCCCAGAGGTAGATGTTTTCATGGGTGATCTGCAGCTTGCACTCGCCGTAAACGTCCAGGTTGGGGCAGGGGAGGAGGAACACGTTGAACCGGTCTGGAGACGGGGAAAAAACCAGAAAATAAAATAATCCGTGGGGGGTGCAGCGCAGCGGGGTGGAGCCCCGCGCCACGCTCACCCGTCTGCTCGCACTGCACGCCGGGCGCCAGCAGGTCGGGCTCCCCCAGGCTGATGTCGTTCAGGCGGGCGCCCAGGCACTCCACTGACAGCGTCTTGTACCACTCCTCCGCCTCCAGCTCTGCAAGGCACCACGGCAGCCCCTGGGCGACCCTGGCCAAGCCAGGGTGCCTCACCCAGCACCCCCAGCCCGGCATCCGTGGGCGCTGCCCCGTACCTGAGTCGCAGGTGAAGGTCCGGGCGGAGTCGTCGGTGAAAACGATGGCCACGGCCTGTCTCTTGGTCTCCTTGGGCAGCCGGGTGATGCACTTGACGTTGCTGATCTCAGTGACCTGCAGAGGAGGTGGGGGGCAACACTGAGGGTTGCACCCAGAGCCCTGCTGTGCTCCCAGACCCTGTCAACTCCTGCACCCACACCCTGGCCCCTGCAGCACCCAGACTCCAGATGCTGCACCCAGACCGTGTTCCCTGCTGCACCCAGACCCAGCTCCATCCCACTGGACCTCATGGGGCAACAGCCACCCAGCAAGCTGAGGCAAGGAGGGACGTGGTCTGGCACGGGGCCCCCCGCAGTGGGGAGCACCCCAGCACCTGTGCAGTGCACCCCCTCACCTTGGGGCACCCTCGCAGGCATGCAGACTTCTCATCCGGGTACTTCTCCAGGCGCTGGGGCCCTTTGCTGGAGGATTTCCTGAAGACCAGCCAACAGCGCCGGTAGATCTGCCGGACACAGAGCGTGGGGGTCCCCGTCCCCCCCCGTCCCATGCCCCCATCCCCAGGACCTGTGCCTGCTTCTGCTGACCCTGCTGGGCCTGGGAACAGGAGGGTATGCTGGGGATGGGGATAACCTGGGGCTGCCATCATCCGCCCCCACCCCTCTGCCAGTGCTAATTACAGCGCTTAATTAATGAACATAGACAAAGCTCCCAAGGGGACCCCTGTCCTGGCATCTCGCCGTCCCCTCTCCCGCAGCCCCTGCCTCAGGGGGTGGTGGGGCCATCGTCCCCAAGCATGTCCCCCCCCTCGAGCCCGCTCCCTCTTTGTTCTCCCTAATTAGCATGAAATTACCCAGCATGCTCGCTGCTGCCGGCTCCCAGCGATGGAGGCAGGCGACCGAACCCCCTGACCCCCCACCTATGGGTGCTGCAATTCAACACCACCCTAATTGGCACCCAGCAGCTCCCCCCCAGCCTTCCGGGGTGGGGCATCCCCGATACCAAACTGCGTGTGGAGGGAAACTGAGGCATGGGGGGCGGGGAGGGCTCGCGGACGTCCCCAAGCCCTCTATGGTTTGGGACAGGTGAACGGGTGTCACTCGGTGCAGGATCTGACCGGTTGCAGGATCTGGACTCCTGGGGCTGCTGGATGATTTGGGTACCAACAAGTGGCCTGTCCCTGCCCCCCCGGCCTCCCCCGCCACCAC
>NW_021938838.1:2923212-2926434 GCF_001715985.3 Manacus vitellinus
GCCTCACTTGTTGGGCCATAAAAATATGAATGATTGCTAGAAATAAAAGGGCATTAAAAAAACCCTGTGAGCAGCAAAGAGCCGCGCTTTTAGCCAATCAATTAAAAGGCAGAGCGAGGGGATTAGCTCACCGAAATATTAATTTTTAATAAGGTTGTGTCTGAGCTCCTCCAAAGCCCCCAAGGCCCTGAGCTGTGCGGGTGGGCTGTGGGGGCTGGGCTGGGCTAGGGTGGTCAGCACCCACGTGGGAACATCCCTTCACCCCTGGGTCAGCACCTCTGCACCTCCCCAGGGTCAGCAACCCTGCACCCACAGGTCAGCACCTCTGCATCCACTGGTGAAAGCCCTGAACCCACAGGGGAGTTCCCCTGCACCCATGGGTGAGCACTCCTTGCTGCACAGGCCCAGGGATGGGCTTTACCCACACCCTGGGCTGGTCCCCAGGCATGGGGACAGGGATGGCAGTGGTGGGCTGTGGCTAGTGGAGAAACATCCATCCTTGATGTGTCCCCTCCCAACCCTCGCTCCCACGTGGGGACAGACACAGCAGCTCACTCCACCACCAGAGCCTGGGCCCCTCTGGGCTCTGTATTTATAATAAAAAAAATCATATACAAATACATACATATATATAATATATATAAAAAAAAAGTGGGCAGGAGGGCGTTGTGGATGCCGGGCTCAGTGCCTCTCTCTGCCTGCGCCTCCTCCTCCTGGGCTGCTCAGTGACACTGGCTTTGGGGGCCACATTTGTGTTCCAGGAGTTACTGGTGGCTGAAGGGGCATCCAACACTGTCCGAGAGGCAGCGGGTTTGGAGCATCCCTGGGCAAGTTCCTCCCCACCGCTCCGTGCCTCAGTTTTCCCACGCATACGAGGGTCGCCTCACGGCTGGGCCCCGCGGTGACATGTTCACTCGAGCGCAGAGGACGGATGTGGGACGTCCCCACGGCGGTGGCACTGGCCCTGGGCTCTAGGGCACCTGGATCTGCAGGTCCTCGTCCTCGTCGGGGTCACTGGTGCCATCCCCGGCGTCGTCGGGGCCGAAGCGGGTGCTGCGCATCTTGCCGAAGAGCGGAGTGCTCTGCTGCCGCCGCAGCCTGCCGAGGGACAGCCACAGCTGAGCCCGTCCCCCTGCACCCCTACAGCACGGCTGCACCCCTACAGCATGGCTGCACCCCGGGGGGCCTCCCTCCTGCAGCCCCCACCTAACTCTGGGTGCAGGATCAGCTCCCCCTGCCTGGGGCTGACCCTCCAGCACAACGAACAGGAGCCGTGGATGGTGCTCGGCACAGGTTAAACTCCTCCAGGGCTGGACACCACTGTGCTGCTCAGAGCCACACAGGAGTGCTGAGCTGGGAGGAGTCGTCCCCCTAAAATGAGGATTCCCCCCAAAATCCCCAGGAAGTCCCCGTTCCTGGGAGCCTGCAGTGGTTTTAGCTCCTCACTCGCCCTTGCGTGAAAATTCATCAAAGGAAAATTTATGAAGCAAATTTGAAATCCAAAGGCCCAGGATCCAGTGAGATCCAAACCATCCACTGCATTTTACTGGAAAGCATGAATTATTTAGAGACGAGTACATGGCGAGGCTGTGGGGGGGTGGTGACGAAGCCTCCATTATTCCTCCATGATTTAATGCAGATGTCCCAATAAAATAAAGGATGATTATAAACACCCCTCCTCAGTGCCTCCCGGAACCACGGCATCGATCCCACGGCCATTTCAGCTTTTTACTGCTGGAGAGGTGAAGCAGGGCCAGGGAAAGTTTTTAAGGGCAATAAACCTCAGCTCCCACCTCCCCAAACTCGTGTGGGATGCTTGGAGCCTGCCCTGGCCCTGGATACTGGCGGGTGCAACCCTAAGCAGTGTGAAACTGGGCTGTACCAGTCTCTGGGCAGCCTTGTGCTGGTTTAACTGGGAGGGGAATGCCATCCAGCTTGCAGTGGGGTGAAGGCTGCTCTGAGGATGGTTGTGCTCCTTCCGAGGATGTCGGAGGCACTTTGGCCATGCTTAGCCAGGGGTTCAACCAGGCAGATGCTGGTTGAGGGATGGTGGTAAGGAGAACATCACCCCACCCACGAGTCCTTGCTGGTCCCCACAGCATCCCAGCCAGCCCCTGCTCACCGGGACTGCAGATGCTCCAGCTGCACTTGGAAGCTCTCACTCTGCTCCGTCTGCTCATCCAGCGACCGCTGCAGCTTCCGCGTCTGGTTGTGGGCCTCATCCAGCTGTGGGATGGGATGGGATGGGATGGTGCCGTCAGCAGCCACGAAGGCATGAAGGGAGCAGACCCGCCCATCTCAACCCCCTCCACCAGCACAAGCTTCCCCACCTCATCCTCAGCTTGGGCCAGCTCCTTCTTCAGCTCCTCCACCCTCAGGCGCAGCTTCTTCACCTCTGCCTCGTGCTGCTCCACGCGGCGGTTGGCGTGGGCCAGCTCTGCCATCTTCTCCTGGTACTGCTTCTTCAGCTTGGTGTGGATGTGCTTCAGGTCGGCCAGCTCCTGTGGTGGGCATGGGGCAGGGGGCTGAGCAGGGGAGAGCCACTCCCACCACTGAATGCCCCCTTCTCCCTCCCCAGGGACCTCTCCCATTGCCCCACCCCATGACCCAGGAGCCAATGGAGCAAGGACGGGGTCACCACCATTCCTTAGGTGAAGGGTGGTGGCAGAGTTTGGGCTTGAGGGAGTCCTTGGGGATGCTGAGCCCCATGACAGGGTCACCCAGGGATGCAGTAGTGGGGGCCAGGACCACCCCCATGGCACCTTGTTCTTCTCAAAGAGCTCGGCCTGGATGGTTTTGAGGTCGGTGTCCAGGGCACTGGCTGTCTGGCGCCGCTTGCGAGCCAGCACCTCCTCCAGGTCCTCGATCTGTGCCCGCAGCTTCTTGTTCTCCCGCTCCAGGTTGAGCTTCTCTGTCTCCAGCCGCTCCCGACGGCCCCACTCAGCCGCGTTCTCTGCCTGCAGCCGCTCCATCTGGGACAGGGACATGGGGTGGCTGGGGGGCAGCAGGGACACCCCTCGCTGCTCCCTTTGCCCCCCGTGTTGGGGTTTGGCCTCACCTCCGCACGCAGCTCGGCCAGTTTCTTGTCCATGCTGGAGCGAGCGCCCAGCTCATCCTCCAGGTCCTCGGAGATGCGCCCCAGCTCATCCTGGTGGATCTCCTTCAGGATATTGAGCTGTGGGGGGACACAGCACCCCAGGTGGACAGTGAGCACCCACCTTC
>NW_021938838.1:2927819-2929453 GCF_001715985.3 Manacus vitellinus
CGCCGGTGGGGGCCCCGGAGAGGGCGTCCCGCTGGGGGGGGACGGGGAGGACTCGGGGGCCAGCAGGGCCAGCAGTGAGCCCCCCGGCAGCGGCGGGGAGCCGGCCAGGCGTGAGGCCCCGCTTTGGCTCATGGTGGGGCTTCCCTAGGGCATGGCTGTCACCGTTGGCAGCGTCTGTGCCTGGGGACCTGCGGGAGACAGGAGGGATCAGGGGGACTGGGGGATTGAGGGGCCGCAGTTGGTAGCTGGAGGGAAGTGGGGGCAGAGGCACAGTCCCTGGTTTTGGGGGATGGCACTCTGAGTGACGAGGTTCCAGGTATGGACTCTGGTGAGGTCAGTGTCCCCAGCTGGGTCCCTGGTAATGACCCCAGCCAGGTCCCCAACAAAGACCCCAGTGAGGATCGCAGCCCACTGCCCAGCCACTGGCACCTAGTTCCAATTTGGCACTACAGCCGGCACAGCCAGGCACATGGCACCTCCGCCAGCACACCAGGGGGAAGACATCTACATGTTATTTGGGTGACATCATCTGCATGAGGTCATCCTATGACGTCATCTGCAAGCCTCCAAGACTGTCCCTGCTGCTGGGGTGGGGGGACTCGGCTGCACCCCAACAGCTCCAGCAGAGGTTACAGCCTGGATCCAGCGCCAGCGAGGCAGGAACAGCTCCGGAAGGACAGCCTGAGCTGGCGTGGGGGCAGGACGTGTGCACCGAGGCCACTGAATGTGCTCTCCGGTGATGCCTCAACAAAGGGCCAGAGCGTCTCCATCCCAGTGTGGACCTCACATCCCGGCACGGGACCTCACATCCCGACACAGGACCTCACATCCCACCACGAACCTCACATCCCACCACGGACCTCACATCCCGGCACGGCCAGGCAGGCAAACCGCCCCAGGAAACCTCAATGGGAGGCTGCCGCGCGCCCTAATGGGATAAGTACAGGGTCCAGCTGTGGCTGCCCGCAGCTCCGGCAGGTTTTTGGGATGGTGCAGCCCAGACCTGCCACCAAATCCAGTCGGGCTGGGAGAGCCGGTGCAGGAGCAGCGGGAGCAGAAGCCGATGACAGTTCTGGGCTTTTCACAGGAGATAAAAAATTAATTTCTCCAGTGATATTTGCTGAAATGGTGAAGTTTTGCTAAAACTCAGAGGCAAGCCCAGGCCTGAGCTCTCCGGGCTGCTCCCGGAGGAATCCCAGGCACTGGCACCATCCGGCACCAGCAGCACCCACGGGAGCACAGATGGAGCACAGGCACCCACGCAACACCCACGGGAGTACGTGTGGAGCACCGGCAACCATGCAGCACCCACGGGGGAGCACACGTGGATCCCGGGCATCCCTGTAACACCCACGGGGAGCGCGCATGGATCCAGGGCACCCCTAAAACACCCACGGAGAGCACGTGTGGATCACAGACACTCATGATACACCCACGGGGATCACGCGTGGATCGCGGAAACCCCTGGAACACCCTCGGGGAGCACAGACACACCCGGAGCATCCGCGGGGAGTGTGCATGGATCCCAAACACTCCAGGACCAGCCACAGGAACCACGCGTGGATCACCGGCACGCGCGGATCGCGGACTCCCCCCGCATCCTCCCCGCGGGGTCCCGGCGGGGGCGGGACCGA
>NW_021938838.1:2930198-2931740 GCF_001715985.3 Manacus vitellinus
CGCGTCCCCGGTGGCCACGCAGGACTGCCCCCTGCCCCCTCACACGTAGCGGTGCTGGCTCCCTCCGGCTCCACAAGCAGAAAGCCCCAAAACACCATTCCCCCCCGCCTTTTCCCCTTTGCTCTATGCTTTTCATCAAATTGGGAAATACTAGCGGCCAAGAGGATTTGTGAACCACGGGATGCGGAATTGATGCCGTGGGGCGCCAACACCTTTTTCTACCCCAGGATCAAGCAGAGCGGGGGAAACCAAATCAAATTAAAGGAAAAATTTAAATGCCTGTGCATGTTCTTTCCAAGCCTGGAATTTTTCTGCTGGAAACAACCCCAAAAAGCTGGAGGCGGGGGATGCTTTGCTCTCCCACGCCCCTATCCCAGCGTTTTGTGCCAGGGGAAGCGGCGCCTTCACTTGCAGACGGTGAAGCGATTTTGCAGGCGGTTTGGCCAGAGCTGCGGGTGCTCGGCTGGGGCTTTAACCCGCTCCCAGCACTAAAACCGGCGAAGTTTTTTCCAAATGTGTCTTTGCTGTTTGCTCGGACGTTCGTGTCTTGGTGACACCAGCAGGCTCAGGGATGCATTGCAGCATCCTGGGATTTCTGGGGTTTACCCTTGCAAAAATCAAACCTCCTTGGCCTGGGGCACGTCACCTAAGGATTTGGTCAGTGACCCATGTCTGTGGCCATTCTCCTGGCACCCTTCTCCTCCAGCTCTGGGTTTCCAGTCTGACCCAGGGTGCCTGGCTGTGCCCAACAAACCCCCTTAAATCTGTCCCCAAAGGGGTCCCATCTTAGGGATGGGTCATATAGAGGCAGATGGTCGCCCCATATCATGAACTGAGACCTGGAGACTTGTTGCATGAGTGGCTGCAGGCACTGGGCAAGCACAGGGTGACAGTGCTGCCCCATGATCTGCACTGATGTGGCTGAGCTGTCCCTGCTCCCTGCATTTCTGCACGTGGCCATATCCCTGCATTTGGATCCAGCATCCCCTGGAGCACAAGAAGAAGCCTTTTGGGGCAAACCTAACCATTTTAGGGGGGAAAAAAGACCTTTATTCCTTCGACTGGGCCATCTGGCATCACTGGGGAGCTGTGCTGTGGTGTCTGGGGGTGGCATGGAGGACTCT
This sequence comes from Manacus vitellinus, assembly GCF_001715985.3. Lineage (NCBI taxonomy): Eukaryota > Metazoa > Chordata > Aves > Passeriformes > Pipridae > Manacus > Manacus vitellinus. The sequence goes on from NW_021938838.1 coordinate 2,931,323, forward strand.
GGCTCTGAAACAGCATCAAATGTGGTACCACAGAATCATAGGCTATTTTGAGTTGGAAGGGACCCATAAGGATCATCCAGTCCAACTCCCTGCTCCTTGCAGAACAATCTGAAGCTAAACCATATGACTGAAAGCATCATCCAGGCAATCCTTAACTCTGGCAGGCTTGATGCCATGACCACTTCCCTGGGGAGCCTGGGAGCCTCTTCCTGTGCCTGACCGCCTTCTCAGTGAAGAGCCTTTTCCTAATGTCCAAACTAAAATTCCCCTGAAGCAGCTTCCTTCCATCTCCCGTGTCCCCTGGGGACTACAGTTGCCCCCTGCCCATGGTCCCTCTGTCGGTGACCAGCACTGACCGCTGCTTCTCATTAGAAGCGCCGTTTAATTGCCGGCTTGGGGAGCCGTGCGGCTCTGGCCG
>NW_021938838.1:2933000-2935487 GCF_001715985.3 Manacus vitellinus
GCGTGGCGATGAGCTGTGCATGGCTCACCGCTCCGCCGGGTGACTTCAGCTATTCAGTAAGAAGCCTGGGGGTTTGGTGAGGTGCCAAGTGCCCCGACTTTCCCCCCGTGAGCCCCACCGTGGGAGAGTCGCATCCCAGCACTTCTCCCGTGCCCCTTCTCCCCCCCATCGAGAGTTTGGGGTTTGCGGTGTGAGTCCCGCCGGCTGCCGGTGCCCGAGTACGCACCAGTGCCGGTACACAAACACATGCACCTTGTTCCGGTATCCGGTGGAGCTTGGAAAACAACCAGTTGGTGGTTGGCTCCTGGCAATGGGAACACAGCACCCGTGGGGCAGGGTGGTCCCCGGGGAGCTGAGTCTGTTGGGGAGACTGGTGGGACACGCTGGTTCCTGGGGAGCCGAGCCCGTTGCTGGTGACCTTTTCCCACCCTGCCACACTCCCTGAGGTCCCCTGGGACCACAGGTTGGGAGTGAGCCTCCCACCACCCCAGAGCCATGGTGCCAGGGTCGGGTCAACCCAGCTCCCGGCAGGAGGGGGAGCCAGTCCCTGTAACCTTCCCAAGGAGAAATGATGCCATTCAACTTCCTGGGCGCCTCACCTGGCAGGAGGCCAGTGCTCCGCTGCTGGAGGGGTTGTGCCGTCCTTCCTTTCCCCAGGAAAGGTGGCTTGGCTGCACCATGCTGCCTTCAGGCTCCAGAACCAGCCCTGGCCCCAGGGACAAAGCCGTGGAATTATTACAAATTCTCCAAATTTTTGGGAAACAAGCAGCCGGGGAAAACACTAAATTTATTTAGAAATGGAAGTTTCAGGGCAGACCTTGGCTCCATTTTGGGACCTGCCTTTGGGACTTGGCTGCCAGGAAGCTGATGAGCCTGATTCTGCATCTCGTGGGACCATCCTCACCTGGTGCTTGTGCAGATACCCTCCGGGCACCAATTTTCCCCCAGATTCCCCTGACATCACTGGGAGTTTATTCGCAAAGCCGAGCCTAAACAAATAATCCGGGATATTTATTGCTCTGCCTACAGTTGGGTTTTACAGCCCTGGCACCTGCTGAGTCGCTGTTATTGTTGACAGAGGAAACCCCCACTTTGGGGGGGGGGATCCACCTCCCCATCTGATGTATTTCCAAGAGGAAGGCTGAGGGAGGCGGAGCAGCAGCAACGGGGGAACACGAGCACCCTCAGCCACTCACAGGCAGCCGTGACAATCCCCTGGGATCACCATCCTCCGAGATTCCCAAAGCTGCCCTGACATTGCTCACCAGATTCGGATGAGAGATCTGCAGGTATCCCCTCCCACCAGCACTCGTCTGCTTCCTCATCCTCATCCTCCTGCCAGAGCAAGGCCGAGCCCTACTCGCAGTCACACCTCCGCTGGGAGCACCATGAGGCTCTCAAGGGGCTTCAAGGGGGGTCTGGGCACCCCGGGCTGGGGCTGGCACTGCCTGGCAGTGGGGCTGGCACAGCCCTTGGCTGCAGATGGTGCCAGGGCACCCCTGCCCACACTTGTCTCCCCTTGTCTGGCAGCAGACTGGTGGGACGTGCCCTCTCCTGCCGGAATCTGCCCATCCCACCTCTCTGCCAGCACGTTCCCGCCTGTCTGCCGCCAGCACGGGGGCCTTGAGGAGCTTTTAGGAAGATTTAGGAGGTTTTGGAAGCTTTAAGGTTCTTTTGGAGCTTTCAGGGCTGTTAGAAAATTGAAGGGGGTTTAGGAACTTCAGGGCTTTTGGGGAACTTCTTGGGGTTTCAGGAATTTTTAAGGGGTTTAGAAACTCCTAAGGCTTTTAGGGACTTTAGGCATATTTTGGAGATTTTAGGGCTTGCAGGATCTTCTAGGGCTTGCAGGATCTTTAGGAGTTTTTATGAATTTTCAGGACTTTTAGGAACTTAAAGGGATTTTAGGATCTTTTAGGGGTTTTAGGAACTTCTAAGGCTTTTAGGAGTTTTTTAAGTGGTTTAGGTGCTTTTAGGAACTTTAAGCATATTTAGGAGCTTTAAGAGGTTTAGGACCTTTTAGGACTCTTGAGAAGTTTTATGGTTTTTAGGAATTCCCCACCTTGAGCAATAAACGCTTATCAGGCTGAGGGAGTGCTGCCGCTGGCCTGTGCCCAAGGGCAAATGTCCCTTGCGAGGGACAACACAAGGATTTCCTCCCTCTCTGTGCTCAGCCAGCGTCTTTGAAGGCACAGCACGGCCTGTCGACTTACAGATAATCCCAGACAACATCAACAAGTGCAGGCGTTGACCTAAAAATAACTCCTGATAATGTCAAGTGCGGACAAAAGGCTCTTTGTTCCATAAAAAGCAGAAAAAAGTCCTTTTCTCACTGGCAAGAGGGGTCTGCGCCTAATTCCCCTTCCCAGGAGAGCCTAATCCTGCAGGAGCCACTGCTAGGTTTAGCAGCGTTATTCCCAGGAGGTGGATTTATGGCATTTCCCGAAGGAGCCGGTCGGGATGACCCACAGTGGGAGGCTTGGCTCACCG
>NW_021938838.1:2937793-3008427 GCF_001715985.3 Manacus vitellinus
GCCCCACGAAGCCCCGGCCGCCGGCCCGGCGTGTGGCCATTGCTTCCCACCATGTGGGAACCACCAGCACACCTCATTCTTTCCCCTCCTCCCTCCTGGTGGAGGGTGCAGCATCCCGTGGGACTGGTGGCGTGCCTCGACAGAGTGAGCTCCCTACCCTAAAATGCCTGTTGGGGGGATTCCTCCTGCAACATCCCAGCTTGCTGTTGCCGGTCCTGGCATGCTGCTGTGGGATATGAAATGTGGGATGCTTGGGGTGATCTTTGCCCACTGCCTGAGCTGCCCCTCCAGAGGGACCAGCAAAACCCAGCAAGGCCAGCTGGAGAATTGAAATGAAGTCTCCTGGAATAACCTCCTGGCAGCAAATCCGAATGGCTGTTGAGGAGGGAAGGCAGCCAAAGCTCGTTTCATGGTCTGAGGGCTGCAGTAACCCCCCTCCAAGCTCCACCGCCAGCAGGGAGCCAGGAGTGTTTTGGAGCTGGGGGGGCAAATCCTTTGAGCTTGAGACTGCAGCCAGAGCGGGGTTTGCCGTGCCCCTTGCTGGGTTCACAGCTCCCATGTGAATTAAGCCAAGGACTAAAAATGCTGCATACTTGGTTCCAGTCCAGCTTTTAATCCCACGGCCTGGGGGCTGCTATTCGCGGAGCAACAGGTTTACCAGCAACTGCGTGTTGCCTGAATGGAGATCCCTGGGAATAGCCATCCTGCACCTTGTGGTGGCACCCGTGGGTGTCACAGGGACAGTGTTGTGGGGTTTTCAGGCAGCAGGCTGGGTGACTCCCGGCGTGCCAATGTCTGCATGGGACCAGCTGGGTGCAGCCTGTCAACGCCTGTTTTTTAGGAGGGCTCCGACGCGCCAACTCCTTTCCCATCAGCTCACCCAACAGCTGGGGTTTGGCAGAAATCCCGGGGGCCTACGGTCTCTTACCTGACTCCTTGGGTGCTGCAGACTTTGCCCTCACCAAGCTCCAGGTTAAGTACTTTCTGTGTCAAATACCTGGGAGCTTGATATAGGGTGGTCCTGAGCTGCTCTGCACTGCCCAGCACCTCCTTTTCCCTGGCACCTGCGGCACAGGAAGGCAATGGGGACCTCGCTCATGTGAAGGGAGACAAGACCCAGGAGGGGACGGGGTGTTTTGGAAGCCATTTAAAACCCAAAGGGCTGGTTTGGGTGAAGGGAAGGTAGAGCTTATCTCCAAGAGGAGACCGGGGGTTGCTCCCGAAGAAGGCTGAGTGGTGGGAGCGTGCCAGAGGACAGCTGTCTGTATCCTCTGTGGCCAGTGAGGTGCTGTGGGGTGCTGGGGCAGGACTACCTGCACAGCTTTGCTCCCATGTCACAGCAGCCCTCAGACCACCACAGGGGTACCTGGTCCTTCGCAGAACGTGTGTTGCTGCCGCCGAAGCCGCAGGCTTTGCATACCACTGAGTGGGTGCTCTGTTACCCTGGCATGGGAGGAAGCACTGGGTTAGTTTGCTGTGAAATTTGTGTTTGTGGTGGCTTTTAGGAAACGGAAACTTTTTAAAATTTTTGAATGTTAAGACTGAGCTTTAAGCAAATGTTCCGTCTCAAGAGCCCTGGGCACTGGTAGGTGCCTGTGCCAACCTCCCATCGGTTCTCCCCATGTCTGTGTGGGAAGGGCCGGCTGCCAGTGGCTGGCAAAGGACAGATCTGGCAGGGAGTTGTGCTGCTCCCATGGGAATCTTCATCAGGTCTGGTTTCGTCCTGCTGGCAAGACTCATCTTGAAAGTGCTGGGTGTTCTGTGCAACACCGCAGGGAAAAGCCGAACGGCTGCACCCCATCCCGCGGCACGGGCTGGCACCGCGGCACTGCCGCAGCTGCCCCGCGGCTCCTCGGGCATTAACAACCGCGCTGGGTCGGCCCCTGCCACCCACCGGTGACGGGAATCACATGCCAATGCCATGAATAATGGGGGGGGACGGCCCCTGCGGACACACACCACTGGCCAAGGACAAGGGCACTTTGTGAAGCTCCCAGATGACCAGCACTGAGGCATCCCCTTTGCAGAGGGACCTCGACGGGGTCCCCACCTCCTCAGGCAGGTCCAACTGTAGGGCACATTGTCTGTGGTGGGCTGGTTGTGCAAAGCTGTTCTGCATCTCCCTGAGCCTGTCCTGGCTTGCCTCTCTGTGCCACAGTTTACTCATCTTGTTCCCGAGTCCCTGCTGGGTAATAGGATGAGGTGACGAACTGCAGGCTCATCTCGAGGAGCGTCACTTTCCTGACGGACCTGGAAGGAAAACAGATAAAAGCCCTGGATCTCCCCGTTTCCGGTGTTTGTTTGAGAAGTCAGAGCATCTTCCCTTCTCCTTGGAAAATAACGTCATATCCAAAGCCACGTGCCACCTCTAAAAGCTTAAATACCTACTGCCAAGTCATCCAGAGAGCAGTAAGGTAGTAGTAAACACCAGGCGGTTTTGGTGGGTTTTTTAGTCTTTTCTTCCCCCCTATTTACCTACAGGTTTAGAGGCCTCAGTATAATTCCTTGGCCTTTCTTTCCAAGACTAGCATGTATTTTTAATGGTGATGTGAGGATATGACCCGGTGCCCAGGGCTGAGCCTCCCTCTATGCTGGCAGTGAGGAAGCCCGCTCCAAGCTGTGTAGCTGTGTGGCCCTGTCTACATCATCTGGCATTCGTACATCATCCAGCTGATTCTGAGGCCAAACCAGAAATTTTTCTCCTCTGCCACGTGGGATTGGGAAGATGACAAGGCAGGATTCATCCCTGACGTGAACTTGGTGCATCCAGCTACCTTTGCTACTGCTTATCACCAGCATGTGATAAGCAGTGTTTTCCCGCTGCAAAACCATTTTCGGGGGATTTTCTCTCGCTATTGTTCAGCTCAGGAAACAGCAATTGGCGTCAGGTTGAGCAGGACCATATAGGGCTCCAAGGGGAAATACCAGCTCTCCCACCCACTTTCCCACAGGGATTTCTGGTCCCAGTTGAGTAACGGCTGAAAGGGGCTGATCCTGTCCTCCCACCATCCCAACACAGTCCTAAAGATGCCAGCACGGTGGGATGGGCTGAAGCCTCACTGGGATTCAGCATTCCCCATCCCGAGGGGATGCTTTCCTGGCAAGCTGGCTCGCTGCCACCACAACATGGTTGGCATTCATGTGCCTTTCTATTGTTTTTAAGTGATCCAGGTGTTTTCCATTGCCAGTGGCATTTTACCACTCTCGATCCGTGTCTTTTAGATATATTTGCATGATTCCCACGTGTGTGGCAAAGTGCTGGGATGCCAGCCCCATCCAAATCCATTTACTGCTGCCAAGTCGTGTCTGTGCCATACCCTCCAAGCCCACACTGGGGAACCTCATTAGCATCACTCAGTTACAGCCATGGCAGCAGGTTAATTAACAACCCGAAGCCCCCGTCTGCTGGTGATAAACTACTGCAAGGAGCAGATGGGGAGGGACAGGGAGTGGGCTGTACACTGGTGCAGGATACGCCCTGGATCTGTGCTGTGCTGGCTAGAGAAACTTCCAGACAAAGCCTGTGCTGGTGGGAGAAACCTGCTAATGAGTTTTCAAGCAAGTGATTTTCTCGCCACCTTCCCATCTGACGACCCTTGGGCACCTGGGAGAGATCAGGAGCCTTTGCAGGTGATGCTGGTTGGGGCCCCAGCACCCGCTCAAACAAAAGAGGACTCAACCACTCGGTGGGTTCTGAGAGGACGTTTGAGGGTGGTGCAGGAGTGGGGTGCAGCAGTGGCAGACAGAATGCCAGCTAGAATGTCAGCTTCACTTTGTGCATTGGCAAGTGTTTAGCTGGACCAGCTGGTCCAGAAGCCCCCACCGATGCTGTCCCACCCTGAGGGGCAGCGTTGATCCCATCGTTGAGGTGACAGCAGGGCGAGGACGGGGTGACACTTGGTACCTCCCAGCAGCGCTGGAGATGGAGTTTGTGGCCTGGGGCAGGTGGAAAGTGCGATGAGAAAGGCTGTGGGTGCAAGGACTGTGGCTGGGTGAGTGCAGGGGTGTGACAGCACCCAAGGGTGCTCAGCGCTGGCCTGGGTGTAGGTCACTAAAGACAGAGAAAAGGGCGGTGGGGGTGAAAAGTGCTGGGTGAAGGGATGGGCAAAGGGGCTGCAGAGGGTGTGGCCTGCCTGGTCATGAGGGGCAGAAGGAATTTGGGCAGCCATGGTTGCTGTGTTGGCATCACCAGGATGTGCCTGGGAGAGCCTGGTTCTGTCAGATTGAAATGATGGATCAGTCTGCAACGTGTCTGGCTCCTCAGTTAATCCGCAGGAGCTGAAAGCACATGAGAAAATAATTTTAGGGCTGGCAAACTAGGAAGCCACAGTTTCCTTCTGTTCCTATCACTCCTGATAAGAAGCCAACGCCTGAACTGAGATGTGGAGCAGTGAGCGGAAGAGGGGACCCCTCCCATGAGGAGTCGTTGGCCTGTGCTGGGGTGGGGGGGCACCCTCCCTGTGCCAAGAGCTTCCTACCATCCTTCCAGCCCACAGCCAGGTGGATGCTTGGTGCTCCTGGCTCCTCCTGGTGGCAGAGGCAGCATGGAGCTGGCCGTGACACCGGCTGGTGTCCCGCCTGCACAGCCTTTGCTCTCCAGTCCTGACTCCATGGCATGGAGGATACCCAAATACTCATGTGGCCCCTCTCTTTTGTGCCCTTCCAGGCTCTGCTGTCACCTTGAAGGCCAAGCCAAAGCAGAAAGCTGCCCAGGATGAAGGTCCTCCTTTTGCTCCTTCTCTCCCCCCTCCAAGGTAGACTGCCTCAACTGTGTCCTGCTTTGGGATGGTGAGCTGGGTTTGAGCTGCTGGAAGTAACTGGTAGCCCCAAAAAACCAGCTGAGGGGCACCAAGGGGTGTTTGCAGCTGTGGCTTCCACAGAGGTAAAACATGTCATGGGCTGATGAACCTCTGATGGGTCTCTTGGGCAGGATGTGTCCTTTCCTGGGAAAGGAGATGGTCTCCATCCTTCCCTTCTGGAGATGGAGAGGTCCTCTGTCAGTCTCTGTCAGTGTGAGTGATGGCACATGGGAGAGGGTGCCTCTGAAAGACAGGAGTCCTGTTGCCCTGTCAGGGGGCAACTGGCAGATCCTCCCAGTGTGGCTGTGACATCGGGGAGGTGGCTGATGTTGTGCAGCCAGTCCAGGACAAGCTTGGGATGACTGGGGTGGAGAACCCAGCATGCCACATGTGACAGCTGCTGTGGGGATGCAGTGTTTGCTGGGGGTGGCTAAACCAGAGTCTCTGTGTGCTTGTGCAACCCAGGGGTGGGAGCCAGTGGCCACAAGGAAGAGGATTTCCACTTCTGCGGGGACCGAAACCAGACCCAGAGCAGCTCTGTCATTTACGAGCATGGCCCCGCCACCATCTCCATCGAGAACACGGCCCAGGCACTGATAATAAGGAGGCCCTTTTTGCCAAACAGGAGAAACTCTTACTACAAGTACAGCTTGCCCCCCACCTTGGGCAGGTACCGCTTCTGTGTCTACTGGTTCAAGGCCAACAGGACCCTGCGGCTGGTGTATGGGAAGCAGAGCATCCTCCTGGGTGGGGACCCATCCAGCAGCATCACCAAGGGACAGGAGAGTCAGAAGACTGAGAGAACCAGCATGATCATCTTCAATGTGTCCTACATCTCGAAGGACGGGAAGAACACCTCCCTTGATGCTAGAGCTGAATACTTCTTCCCTGGTAAAGGCAATTCAACGTTATTTTAAGGAAATGAAAGGTTTGTTTCATCCCCAGCCCATTCTGTAGCCATCAGCAGAGCACTGGTGGTGTCCCAGTATATGGTTTAGCCTGGTGATGTGAAGACAGCTGAAGGGTGATGGAAGGGATGTAGGTTTGCTTGAAGCAGCCCAAAGATAGGTTTGGTACCTGGGATCCCTAAAAATGGAGGTGGAGATTTTCAGAAGTGCTTTGCTCCCTAAAATCCTGGGAAACTGTGGGCTTTGCAGTGGCCTCTCAGGGTTCTGTCTCCACCAACCTAGTCCCAGTGGACTCAGTGGGAGCCAAGCTGTGGGTGGCAGGAAAGCTCTCTGGGTTTGGGTGACCATCAGCTTCCCCAGCTTGGGGCCAGCTTGAAGCCGTCTGCTTTCTGCTCCCCCCAGGGCCGCGCCCACTTGGTTCTGGGCACGAGGAAGCCAGTTCTGCCAATGTATTTCACGGCATTTCCTTTCCATCAGCCTCTCCAGAGAGCATGCCTGTCTGGGAGCAAGATGTGGAGGACCAGCTCACTGCCTTGGACAGCCTCCTTGCCCAGCCCCTGGCACCAGCCACAGGAGCCACGGAGCAGCAGACGCTCCGGCGGTGAGTTCCCGGCTCACGCCGTTCCTGCTGCTGCCAATGCGTGTCCACTGCCTCCTGCTCACTGCACCCCTTCCCTGATAGCAAACTCGGGGAGCTGGAGAAGACGCTGGCCAAGGTGGAGCTCGAAGGGCAGAACCAGACCTTCGGGAAGGCCACTGTGCATGCAACCGTCCTGAGGGTCCAGCCTGCTCAGGATCCTCAGCACCTGGCCTTTGCTTCCCAGAGAGAGGTGGGTCATGGAAAGCTTGTCCTGGTGCTCTTGGCCTGTTGCTTCACCTCCCAAACTCCCTCCTGACGAGTCTTTCCTTGCAGGAGGGTGGAGAGGTCCATGGGTTCACGGTGGACTTGCCAAGCAGCCTGTTCATGATGGTGAAGGAGAGGGAGGAGGTGGTGGAGCACAGGGTGCTCCTCATGGACATCAACAACCAAACCATGTTCCAGGTAATGCCCACACACGTGGGACGGTGGAGTGTCTGCGGTGCAGGGCAGCAGGGATGGCACCCAGGCCAAGGTGCTGGTGCTCGCTCAGAGAAGATGCTTCAAAGATGAGCTTGCCCAAGAAGCTTGATGGGGAAAGAGTCCTGGGACCTCCTTCTTGGGGATTCTCACACCCAGCAGCTCTCCCTTCCCACACTGCCACTGCCTCCTCTTTTTCTCCAACAGGATGAAAACAGCAGCCACATCCTGGGAGACAGGGTAGTCAGCATCTCCCTGGTGGACACGGTGGTAGCCAACCTCTCTGACCCAGTGGTCCTCACTTTCTACCATGACCAGCTGCCGGTAGGTGGGGACACAGCCTCGTTGAACCTGATCCCACCAGGAATGGAGGGACAAAGAAGGCTCGGGCCCTGCCAGCTTAGAGAGTGGGCACAATCCAGCAGGTCCATGCCCTTGGCCTGCCTGTGCAGGGACTGCTGTGTCTTTTGGGGCTGCCTCATGATCACAGCTTCACTGTGTGCATTGGGGGTGGCACTGCCTCCATCTGTCCAGGGGATGCTGCATGGCAGGTGTGTCACCTCCAGCACAGTCTCCAGGCTGGGAAACACTCTCAGTTAACAATCCTTTGGCTCATTCATGGCCCTATCAGGTGCCTGCTCAAAGCTGAACCCCTTGTTTGGAAAAGGGGACCTGGAAGGAGGTATCTGCTCCATCAGGTGCCTTATAGGGGTTGGTTTGTCTCCTGAGATCATCTTGCCTCCTGCCCCATGTTCTCCCCTATCATACGTGCTGGCAACAAACCCACAGCTGCATCCTGACCAGGGCCCATGGTTTTGTCATTGCAGAGGAATGTGACCCCACTGTGTGTCTTCTGGCAGGAGGACATCACTGGTGAGTGCCCCTGCCCTTGGGTGTGAAGCCAGGCACTGCCTTTGCCCCTTTTGCAAGGTACCACAGCCCCACTGGTAAGAGTGCAGGTTGCTTTGCACCTCCCTTCCTTGCTCCAGCTCCACAAACCATTCCCACAGGGTTGATGTCAGGTTTTTCCCTCCATAGCTAACCTAAGTGCTTTCCCCTTCCCTAGGAATGGGTTCTGGTGCTGAGTGGGCTATCTGAGTACATATGCATGGCCTGGGACCCCTCATCCTTGTCCTGCCTCTTTCCTTGCCCTAAAGATCCATGAACCCGAGGCAGATGTTCCTGCTGCTCACCAGACACTCTCCCTTTCTCCTGCACAGCTGCTTCTGGGAGCTGGGACAGCTATGGTTGTACAACAGTGACAGGGAGCAGCCAGACCGAGTGCAGGTGCAACCACCTCACCTACTTTGCTGTGCTGATGGTGGGTAGCGCCTTCCCACAGCTCTCTACATTGTTCCCACTGGCTGTTCTTCCTCACTGTCTCTCCTTCCTCCTTCTCCTCAGGTATCCTCCCCAGAGATCACCTATGTGCACAGGCATTACCTGAGTATCATAACCTACATCGGGTGCCTGATCTCAGCTTTGGCGTCCATTTGCACCATCGTCTTCCTCTACTTCAGGTACAGTGTGATGGTTCACACCACGCTCCCTGTCTGTGTCCTGTCCCTTGCCGTGAACCCCTGGCAGGGCACAAGCTCTCCAAGTGCAGCTGATGGCCTGGCTGGAAGCATGATGAAGGAGCAAGGCCTGAAGAAAGCAGAGTTCTCCTCTCCAGAAACCACCCCCTTGGTCAGGCCTCCTGCAGGGTGCTCAGAAACACCTCTCTTTTCAATGATTTTGGAAAATCTGCTTGGTTGTTGTTATGGACCCAGCGAGCAGAAGCCTGCAAAGATCTTTTCAAGGACCCATGTGAAGCTGTGGGGTGTTGTGGGGCACCAAGGGCCGGGCCAGGCATGGTGGTGAGGTCTGCACCCTTCTATTCTCCAGAAGCAAACAGCGAGACCAGATCACGAGCATGCACATCCACATGAACCTGCTGGGTGCCATCTTCCTCCTGGATATGACCTTCCTCATCTCTGAGCACTTGGCTTCCAGCAGCAGCGAGGCAGTCTGCAGAGCTGGGGGGCTGTTTCTGCACTTCTCCCTTCTCAGCTGCCTCACCTGGATGGGCATCGAGGGCTACAACCTCTACCGGCTTGTGATCGAAGTCTTCAACGCCTACCATGACCACTTCCTCCTCAAGCTCTGCCTGGTGGGCTGGGGTGAGCACAGGGGAGGCAGAGACACCCCCAGGGCACAGGGTGGAGGGGCACTTGGGTATGGAATGCCTGGATGGGGATGGAGACATCGCTGTGTGGGAGCAGATGTCTGAAAGCAGAGGGGTGGAGAAGGGGACTCGATGGCTGAGAGCAGAAGCTGGTGCTAGAGCAAGGGTGTCACCCAGCAAGAGAGATGTGAGAGCCACCTCTTGGGGTCTTTAAATAGTAATGGGATCCTCTCTTTCTGAAAAAACCACCCAGGGCAGCCCAGAGAGGAGGGCTGGATGCAGGAAGCACCCACACATCTCTGCTGTGCTTTGGGCAGGAAGCTGTGGGAGGAAGATCTCATAACCTTTTGTGGGCTAAAGTTCCACATCCCTGGGAGACCCCTGGTTGGGGTCAGCACAGCACAGCCCACTCCCAGGCCAGAGCTTAAGCCAGGCATCTTTGTTGCCTGCTCTGCCCTCAGTGCCCTGTTGGGAGGGAGGATGTTGGTTTGTATTCTACACAGGGAGAAAGGGGCAACAAGTCCTCCCAGAAGGCCCAAAAGCCAGGGACTAGGGCAGCCACTTCACTCTGCTCTTGCCACCCAGGATTGCCCTTCCTCTGTGTGTCGCTGATCTTCCTGGCTAACTGGACAAACTACGGCCCCTTCTCCGTCCCCATCTATGAATCCATCGATGGCAAATCCACCAGCGCAACCATGTAAGTCGTGGGAAATGCCTTGCCTGGTTTCTGGTCACAGGTAAAGTCAACTGGCTGAACCTTCACTGTGTCCTGCAGACTTCCCTTGGCCCCCTTGTGGCTTTTCTGGGGCTTTGTGCCAGGGTGTGGTGGGGGATCCCTCCACCCTGGGCACTGGGTTGGCACTTTCGTGCTTCCCCAGACCCTCCCAGCTCAAGTCCCTGTGTGATGACACAGTGTAACCCTCTGCCCTTTCTCCTCCCTCCAGCTGCTGGATCACCAGCCCCCTGATCCATAACATCGTGAACCTGGGTTTCTTCAGCCTGGTGTTCCTCTTTAACTCGGTCATGCTAGGGGCCATGGTCCGGGAGATCCTCCGGCAGAACAAGAAAGGCCACAAGCTCAAGCACGTCCTGGCCCTCTTTGGGCTGAGCATCCTGCTGGGCATTCCCTGGGCACTGATCTTCTTCTCCTTCACCTCTGGTGTCTTCTGCCTTGTCTCCCTCTACATCTTCACCATCATCAACTCCCTCCAAGGTGAGCCTGGGACACTGGGCTCCTCCGAAGGGCACCGGGGTTTTCATGGGGTGTTGGTGGGGTGGTGATGAGGTGTGGGAGGAGCCCTGGCAGGCTGGCTGGCTCTCTCTCAGCTGCTGTTGGTGCCTTGTGGGGGTTCACCCACCCTTCCTCTCCCCTCTCGCAGGCTTCCTCATCTTCCTCTGGTACTGGACCATGGTGCTGCAGGCGAGGAAGTCCCCCGACTCGCAGTGCAGCTCTGACAGCGTCAAGCTGCAGCCCAACAGCAGCCACGTTGGCTGAGCCCCGCGGTGGCCGTGCCGTGCCGGGGCTCCCTGCGCCGAGGACGGCCACGGGAAGGACTGACTCCACCTGCTTTGCTACTGCACCCACCTCGTAGGGCTGTGAGGAGCCCAGGGACCTGCAGCGGGACCAGCCGCCCCTTGCCTCTGCCAGCCCCCTCCCCAGTTTTCCCACCCACTGCATCCTGACTGGCTTGGCATCTTTGGGGCAGAAAGGAGGGAGGGATATTCACTTGGGCAGTGGGGGCCTCCGGACATCCTCTCCCACGCCCTGAGGCCAGGGATGATGGCTGGGAAAGGCCCCATCTTCAGCCCTTGCTGGTGGTCACCGTGAGGGTCCTTCCCCAGGGAAGACAGAATGACTCTGCCCCTGCCACACCCTCTGGCAGCTGGAATAATCTATTTTTGTTATTTTGTTGAATGTCTATTTTTGGATGGTGTAGGAGTTTAGTGAGCATGCCTGCACACCGGACTTGTGCCCATTAAAGTTGTTCCTCTCACAGTGTGGCTTGCTGGGGTCTCTGCCTGGTGCATTGTTGGGCTCTCTAATGGGATCTATCCCTCAGCTGGGGTTGTCCCATTCCCAGGGCAGGACTTGGCATTTCAGCCTGTAGGATCCTTCTGAGCTGGGACAGGTAATTTTGCTCCTGGCAGAGCACTGGCTGCTTGGTGCCATAGGGATTGGTGTGATGGAGGGAGATGCCAATGGCTTGGGAATCCAGGGACCATCACTACCCAGAAAGGGAGGCTGGTGGAGGACAGAGATATAAAGAGGGAAACTTCACAGGACAAGAGTTGCCTCCTTCAGTGGCTGTGGGGCCAGGCAGAACCTGGCTGTCCTGGCTGTGCTGCTTGCAAGTGCAGCACCACATCTCCTGTTCAACTATTTCCCCTTCCAGAGGGTGCTCTGGCTGCAGCTCATCCCCCTCCACTCGGCTTCCAGCACTCACCTGGGGCAGGGACACCTTCCCAGGAAGGGGATGCTTCATCCCAGCAGCTTGTGGTGATGCCCAGTTTAGGAGGGGGATGCTCCAGCATGTCACTGTGCTGGTGGGTGCCATCGACCCCTTGGCAGGACTGGGGAGAGAAAGGGAAAGCAAAAAGCCCCATGTCAGAGAGCAGAAGGAGCCAAGAGGGAAATGCTGCAGCTCTGACAGTTGTCACTGTTGCTGTGAGCCAGGGCAGGAGGTCCCTTGCCAGCCCACAGGAAGGAGTGAGGGGTTCTCAGAAAGGAAATGAAGACACAGCCCTGTTGCCTCAGGAGTGGCCACAAGCCCTGGCAGAGCCTGGGGAGGAGCTGAGCTGCTGAGACAAGGGGACTGGAGTGAGGTGGGACAGCCAGGGGTGGTCAGGAGACCCCACAAAGCAGCATGAACCTGTTCCTGGGTACCATCCTGCTGCTCCTTATGCCGCCTGGTGAGTGGTGGGTGAGGGGGGGACAGACATCCTCGGTGTGGGGGGTGCCATGGGCTTGAGGGAAAGGTTTTCACATGGGAAGGTGTTGACCCAAAGACCATGGTGGGGTGTTTCACCCTGAAAAGTGGACAGGCCAGAAGGACAATCCCTGCTGAGATGTGCAGAACTGGTAGAGGCAAGTGGAGTTGGGGGGTTTGCTGCTGGGGCATTTTTTTAAAATCTGGAACCAGCAGCCCAGGGTCTCTTCTACAATCCCTCTGGGGGGGGGGCTGGACACAGTGGTTTTGTTCTCACCAGCCCTGATGGCTGTCTGGGTGTTTTTGAAGTCCATGTAACTGCAGAGCTGTTCCTTTCAAACCTGGTGGCTGCCAGATTCTCCTGCCTCCCCTTCCCTTGTGGGCAAGGGGAGGACTCACCCTAGATTTTGGGGTTTTCCCTCCATTTCTTCACGTACTCTTCTTCCAGATGTTGCCGGGGGAAATGAGCGCTGTTCCGGTGAGTGGTGCCCCCCATCCCCACCCTCACCCCAGTGCCGTGGTGCCTGGTGGTCACCCTGCTCCCATCCTCCCCAGCTCTGGGTCGGGGTGATGATTCCCTCTCATGCTGCAATGTGACGGTGGAGCCGAAGAAACGGGGCCGTGGGTTTGGCATCCTCCAGCTGCCCCAGCGCTGCCCGCAGCTGGGGAGCTCCCACAGCTCCGCCTGTGCCTGCCTGCGGGATCGCTGGTTCAGGTAGCAGCAGGGCTGGCCATGGCAGGGTCTGGGGGCTCAGCTCCTTGCATCCACTAGTCCCACAGCCCCGCTGTCCCACAGGGAGGTGCAGGGGCTGCACAGTCGGCTGGTCGGGCTCAAGAAGCTGCTCCTGAATGTCAGCAGGGCTGCCGTCCGTGATGTTCTCATCACCTTTTCCCCCACGGAGGTGAGATGTGCCCTTCCCTCTCCCTCGCTTGGGAGGTCCCACACCTTCCAAGCATCCCTTTTCCAAGCATCCCTCGGCCCCCCGCCCAGGGGTGTGGTGTGCCCTGCTGTGCTCTTCCTCCACTCTGTTCTGGGGTTGCATCATGGACCCACATCAACTTTAACATCCCTGGGCAAGGAGTCACATGAAATGGTGCTTGGGAGGAAAGAGCCCTCCCTGAGAGCCGTTCCAGCAGACATGGGTGGTCACAGGGAGAGTAAGGTAGGAAAGGAGGAGGAACGTGTGTGACTTTGGGCCTCCTGCCCCCCCCCAGGCTCTCCCAGCTATGGATGTCCCACACATGGGTGATCATGGGTTGAGGACCTTGTGAGTCCCACTCTCAGCTCTGTCTCTAGCTGCTGGGGATGAGTTTCTCTCCTTCTGCCCTCAGGCAGGGCTTCTGGCTGAATTTGGAGCAAGGTTGGTGGGTCCCAAGCAGAGAAGTGACCTGCCAGCAACAACCTCTCACTGTTCTTCTCTGCCTCAGGGCCCCAGCACGCTGAACACCACAGAGAAGGGGAAGGCAGGAAAAATCCATCTCCCTAGGGAGATATTTCGGTCTCTGAGTAGCCAGATAGTGCGTGTGGTGGTGACAGTCCTCAACATCCAGCAGCTTGGCATGTTCAAGGTATGAGCTGGCACTGCTGGCACCCTTCCTGCTGCTGCTGGCACTCGCTACACACCAGCTCAGCTCAGGCAACGTTGCCCCCATGCAGGAAGTCAACCAGTCAGGGCAGGTCCTGGACAACACCGTGGTGGGCATCACAGTGGGAAACACCAGCATCTCCGGGCTGCGGGACCCCGTGCAGCTCACCTTCACCCACAGGCAGCTGCCCCGTGTAAGTCAGCCCTGCCCGCCCTCCACCTCTTCTCCAGTGCCCCTCACTGTGGCATCAGTTGATGCCGCTGTCCCTCTTGGCAGGATGTCACCCCACAGTGTGTCTTCTGGGATCCCAGCAAAGGTACAGTCCTCGGCAGGGCCGGGTGTGTGGGGCTGTGCTCAGTGCTCTCCGTTGTCACTCCTTTCCTGTTGCAGGACAGGCAGGAGGCTGGCACAGCAGTGGATGTGTCACACAGCCTGGGGACCAGAAGACAGTCTGCTCCTGTGACCATCTCACCTTCTTCACCCTCCTCCTGGTGATGATCCCACTCCCCACAGCTCCTGCTTGTGCCCTGACAGTGCTGCCCACCTGCTTTGGTGGCCCCTCCGGTGTCATGAGTAGCCACAGTGATAGTTATAGCTGTTTCCAGGCAAGCCCAGGTCCCAAACACAAGCCCAGCCCCAGCTCAGGAGGGCAGCAGCAGGTCAGCAGAGCAGGACAGCCCAGAAAAGGCCCCAGCCTAATGCAGGCTCTGGAGCAGCAAGGCTTAAGATCCCATATCCTGGTGAAGTCTCCCAGGAGGGTGGTCATGGTGGTCCACTTCACTCACTCCTCACTGCACCCTGGGGAGCATCTCCTCTGAGCCACCACTGCCTTGCTCCCCCTGAAGACCTTTTGCTGGCCAGACAGGGGGCTTGTATGGGGGCTCTGCAGCAGTCCACCGGGTTTATCAGCCCTGTGGCTCTGGTAGCTGCAGTTGGGTTTTCTAGGCTGGTCTGGAGCCTGTCTAACCTAACATGTGCATGTTTGGCAGAACCCAGCTCTGGACAGCCCCACAGCACAAGCCTTGATGGCTGTTGCCACCGCTGGCTGTGGGGTAGCCATGGTTTTTTCCATCTTCACCATCGCCTTCTGCCTCTTCATAAGGTAGGATGTGCCAGCAGCTCCACGGGGACTTGTCAAGCTGGGAGAGATGTGGGGCAATTCTGGTGCCTCTGCGTGGACCTGCTGTGATGCAGCAGGAGGCCCTGCTCACCTGTGACCTCTACCTTTCCTGGTCCCTCTGGGAACACTCAGGTGCAGGTTCAGGTTTGAGGAGACCGTGCGCATCAACCTGGGGCTGCACATGAACCTCGTGGGCAGCCTGTTCCTCCTCAACCTGGCCTTCCTGCTCAACAGTGGGCTCTCTGGGAGGACCCAGCCGGGGACCTGTAAGGTCCTGGGGGGGCTCACCCACTACTGCCTGCTCTGCTGCTTCACCTGGACGGCGCTGGAGGGCTGTCAGCTCTACCTCCTCTTCGTCAAGGTCCTTGGTGTCTACATCCACCACTACCTGGCAAAGCTGTGCCTGCTTGGCTGGGGTGAGCACTGCCAGCCTGGGGGCAAGCTTAGGGGAGAGGGGGGCACTAGGAGGTTTAGATTGGATAGTAAGAAAAATTTCTTCACTGAAAGGGTGGTCAGGTTCTGGAACAGGCTGCCCTGGGCAATGGTGGAGTCACCATCCCTGGAGGTGTTCTAAAGATGTGTGGGTGTGGCACTTGGGGACATGCTTTGGTGGTGAACATGGCAGTGCTGGAGTAATGGTTGCACTCGATGATCTTGGAGGTCCTTTCCAACCTAAACAATTCTGTGATTCTGTGTGTCTCCCTTCTTCCAGGCTTGCCCATTCTCGTGGTGGGAGTGGCAGGAGCTATCGGCAGCTACGGAGAGTACAGCATCCAGACCACGGACCACCAGGTCATAGCCCTGTGCGTGCACCACTGCCCACAGGGCTCAGGTGGCCCTTTGGCACAGGGAGTGGTAGCCCAGTCCTGCTGGGAGTGCAGCAGTCAGGGATTGCACCCATCCAGCTTGGCTTTATGCCATGCTTCTGCTTCCTTAATTGTGATTACAACATATCTGCCACCCCCACCCCCACCTGTCATGCTGAGCTTCCTTGGCCATGCCTGCAGCCCTCCAGGTCATGGAGGGATGTCCAAGGTCCACCTGGAGCTTCCCCAGGATCCCTCCCAGCTGAGCAACACGAGGGCAGTGGATATGCACCACTGTCCCCTTGCTTCATCCTGGCCTTGGAAAACCCCCCCAGCACAACAGTGTCCCTGCATTCCTGAAACATCCCCATGTGGAGGCTCCCATGAGTGCTTCTGGGGCTTGCAGGACCACTGGAGGCACTGTGGTTGTCTCTTTTCAGGTGCTGGATCACTTCCAAACATGTCCTGCTCCACTACATCACCAACTGCGGCTACTTCAGCCTCATATTCCTCTTCAACATGGCTCTCTTTGGGGTGGTGACCCAGAAGAGCTGCAGCTTGCAGGGCACAGGGGCAGTGCAGGGAGGCCGCAAGCCCTGGAAGGTGGCCCTAGTGGCAGCAGGGCTCTTCTGCCTGCTGGGAGCCACCTGGGCCCTGGCATTCTTCACCCATGGCATCTCCTCTGCGCCCGTGCTCTACCTCTTCACCATCCTCAACTCTCTCCAAGGTCAGTGCTGCCTCTGAGCTGGGTTCCCTGAGCTCAGGTGGGGAAGATGGAGGAGGCAGGAGCCTGGCAGTGGGTTGACTAGGGGTCCCAAGGCACCAGCATCTTCCCAGCACTGACTGGCAGGCTATGTCAAGCAGCAGGTCCCAGCCACCAGCATGGAGATGCTCATGCTTCCAACAACATCCACTCCACAGGGGATGTCTTCCTCCAAGAAAGTCATTCCTCAGCAGAGGATTAGGGACATTTGGCATGTCCCACCCAAATGGCCCACCTGAAGTATGGGGGGTAGGAGTGAGCTGGGAGAATTCCCTGGAAGAAGCGGGGAAATGCTGTCAGCATCCTGGCAAGATGCTTCCCACCATCTCCTGCTGCTGCTGAGTGTTTGTATTCCTTTCCCTGCAGGAATCTTCATATTCATCTGGCTGGTCATCCTCTACTACCCAAAGACGAAGGAGACCACTGGCTCCCTATCCCACATCATCAGACATGACAAAAACACCACAGTCTCCCAGGAGTAGCTCCTGGTTGGACCTCTCTTCCTGCCTGTGTGTGCATCCATCGAGAGCAATCTTTGATCCTGGCAGATGCAACTTCCCCACAGAGGGAGGAATCAGTTTGCCACACCTGAGTTTACCCTTCAGTGGGCATGATCCACCTCACCAGGGCTCTTTACTTCTGCTCTTCCATTCCTGGCAGCCTGCCTTGGGCAAGGAGCTCCAGAGATGACCCTTCCACTGAAGTCCCTCATAGCTGAAGTTCCATGGTCTTGAAGTGCCCCTGATCTTATCCCCAAAGGGCTATCGAAGGGATGAGGAGGGAGCCCATGAACTGCCCACCTTCAGCTGTGATGGAGCCATCCTCCTCTTCACTAGAGATGGCCTTTGGTGCTGAACCAGCCCAGCAATGGGTTTCCTGCCGTTGGAAGGAGAGGAATGACTCGCTCCAGACATGGGAGGTTCAGGTCTGGGAGCCAGCAAAAAAAAGAGAAGTCCCATGAGTTTCTTGGCAATCCATCTCCTGCTCTCTGGCAGGGATCTGCTGGGTGTGTTTCCTGAAAAACACCTGCAGGGGCCAACAATGATTCCTGCATGGATGCTGTGCTTCAGCTGAAAGCTCACACACAGCCACCTCGCAGGGCAACTGCTTGTCTTCTCCTGATCTATGTTTCAGTATTAAATCCCTGCCACCTCTCCGAGCACTGTGGATTTAGTCTTTGATACCTACAATACTGTTTGTTATTTGCTTTATAGTAGGGATGTATCAATAGGCAGAAACCTTGTTGGCAATTTGTCATGGATGAAGGGAGAAATCAGCATGGATAGATGCACACATGGGTGTGCATGCACAGAGCAACCCTTTCTCTGCTAACACTATATCTGTGTCACACAGAACCACACAAAGACTAGCTTTGGCGGGCAAGTACCTAGTGTGGGGATACCTCCATCACCCCACTTCCCCAGAGGGTGACTCTGGGGAAGAGGAACACAGGAAGAAGGACCCTCTCAGCCCAGGGTACATGCTTTGAGTTTAGAGAGCCTGGGCCCTGAGGGAATGAAAAGGTCCTGGGGATGCTACAGGGAACGGAAACACTCTGATGTGCCTCAACCTTCACGCACTGTTTGCGTCCAACCATCACTTCCTTCCCCCCCAAACCCATAAAGACACAGGCAAGAGGCTCTCTGCCACTGTCACATTTATTTGGGAACAGCTGTTTCCTAACCCGTTCGCCGCCCCACACTGACGGCCGCCACAGCCACGGTGAGCACACCGAGCACACACAGCAGGACGAGGGCCCCGGGCAGCCACGGGCTGGGTCCTGCCAAAGAGGAGAGAGACTCGTGACATGTCTGGGTCCCCCGAGCCAGCTCTGAGCCCCAGTGCAGCACCTCCTGGCAGGGGATGGATTTGGGGGAGGTCACCTCCTGTGAAGGGCAGGAGCCACTGGAGCTGGGGGTACTTTGGAATCCTGAGGGCACTAATAGGACTCAGTCACCCCAAATGGCCTCCACCCACCCCTGCTGCCCAAGGGCTCCATCTAGCTCAGCATTCATGCCTGGTCTGATCTATGCTGTAGGTGGGCTTGTCCCCAACCCTGGTCCTGGACTGCTGCTTGGATATCCTGGATTGCCCTCGGTGCTCAGGAGGAGCCTGCCTTGCTGGGCTGATGATGCAGAGGTCCAGTGTGAAGACCCAGCCTTCCCTGGCTGGGGTGCTGCACCAACAGTCTCCTGGTTTTGGGTCCCTTCCTGCCCAGCTCCCCTGCTCATCCCAACCTGTGCCTGGCATGGAGCCACTCACACAGAGCTCTGTGCTGGTTTGGCTTTGGAATTTGCCATGCATGGCCATGACACCTGAAGGAATCCACGCTTCTGTGCACAGATTTTAGCAGCCCTTTTTAACAACCTGGCACTACCTAGAGGGTGGCAAGGGTCTGGGAGCTGCTCCTGTTCTCCCCAGAAGGACATACATACCCGCCAGGTCCTGTTGGTCAGTGCTGGAATGGTGGGTCTCTGCTCCCAAGGAAGGAGCAGCCATCAGGTGGATGGGCCCATAGGAGACAATCTTGTTGTAGTCATCCACCAGCGCCCTCTTGTTCTTCAAGTGCCTTGGGCATTGCTGTCAACAGGGCCAAGGGAAGGGTGATGGAACCAGAGGACAGGGGAAAAGCCTGCTCAAAGGGCAAGGGCCATCCTGGAGGTCTCCTGCTGGCAGAGACCCTACTGGGGTCACAGCCTGGGAGCAGTCAGGACCCCAGAGCAGGAGAAGAACCAGGTCCTAAAGAACCTTAGCTCACCTTGGCACAGGGCTCTGGACCGCTGGGGAGACAGAGCCGGACACGGCAGTGCAGGAACACCTCGGGGTAACCAACAAACTGAAACATCTGGAAGCTGAACTTGGCAGTACTGCTCTCTCCAATGGCATTCAGGTAGGTCACTGTCTTATCATGGGGACACCTGGGACATGACAGCTGGGTCAGTGAGTGCCAAATGAGGGGAAGCATCCCAGCCTGGAACACCAGATCCCACAAAGACCAGGTGCAGCCCCTAGGCTTTGCTGAACAGGCCTATTTCTTCCTCAGTGCCGGTGGGGATGCCTTTCCTTGGAGTCTGTGTTGTGCCCAGCTCAGGGAGGAGCTGCTAGCAGCCCAGAGGCTGGCTTATGTCTTGCTCTGTGGGGCCACAGCTGCTCTGCAGGGGTGGAGTGAGCCTGGTTGTGGTTCCCACTTCCCAGATAGACACGTTTCTGGCTTTAGCTTGGCTGCAGCCACCTCTAAGGCAGGATTTTCACTGAGACATCTGCATATCCCAGCAGAGTCTCCCCTCTCCTCCTCTTGCCCTTTGCCTCCCTAGCTGACCAGAAGCAACACCAGAAGGAAGGCAGCACTGCTGGCAGCAGAGCAGGAGAGGGGACTCAGTTCAGAGTTTTTTGGGGGCTCATTGTGGGGCTGTTCTGGCTGTTTGATGATGGTGTCCCCCACAGGTTCCACCTATGAGCAACGATGGTGTCATTGCTCATTGCTCCTGTCCTTAGCACCCAGGAAAGAGATGTGACTGTGCTCGTGGTGCAAGGAGACCGGGTGTGCTGGGGGCTCTCCACTCACCCCTGCTCAATCAGGTTGTGCTGCACGCTCTGGAAGGGATCCATGCTTGGGGTGGCCCAGCAGTCCAAAATACTCAGCAGGAAGTACTTGAGCTGGTGCTGTCCTTCTATCTTCAGCAGGACATAGAGTGTGTCCGTGACGGGGACGGCCACAGCCGGCAGGTGATAAGGCTGGAGGTAGGAGGGGGACTTGTACAGTCTCATGCTGACATTGAAGTGTCCTTCCTTGACCATGGACTGCACCAGCCTGGGAACAGTGATGAAGAGAGGAGAGCAGAGGATGAGGGCTCCCAAACGGAATGAGAAAGCAGGAAGGACGTAGCACAAGTCAGGCCACTGATGCAGGTGCTCTGACTCTGGATGTGCCTCTGTTCCCAGGTGGAGCCTTGGGAGAGCCAAGCCCTGAGCTGCCTTCTGTGCCATGTGTGGACAGAAGCAAAGAGCTGCAGTGGTTCCCATTGACCTGCTGGCCAGTGAGGGCTACAAGAAAGGCAATCCTAACCCTGCACACCCATGGGAGCCTGGTGGGGGCCTCTTCCAGTTCCCACCCTTCGTTTTTTGGAGTTGGTTTCAAGCAGTGAGGACAGGAAAAAGGCAGATTGTGTGTGCCCCTTTTTGGCTCTGCCCCAGGCCCAAATCCTGTGTTGAAAAAACACATTGGGAAGGAAAAGAGAGGCTAGGATGGCAGACCAGCGTGTCTGGCGTTGCTCTCAGGGCTCTCTAGGGGCTCCCCAGGGCCTTTGCAGATCACCTCATTGAAGGGATCTGCTTTTCTGCGAGCTCAAAGACAC
This sequence comes from Manacus vitellinus, assembly GCF_001715985.3. Lineage (NCBI taxonomy): Eukaryota > Metazoa > Chordata > Aves > Passeriformes > Pipridae > Manacus > Manacus vitellinus. The sequence goes on from NW_021938838.1 coordinate 2,958,283, forward strand.
CATGTCAGCAGCAAGGAGAAACAGCACCACTCACTTGTCAACAGCAGTGAGAGCGAAGGGCAGCCTCACCACCTGCTCATAGGCATAGATGCAGGAGAAATGCACTTCCAGCTGAAAACTCCGGGAGATCATGGCCCCATGGGCTTCCTGCTCTGACTCAATGACGTTGGAGTAGGAGACATGGGAGTTGTTTTTCTGGAATGACACAGAAATCAAGTGTCCAGATTACGGCTAAATCCATACACAGAGATCCAAGCTCCAGCTCAGAAGGTGCAACTCAGCTGTAGCTGCTCCAGGCCTGGATATCTGCTGGGGTTTCAGCTCAAGCCTTGTGTTTGGGGGCTACTGGGAGCCACCAGCAGAGCAGGCAGGAGTCAGCACAGCGAGCACGGGTGAGGGCTCTTCTGCAAAATGCAGAGCTGGAGCACCAGTTCCTCTGCACCCTTCCTGATCCATGAAGCAAGTGAGGGACCAAGGGGACGGGGCTGCAGAGCTCAGAGGGTGTGGCCAGAAAGCTGAGGGCTGTTATCGGCTAGTGAAGCACACACTGAGACTTCCATGTTCTGCTAAATCAGGCAAAATGTGCTGCCAGCACAGCAGCAGAGGCTTCTGACATCCCCAGGGAAGCCTTTCAAAGGGAAGGGGAACTTTACAACACCTAGATAAAAAAGGAAAAGCCTTTGAGGCTTCCCTTTGCTGTCCCCACTTAGCATGTCTGCTCCTCTCATGGCTTTGGAGCTATGCAGAAAGTGTCTGCTGGATCCTTACCTGGATTATTGACCCACAAGCAGTGTGGTTTTCACCAGTGAGAGTGGCTGAAAAAAACAGCTCACCCTCTTCTTCCTTTTCTGAGACCTTGCACGCTTGATTCTTCAAGTGGACAAGCTCCCGTGGGATTTTCAAGAGTTCAAACACCTCCTTCCTCACCATCATCTTCATATACTCCTCCTCACAGGCCAGCTTCAGTACCACATCTGGGGGAAAAAGCCATCTGCAATAGCAATAAGGAAGAGGCCTGAAGGAGCCCTATGTCAGCTGTGGGATGGCACAGCCCCACTGAGCTCAGCAGACCCTCATCCCAGCCTCGGTGGAGGCTGCTGGTAGGGCTCTTCAGAGACACTGGGCAAAAGACAGACCTTTGGGAACATGCAGAAGTTAATGTGGGTCTGGTATTTTCTAAGAGCTGCACAAGTCCATGGTTGCCACTACTCCGAACAGACACAGTCCTTAAGCTCAAGACATAAAGGCAGATGTTGTGGGCCTGGCCCCTTCCGAGGGCTTCTGTCCACAGAATCCCCACAGTCTGCCAAGGGCACCAGACAGGGACAGCAACCCTGTCCTTCAGAGGAAGAAGACACAGTTTTTGGATAGTGCCTGGAAGGGGCTTTACTGTAGCTGTGCCAGAATGTGCGTGGTTGTTCTGAGACGGTGGGGCAGCTGTGCCCTGCGGCATGTCACGCTGCCCTGGCACAGCTACACCACAGCACAGCCAAGGAATTAAGGAATTGAAGCTTTTTGGGAAGAAGAAAATGCCCTGTGACTGGGTCTTGTACCAACATGTAGTCGAGGATGTGGTTACAGTGGTGGGGAATGCACCTGAACCAGAAGGTGGGATGTTCTCCTGGAATGGTAATACCAGTGCATTGTGCCCATCACCCTTCCCTCTGGTGCCCCTGGACAGACTGGGGAGGGCTCACCAGCATTCCCAACCCTACCTTGGCAGAATTCCCCCTTGAAGCCTGGTTTGCAGCTGCAAACTGGTCTGTCCCCCACCACCTGGCAGTGTCCCTGGTGCTGGCATGGGTTGGACAGGCAGGCATCTGGGCTCCTCTTGAGGTGGACAGCAACCCGTGGCCTCAGGCCATGTGTGCTCCCCAGCTCACCTGCAGCAAAGGAAAGGCAAGTGAGCTGAAATGCAGCAAGAACACCTCCCTGATGAGGGATGTGAGCACGAACTCGTCCCACTGCAGGAAGACCTGCACAGCTCTCAGAGGCTGAGATTCTTGCCTAGGGATAAGGATCTTTCTATACTACCCATCCATGACCCAGTAGGGACAGAGTACAGGGAAACTCACCCTTGTTGACTTCACAGCCAGCCAGGCAGAGCACAGAGAACAGCAACAAACATCTCACAGTCCTTTCCTGGAGAAACAAGCAGGCTCTGGGTAACTTGGGTTTGTACCATGCTCGCTGGACATGTTTGCAGTCATTCGGAAACAGTGAACCCTCAAGCATGGATGCAATAATATCTGTACTGTATTTCTTAGGTTTGATGGCACAAAGTAATTTCCTACCCCCTCAGGCTAACACAAGGGTCAAATACTGTTCTGAATTTAGGTAGAGATTCCAGAAAGACGAGGTGGGAGAAAGCAGCCCTTGGACCTGCAGGGATGTGCTGACAGTGATAAAGCCACATTTCAGTGAGAACAGGTACTTTGAGTAAAACTGCAGAGGTGAGGCATCAGTCTGGGCTCCCCAAAGAGGGAAGGAGTTTCCCTCTTCCCACTACAGCTCTTTTGAAAAGTTAGGATTTTCAAAAGGATCCTCACTTTTCCAGTAACTCATATCTATAACAAGGAGACAACAGGATAAAAACCCCCAAAACCAAAGCCTTGAACACAACTAAAATTAGTGAAAAAAAGACGCAGATTAAGTCAGCTCCACTGTCGGTACAGATAATGGATTTCTTTAGGGAAACTAATGGCACAGTCCTGGAACAGCCCTGAACACTGGATTCTCCTTATCAGAGACATGGATGTGAGTCAGCCAGGGCTGATGGCTGGGCAATGCTCTGTCTGAGAGCAGGACAAAGCCAATGCCAAAAGCCCCACTCTGGTCCGGCAGCACACACACCCTTCCAACCCTCCACCAACCCCAAGCGTGACTGCTGGACTGCTGGGCAAGGGGGGTTTATTCCCTGCTCCAGTCCTGAGAGATCCCACCACCTTGATTTCATCCCACTTACCATCGCCAGGCCACGCTCTGCTCCTCCACCCACCCACCGCCGCCCCGAGGCCACTCTGTGCTCCCTGCTCCCCGTGCTCCCTGCTGCCCGTGCTCCCTGCTGCCCGCCTTATATCGCCTCCTGGCAGCTCATCCCTCTCCCCCACGCAAACACGCTGCCTCTGCGATTGCACAAGAGCCAGCTTAGCATCCTTCAGGGCCGGGGAGGAAAGGACTCTCTGTGAATGTCCATCCTCTGGCATGGATGGCCCTTCCAGTGAGCCAATGGCCTGTGAACACTGACCCATTTCACAGTCCCAGTGGGATTCCAAACAGGGGGAGTATCTGCAAACCCCCCAGGGATCTCGGGGTTGGTGTATCCAGCTGGTTTTTTGGTACCTGTTTTTGATGCAGCAGCTGCAACAGATACCACAGTGGCACATGTGAAGGCCAGATAACTCTGGATACTGAGTACAGGCAGTTTTGCAAACACAACATACATTTGCTTGAGCTGTGTTTTTATTGACTTCTGGCATCTAAGAGCTGCTGAGAAGTACTGGTGAGAGATGGAGGGATGAGGGCTTGGTCCTACCTCAGTGGGAATCACAGAACATTCTGAGTTGGCAGGGACCCACAAGGATCATTGAGTCCAATTCCTGGCCCTGCACAGGACAGCCCCAACAATCCCATCATGTGCTGGAAAGCATTGTCCAAACACTCTTTGGTCTCTTGTCAGGCTTGGTGTTGTTACCACTTCCCTGGGGATCCTGTTCCAGTGCTACTGTCTGGATAAAGAACCTTTTCCTAATATCCAACCTAATCTTCCCCCTGCCCCCCTCAACGCAGCTTCATGCCATTTGGGCAACAGTAACCATTTGCAAACAGCAGTAATCACTCAAGATGATGCTTCTTGATATATATTGACTGTACTCTTTGCTTCCTCAGAGCTTTAATTGCTACAGTTACCATAACATAGCAGCTAATGTGAATATTCATCCATCCATCCATATTTTTTCCTAACCACAACAAAAAAACAGAAAACAAAAGTGTTTATCACCTGACCCTGCTTACAGCCTAATGGACTGCCATTTAAAAAGAAAAAAAAAAGAAAAAAGAAAAAAGGAAAAAGAAAAAAAAAGAGAAAAGGGAGAGGAAAAGGAGAAGGAAGAAGAAGAGGAAAAGGAAAAGAAGAAAAATAAGGAAAAATATGAATAAAAATAAAAATATAAAATAAAAATAATAAAAATAATAAAATAATGAAAATAATAAAAATAATAAAAATAATAAAAAGTAATAAAAATAATAAAAATAAAAAGTCGTTCTGCCATCCCTTGGTGCCAGCTTTTGGGCGAGTGCTTCTGCAACAGAGGAGAAGGATGGCGGGGCAGGTGGGGGGAGAACTTTTATTTCAAGAGAGCCAACTCTTGAGTTTTCGAGCAAGTCTCAGAGGGGCGAGGCTAGCTCGTGCTCTCCGGGCAGGGTCTGCCGCCATCCCTCCCTGTGCCCGCCGCTGCCCCGCGTTGTTCCCTTACTCCCAACGCCCCGGGCAGCCGTTGCGGGGCGCGGGGGCGGCCGGCCGGGGGAGGCGCCGCAGCGCTGCGGGGCCGGGCAGCCCGGCGGGAGCGCGGGGGGCACTGCTGATTGAAAGCCCCCGGGACCTTGTCTGTGGCCTGCCGGGGTGGCGGAGTCTGGCGGGAGAACCCCGGGGGGAGGCCGGGGAGGCTGGCCGGGCTGTGGAGGCGCAGGCCTCCGCCCTGTGTCTCGTTGCCATGGTGGCGCGCCCGGGCAGGCCGGCGGCGGTCCATGCGCTGCTCTTGGAGCCGCGGGTGAGGGGGCGGCCGGCTCTGCCGTCCCCCCCGCTGTTGCCCCGCTCGGTCAGCCCCGACGGATGCGGCAGAAACCGCCAAAACAAACAGCCCCGCCGCGCGGCCGTGACGGGTTAGTTTTTTTTTCATTTCATTGTTACGTGTGGGGAGGCAGCCGCTGCCTCATGGAGGCTGCCGGCTCCGCCGAGCGTCCCCCTGCTCCAAGGCCCCCGGGCGGCCGCAGGGGCCGTCGGCCGGTGCCCAGCGGGTTGATGGAGCTGCTGCCCCGCCAGCAGCACCCCGGGCAGGAGGGAGGGCACGGGGGACACAGGCTGAACAGGGGGATGTGCTGTGCCCTACCGAGCCAGGCTTTGCCTGCTCTGCCGTCTCCCCCACGCTTGGGGTGTCTGGAAACACGGGAGCCACTTATTGACAAAGCCCAGTCCAAACTCACTTTCAGTGCTCGCCCTTTATTGTCACACTTCTGGCTGCTTCAGCCATGCTCACATAACAAACCACTGCGGCCACAATGCGAGTGTTTCTGTGTTGCTGTCTAGCTGGGTCCCACCCCTGAATTTGCCCTGGTGTGTGTATTTCTGCAGTGCCAGGCAGAATGGAGGTCCTGGAGGAGATGGAGGAAGTGGAGCAAGCAGCTGAGGACCCGAACTCTTTGAACACCAGTGACAGCCTCCAGGACGAGGACACAAAGGTGCCTGAGAAGGAAGACAGCGTCTCAAGCGATGTACCGTAAGTCACTTGTGTCTGGTTCTTACTGGGATGAGCCCTTTTAGGGCCTGTGGGGAGATTGCACACGTGTGGATGGGATGTGGTGTCCCCTCACACAGGGAGTGGAGTAAGCAGTTACATGTGCCTGGTGTGTTTGTCCAAGAGTGTGCACGTGCAAGACAAGACAGCTCACTTGATTGTACCTCCATTCACCACTGTGTGAAGATCCTCTGAGCCTCTCACACTGTTTAAAGATCCCTTGAGTCTCTATGCATATATCAGCTTGTCATGTTTTGATAGCGGGTCATCTTGCCTGTATTCTCCCAGCTTATTACCTGTGTCTCTTTTCCTCCTCCTGCCATGGAAGTGCTTTTGACTGGAGCTCCATTGACACGTCCCACTTACCATCTTCGTACAAGACAAATTCCCGGCAGGAAAAGAAGCTGCTGCACATCGCTGACCATTTCCTCCAGCAGTACACTCACGTCTGCCCTGACCGCAAACCGCTCTTCCTCCACCCCGTCAACGAGTGTGGCGTGGAGGTATGGGGTGATGTGGGGCTGGGCCACAGCGCAGGGAGCACTCGCCTTCCATAGTGCCAAATGCTGGGGAAGGACAGCAGCCCTTCTTGCCCTCCCTCCCTCCTGGCCTCCCTCTTGCTGAACCCGCAGCCCCCAAGCAGACACATAGAACCCCGGGAACACCCTGGCTGTCCAAATTCACAAGCACGTTGTACCTTGTGGTGGTGGTGCTATGTGGGCTGCAGGCAGCTCACAGCCCTCCAGCATGGTGCTTAGAAAATGGGAAACACCATAGAAGCATAAAGGAAAGTAAAAGAAACACGTGAAATAGATAAGGTTCAGGCTTAGTCACAGATGTGGAATATGGATCCAGAGTTAGGTCGTACTCTGAACTTTGCAGAAGTTATGGGGAAGGAAGTAAATGTGGAAGTTTGTGGTCTGTGTTTTTTTTCCCTGGGCCCAAGCTGCACAACTGTTGTCTAGTTCTGGACCTGATGTTCCCCAAGATATCTGGAATTACTACTTTGTACGGGCTTTGCCCAAAATTTGTTATATCATTAACATGCAAGGGAGAACATGCTGGACGATGTAAAAGCTGGGAAGGGCAGTAGCTATTTGTCGCTTGAAAATGTCTGAGATGAGCTTGAAGTTTCAAACACAGTCAAGCTTTCCAACCCCATGTAATTTCCATCTTGAAGCAGATGATGAGGGATACTGGTGCTGTTGATATGCTCTAGGGAGGTTCTGAATGAGAGCTGCAACATCCAGGGGTGGGCTGAGGATGGCTTTGGACAGGAAACTCTTCCAGGCGTCAGCTGGCTAACCAAAGTCCTCTTGTTGCCCTACAGAAGTTTGTTAGCACAACACTGAGGCCAACCCTGCTGCCTTATCCAGAGCTGTACCACTGGTCAGGCTGTGCCAGCTTTGTCTCTAATTACCTCACCATGGAGCCCCTCAAGTGTCCTATCACACCGGTAAGAAAGGGGCTGCAGTCCCTTCAGAAACAGAAGAGAGGTGACAGAAGAGCCTCTCAGCAGAACACAGTGGGAAGCCCCAGGGGCTGGGATTTGACCCTTCCATCATTCCTTCAGATTTGGGGTCAGAATTTCCCCAGATCACTTTGGAGGGGACTTTTAGAGTCTGTGGCTCATATAGGAATGTTATATAGATATTCCCTAGGGGTGCAGAGCCCAGCGATGTGGGCAATGCCCTCTCTCCCCTGCTCTCTGCCTGGTGCATGTTTCAGCTCCACAAGACAAGCACTGTGAACATGGATCTCTCTCTTTCAAGCCCAGTTCACTCTATTCCCCAACCACCATCCTGAAATACCAGCGGGGGAACTGCTTTGACTTCACTGTGCTGCTGTGCTCCCTGCTGATCGGGGCCGGCTATGACGCCTACTGCGTGCACGGGTACGCCACCCGGGAGATATGTGCCCTGGACCAGACTCAGGATCTGTGCCCGCTGCTCAAGAAGCCACAGGAGGTGAGACCTGCAGTGAGCAGGCAGGGGAGGAGCCCAGCATGCATGCTCAGCCCGTTCATGGCCAGTGAGCTCCTGAGCTGAGATAGGGGGGAACAGCTTCAGGTCCACACTGGCTTTCAGTCTGTGCTGGGGACCTCACCAAGGAATCTTTTGAGTGACTTTCCACAGCTCCTTAGGAGGCTCTCCAGTTGCAGTACTGCAAACTGCCAAGTTTTGGGAACTGGGAGGTACCTATAAGCCATACATTTTCTCTCTTCTCCTGGTCTCTGTCAGGTACCGGTGAAGAAGTCCAGAAAATACAGAGTTAAGATCCTTTCAGAGCCACAGAGCAAGTTTGAGCTTCAGCAGAAGGCCAAGAAGAAGGAAGAAGTTGAAGATGTTCAAAAGAAGGAAGAAGAAGAGGAAGTGGTCACGGTAAGTTAGCAAGGTCCACCTCACGTAAGCTCTGGGAGGAAGAGCTGAGACATTGGTCAAAGGCCAAAGAGAGGAGCTCACCACCCTCCTCCATGAAGTATGACACAACAAGTGCTCGTGGCCATGAGCACTTGGCCTCTGGGTGCACGGTGTGTGCTGGCACAGGAATATGTGCTGGGTATGTACTACCTCACTCTTATGAAGAGCATTAAGGGCCTGGAGTTCTTTAAAAGTGAGCAGAGGAAAAGATAAGATGGCCATTGGGTGGGACTAAATTGGCAATGAAATGGCAATAATTATTGCTCTGTCCTCTGTGCTACAGGAGGCACAGGACAAGCCCAAGCGAGACCCTTTGCGTGGCTTACGGGTGCACGCGTGGGTTTTGGTTCTGTCTGGGAAGAGGAAGGTTCCTGAGACCTTCTTCATCAATCCATTCACGGGAATCAACCACAACACCACGGATGAGTGCTTCCTTGGGATTGAGAGCATCTGGAACCACAGGAACTACTGGGTGAACATGCAGGACTGCCGGAAGGGCTGCAAGGTAAGGAGCCCTTTAGCACCTTGGGCATGAAAGGGACAGTTGGGCTGACATGAGTCCTGGGGAAGTCCAAGATCAGTAGTGGTCCAGTTTCCATTTAACCATTCCTTGTATTGGCTCTGGTCATGTTGCTCTGATTACATAGACTCTGGAACTACTCCAGGACATCCCAGACTCTGAGCTAACAAATATAGATCACACCTATTAAACCCTTAATGTTAAACCCTTAGTGCTAGAATTTCAGCTTTTAAGGCGGCTAGACACTCATTCTCTCAAATAAGAGTTTTTGAGGCAGAGGGTGTTTCGAGCCTCTCAGGCATGGCTCAAGGCAGGAAAAATCTTGGTGAGGCTCTTCCCACATCTCAGCTACTCCCCAGCTGACACAAAGTCTGGGAGATGAGAGTCTGAGTCAGAGCAACTTGCCCTCTGGGCCAAGCATGCCCCTAGGAAGGAGGCAGAAGCATTTCCAGCAACTTGCTCTCATCTGTGGCAGGGGCACCAGGAGGAAAGGGGTCTGCAGCCTCCAGGTGCAGGGATAGTCTTTGGGGTCCCACCAGCCAGCCAAGAGTCTGACGAGCTCACCTCATTGAGATTTAGGTCTCTGAAATCCTTAAACTCTCTGACACCCAGCCAGGTCCAGAGCACCACAGACATACCAATGCAGTTTAGTGTCAGGCCCTTGAGACTGCCCTGGAGTTAAAAGAGTTTTTCTCTGTATGGCCTAGGATCTCAGCTTTGACTTGAGTGACGCCATCCGCTGGGAAATTATGCTTCCAGAGAGCAACAAGCTGCTCACAGAGTCATCTGAGAGAGACGTGGGTGACATGGTGAGTGACCCAAAGGTGGCTCTCGTGCAGTGGGGATGCTGTATCCAGTCAGTGTGTCCATAGGCCCCTGTATGTCTGTCTGCCTGCTGCCCTCTCCAGGTCAGATCACTGCTACTCTGGCCAGGTTTGGGTTGGCACTTCAGATTGCTTCTCAGCCTTGAAGAGTTCTGAGAGTTTCTGATGTTTTCTGAAGCAGTGGTACTTCTGGTGTCCTAAGTGGCTGGGGAGCTCTGTATGTCTCCAGTGCATGGACCTTTGGGGTGAAGTAATTAAAAAAAAAAAAAGAAAAAATCCGGACTGAAATTTTTATGCACACTTTCTGTGTTGGTCAGCACCCTGCCCTCCTGGCTGCGAGGTGGAGCTGCCAACCAAATACAGAAATAATCTATGTCCTCTAATATACCAAAAAGTGTTGTGTACTGGAAGCAAAAAATGGTATGTTGTCCTGTTGGGAGAAGACAGCATGATAAAGCAGGCATTGCACCCGCACAGCAGGACAGAGGAATGCCAGTAACAGTTCCCTCCTGCTATCTACTCTTCTCAGCTTGTGCTCATAACTGGGGAGCAAAGCATCCTTCATGGTCTTAATAAAATAAACTGGTCATTATGGCAACTGTCACATTCATCCCATGTCCAGCACGAGCATTAGCCAGGAAAAGATAATCTAATTATGGTTGAGTAGAGATGTGCTCTTATAACTGCCACTGTGTTCCCCAGCCTCTCACGTGCTGAGCTCTGATCACTGTGCTGCCTCCTAACACACTAAGAGAAGCTGCCAAACCCACAAATCTCTGCTTCTGTTTCAGAAGGAAAACTCTGACATGAGTTTTGAGATGCCACTATCGTGGGTAGCCCGAATTAATGTGTCTTGCAGAGGTACGTATTCTTCCTGTGCCTTTTCTTGCCCCCCAGCTAAACTTTCAGTGGATTTGCCACATTGCTTTATCTCACTTGAGAGTTCTCCCTTCAGGATAGTCAAGGTGTAGCAGTGAAGTGCAGTAGATGAAGGCAACAACAGCTATTGGTTTGAATGCCTGCCCTCAATGCTGCACTGTCTCACCTGGGAACCCCCCCACAGACACACACCCGCACTGTGTTTTCCTGCCAGCTGGGAATTTTGGCTGGGATGGTCTTTCTGTTCCCCCTATGCACAAGGGACTGCCCCTGCATTATCAAATACCTGCTGTGGGAGAGAAAAGAATTATTATACCATTATAACATTAAAGCACAACAGACAGGGTCTGAACAGCCTTGCTGGCAGCAGAGGGCAATCAATAAATACCCGGTGTCCCTTAGACCATGGTTTTCTCCTCTTTAATTCTTTCTTCTTGGGCTGAGTAGAAGGGAGTCCATGTTTCTGACATCTCTCTTGCACACTGCAGAATTTGAGAACCAGTATTCCCAAGGGAAGAAGGTGATCCTGTACAAGCAAGCAAAACTGGAGAAATGGGCTCCATACGTGAATGAAGATGGGCTGGTGGAACGACTCACCGTCTACGCAGACTTGGACTGTAAGAGGGATGAGTGAACACACCCCATGCATTGAGCAAACACAGCCTTGGGTGTGCTGATGGAAATGGGGAGGTGGCCCCTTTTCTGTCAGTCTCTCTTGTGCTTTCTCATCTTCTTTTCACATTTGTGGGGGACTTATCTACCATATCCTCAAACTTTTCATCACACTCACTGTTGGTCAAGCCCCGGAACTTTCCAGCATTGCTAAAGGTTTCTGTGAGAGTTTGAATCTATTTTACACCCCAGTGAAGCTGTTCAGTGTCACAGGTCAGCTGCTTGGATTTTCAGTCTTCAGAAATTGGAAGGCTGGTTTGATTTGATCCAGTAGTATCACTATCCCCACTGGTGTCAACAGGAGCCATAGAAAAGGGCAGCTACAGCCTGAGGATATCTCTGTGCTTGAAAGCATTATTCTTCAGCACTGGTCCAAGAAACCATGCAGATTCCTGGGTGGACATACAGTGTCCTGCCCTCAGCCCTCTTGGACAGCTCCAGTCTCATTTCCTTTTGCTCCTGACACTATTATTAAATATTTGGGATGGAATTTCTCTTGCCTAACCATAGCCATCTGCCATGGCAAGTTCTACCCCTGAGCTGATTCATTTAGTTCTGGTTGATGGAGAGGAATAAACCCTCTTTAAGGTATAATTCAAATGTAGATTAGGATTCATCTACAGAATACCCCTGTGCAGAGGGCCAGTTCCAGTGACCATACTATGTCCACTGTGGCTGCATCAGGAGCCCAGGGGGCTTGCACAGACACTGAGAGCTCCTTCAATGAATTTTACCATGTCCCACAGGGTGAGCTAAGGTTGCAAAATGACTTGTCTCCTGCCAGGTACTGAAGTAGTGGAGGTGACAGAGTGGTTCAAAAATCGAGAAGACATGTTGGATATGAGAGAAACGAATAAACAAACACAGCTGACCACAGACTATTTCAAACCAGGACATCCCCTCCTTCTTAAAGGTATTCCAGCTCATATGAGCAGTCAGTGCAGCTCATGGGACTTTACATGAATCCCTTCTAGCAGTGGCAGAAGCCCAAAGTTGAAGAGAGGGGCCAGGGGGTGTGGGGATCACCAGGGAATTTGTGGATTAAATTGCCTAGATAAATAATATGTTCTTCAGTAGAGAGTAGAGAACTGGGTTGTTGCTTCCAGTCCTGGGCAGTGCTCCCCCAGCTATGTGCTTTTCTATATATTAGAAAAATATATAGCTATCATAGGGGTGATACAATGTACTTTTACCAGTAGAGGTGATAGAAGTAGAAACTTTCTCAGGGTTGTGTTTGGTCTCTCGGTGTTGTGCAGCTGGGGGAAAGTCCTGCATCAAGTCTTTTGCTAAAGCAGCATTTCACCCAAAGTGGCCGTGTCCATTCCTGGTTTGGGAAGAGCAGGGTCCAGGTTCCCCTCATTACTGCCTTACTGTATAAGGGAGGCAGTGGCCCTGAAAAACTGTCCTACAGTCCTTAGGCCATGGCATATTGATACACAGCAGTGAGGAGGTAACATTGTCTTCTTACACTCTTACATGAATTTGATTTACCGGCTGGTGTGCTAACTCTGAAAATGTATCTGACATATCCTCAGCTCACACCTACACGTCGCTGGAACCAGAGACTGGACACACGATGGAGTTTTACCATAAGGCACGAGCTGATGACCTCCGGAAACGTGTTGAAAGCGCTACTGAGATGACCGAGTACTTTGTGGGGCGGGATGACTTCCTGCACATCCGGCACGTGGAGTTTGGGGAAAGGGAGAACGGAATGGACGTGGCTGGCACCAGACCTGACGTTCACCTCCGGCCTATAGTGGTACGGCCAAGGCAGGAACAGAAAAATATGTGTCACTCTGATATTTATACTGTGCAAAACATACAGCCCGGGGCTTTGGTTCATTCTCAGTGGGCATGGCCCAGGCAGAGCTCCAGATGAGACGTCCAAGCCTTGTCCAGCTGCTGTGTCTCACAGTTGCTTGTCTGACAGAGAGCTACAGTGTGACCAGTTGTCACGAGCTGCTAGAATGAAACTAGGAAACTATGGGTTGGAAAGCGTGTGTCAGAGGAAGGGAAGAAAGCTTGACTATGACTTTGGAACAAAATTTTCACAAGATTCAAAACTAGTAAAATGATTTTGTGTGCTGAGCCCAAGCTAATACCATTTTAGGTTCCTGATGAAGTGTCCCATCACTCTGAGTTGTTACCAGCAGGTAATTTACCTCTTCCTCTTGTCAGGTCTGATTTACAGAACAGAAGGAGGAGGAAATCTGACATCTGTCAGTATGTATGACTCAGATACTTCAGCTGCCAAGACAGAGCTATGCAGTGGCCTGTCTTTGCATCAGCACTCAACATACTACTTTTTCCTTTCCTGTGTTGGGAAATGTGGGAAACTTTGCTGTGCACCAAAATACCTTGTTCCCTGCAGTTGCCTCAGGCAGGGATGCATCCCAAGCTAACTTGGAGCTCCACAAATAGGAGACTTCTGTATTGCCTTGAACAGCTTTGTGGTTGGATTTTTTCAGACATAGGCAAAACAGTAGCACCACTGGCCAAGAGATGCCATCCTAGTCCAGGCAGAAAAGCACAATTTTTACCTTGGGTTTTTACTGAATTCTGTAAATCTTGCCAGTTTTGTGTTGTCTAAGCTGCTTCAATATCTTTTTTCACCCTCCATTAGCAAATCAAGGAGCGTTTCCACAGAAATCCAGAAAAGCCTGCTGACGAAGATGTAGAGGAACGTATCTTTATGATCGAAGATGACAGCATCCAGCTGATATATCACCTCGAGGATCATGACACCATTGCCTCGAAGGTGGCTTTCCTCAGAGCAATACAGAGGGATAGGAAAGGAGAGGAAATCTTCCTGACCCGAGACACGTGTGTCAAATACCAGGTATGAAGAAAAACTACATTTATTTTGAAATCTTTTTAGCTCACAGGACACAAAGGGAAGGTGAAATGTCAGTGGAAGAACTACAAGTATGACATATTCCATGCTGCCCCTCTGCTCCACCTGCACACCTCCCTCCCAGCCCCTGTCCACCACATGGACAGCCCTGGAGTTGCCCTGCCATGCTGGGAGTGACTGGGCATGCAGGACATAGTGTAGTGAGAAAAGCTTCCTCTAACCATGCCTGAGGTCATCTTCCCAGACTTGGTCATCAGGCAGATCCCACAGCCCCTGGGATCTTGCAAGATGCAGGTGCAGCAGCTGTTGGGCTCAGTTCTGTGGATTCAGGGCAGGGCAGCTGAAATTTCCTCTGCTGTTCCCTCTTCAAGAAGAGATAGAGCAGAGCAGCAGAGGCAGACACCCTGTGTTCTAACTCTGTCTTTGCCATGGATTTCTTGGGCCCCATCATTCCTTAAATCTCCAGTGTTTACCCTGCAGACACAGAGCAAGATGCTGAGGCTTAATACATTGCTGATAGATAGATAGATAGGTAGGTAGATAGATAGATAGGTAGCTAGCTAGCTAGCTTTAAATAAAAGATGTTCCAAAAAGACTGAAGTGCTGCCAGTAAGCCAAGTTATCTCATGAGTTATCTCAGTGTTTTACACTGACTTATCTGCTTCCAGCCATGGTCCTCTGAGAAACAAAAGAACGTGCTCCATCTGTACAAGTTGCTGTGGGACCTGAGAAAGGAACAGAAGGAGCTGAAGCACCAAGTCCGGGAATCTGAAGCAGAGGTAAGAGGGAGGTGCAACACTGTCAGAGTTGATCAGGCGTGGAAACAGTTTCAGCTGACTGCTTGCCAAAGCATCCTCAGCATAAACTGTGGTAAAAATAAGACTCTGGTGTCACAAAGTTGGTCTCCATGCTGAATGATCATGCTTGCTCCCCAGCCATTGCTTGGTGAAGATTTCCCCAGAAATTTGAAGGTAGTTCACTGTGACCTCATGAACTACCTTTCAAATTTCTCAGTCTGGATGTATCAACAGACAAAATATTCACACTGCTTGTGCTGCATATCCTGTATGAGACAAAGTATAAGCCAAAGCTTTTGGTGCTGTTTCAAAAGTAGCGCCAAGACTGTGACTCCAGGAAAGCTTTCTTATCAATTATTATCAATAACGGGGTTCAAGAATTTCATATGGTGTAACAATCTAAAATTAAGACTACTATCAGCTTGATCTACCCACAGGATATGAACATATTTGTATAGATATGTATTTACCCTTATTGTACAAGTCTTGTATGCAGCATCTGCTGTGGTAGCAGGTCAAGCATGTAAAAGTACAGTCATTTTGTGGGAAAGCTGAGGGGTCTTTCTTCTGATTTCTTGGAAGGTGCTAAATGTCTTGAAGGTTCGTGAGGATGAAGAAGCCAATATTAAATTGACAGTTTCAATGTATAACGCTGCAAGGAGAGAATGTCAGCACGAAGCCATGGTAGGTTCATGCCAGCATTTCATACATGTACCCCAAGGAATCCAGAGTAAGCTTTTTCCCTCTGAGGAATTACCTCTGAAGGACTTTTAGTATCATTAAAATATATTGGGACAAATCCTAGTACGGTGTAAGTCAGCACAGCTTCAGTTGACTTCCCAGGGAAATATAACAGGGTTATGCTATGGTCACCTTCTGACTTTCTGGAAAAACTCGCATCACTGAGAAAGATTACTGGTTTATTTTGTTTAGTTAATAAAGAAAATAATTAAGAAGCACTAGTTGATAATAGGGATTATGGGGGGAGTATTTTAAGAGAGCCATGCTTTTATATATATATATATATATATAATTTATTTTTTTTTTGTCTTTAGCATGTGAGATCAAAGAACAAAATAGCTCCACAGTGAAATTTAGTCCTTATCTCAACCAGATCCAGTTTGGTTCTCCAGGGCTTCTTGACTCTAGGGAGGCAACACACTGGGGGTTTGCTGCCTCTTGCTGTTCCACGTGTTTTGACTCCCCTTCTTTTCTTGTTCTCATGAGACCTCATCTCAAACTTTTTGCCGCTCCCTGAAAATAAATCAGCTCCAGTTTGTGGTTTCTTTCATCTCAGCTCCCTGGACTTTTGAGTTATGCTTTTGTGTGCCTTTGCTCCTCACTCCCCTCTCTATTTCCCTGACTTTTGGTTGCTTGTTCCCTCACAGGCACTGGAAAAGCGGCAGAGGAGCTCCCAGATCTCTCTTGTTTCGGAGAACAAGAGCTGGGAGGAGGATGAATTCCGTGCCCATCACGCTGCAACCAGCGCCAGTATGCCCAGACTCAAGCAGAGGCCCAGCAGGTATTGGGAATGATGCCTGAGCAGTGCCCAGGGAAGGTCTACAAGGCAGCCCCCTGGGAACTTGGCACTGAAGCTATTCTGCAAAATGGTTGATTCCCACTGCAGTTTTCCTCTGATATCCCCCTTGTTGTTACAGGGATAAGCAGCTGGCACAACAGAAATCCCATTCTCTTCAAGAGGCGCTGCTCAGGAACCCCCGCCTGGCTGGGCATGACTGACTTCTCCCTTCCTTCCTTCTCTGTAGCTGCCTGCAGTAATCTCATAATCATCAGATTCATCAGGAGATTTTAATGAACTTGCAGCATTGTGTCTTTTTCTTTTCCCTCTTCTGTTCTAAGGCCCATCTGCAGGTACATCAATTCCCTCCACATGAAACCCCATCATGTTTGAGACTCAAGTCTGACACTGTCTCTCAGGGCTTTTCTTCCCCAAACCTGATCCATAGCTGCTGGCATCAGGAGCAGGATTATTTGGGAATACCGGCTCTTTTCCAACATAATAATATTTTAACAAATTCATAATTTAGTTTTGCACAAGCCAAGATTTTGAACTGGTGATTCACCACAAACATAAAATTTCTTTGATCTCATTTAGAGGTCTCCAATGACAAAACCCACACATAGCACTGTGGTTATGAACTCATCCTTGTTAATTCAATACCACAAAAGGCACCAGAATAAATTAATTTAAAAATATTTTTACAGTCATTAGGGACAGAGCAGCTGCCAAAACATCAGCAAGTGCATATTATAAAATCATAGAATGTTAAGGGGTTGGAATGGATCATCTAGTCCCAACCCCCCTTGCCATGGGATTTCCCTGTATTCCTCCCAGGCCACTTGTCCTCCTCTCCACTTCCTGAAAGCTTCTTTTTTAGCTCTGAGTTTGCTCAGCAGCTCCTTATCCATCCACGGAGGCCTCCTGGCATTTTTGCCCGATTTCCTCCTTGTCGGGATGCATCGCTCCCGAGCTTGGAGGGGGTGATCCTTGAGAATTCTGCCAGCGTTCTTGGGCCATGATCAAGGAGTAGCGCCAAACTAATTTGATTTTCTCTGTCGATGGGAGTAATTGGCTTCAGAGACGGCGAGAAACACGCACAAGCGGCACGACACGACCGCACCTCAGCCGGGCGGCGGGAGGCGCAGAAGCCTCACGGGAGCCCCGCTCCCTCGGGGTCTGTGCCCGTGGCATCCGGGAACTAACTCCTGGGACACGCTAAGAGTGCCTGGGAAGGACCGAGGCCGCCCCCATGGAAGCTGCGAAGCCGCCCCAGGCTCCGATTCCGCGGAGGATCGCCCGCCGAAGCGCCGCAACCCCGCCCGGCCGCGGCCCGGCCCCCGCCCCTCCGCAAGATGGCGGCGCCCATTCAGCACGCCGCCTCCTCATTGGCAGCGCTCGAAGGGCTCCCCCAAGAAGCCGCGTTGCGAGTGGACGCCGCTGCACCGTCGCTATGGCAACCGCCCCGCCCTCGCTTCCTATTGGCCAAGCCGCGCGCGCAACCCGGGCAACCGCCCGGCGCGGCGCGGGGTTGTTGTGAAGGGCCGGTTGTAGGCGGGGGGGGTCCCGGTGCCGGTCCCGGTTGCGGTGCCGCTGGGCCCCGCGCCACCAGCGTCCAGGACGATCCCCCACGGCGGCCCAGGAGCGCTCCCGCCCCGTGATGTTCATCAGCGGTGAGGCCTCGCCTCCGCCGCGCCGCCGCTCGGGGGGTTCTCGCCGTGACCGTGTTTGTGTGTGCCCGCAGGGCGGCCGGGGCAGCCCGGTGCACGGCCCCGTAGGACGCGCCAGCGGAGCGGAGCCTCACCGGGAGGAGGAGGGCGCTGCAGCCGTGCCCGCCCCAGGGGCGCCGCTCTGAGCCATGGCCGTGGCCGTCACCACGAAGACGGCGTGGAAGCTGCGTGAGTGCGGGGCGGGGGGTGGTATGAGCCAGCTCATCCCTGCCCTGGGTGTGGGATGAACGTTGCCGACTGGAATTTTTAACTCCTGGAAGCCTCGTTTGAAAACATAGCGGCACGGGAAATAGCGCAGCCTTGTCGCCAAAGGGTCACTCACGGCCTGTATCTTTTTCTGGTTGCTGCTAGCCCAAATGCCCGGCTGGCCCTGCGTGACTCCGATGTGGTACAAGAACAACGGAGGCAGTGAGGGATGGGGCACCTGTCTCGGGGCAGCCCTGGATGTACAGCTGGACTGGGGGATGAGAGGCTGGAGAACAGCCCTGTGGAAAGGGACCTGAGGGTCCTGGTCGATGGCAAGTTGGATATGAGCCACCAGTGTGCCCTGGTAGCCCCAAGGGTTGGATATTTGCCACCAGCGTGTCCTGGGATGCATCAGGCCCAGCATCACCAGCAGGTCAAGGGAGAGGATTGTTCTGCTCTGCTCTGTGCTGGTGCAGCCTCACCTCGAGTCCTGGGGGCAGATTTGGGCATCACAGTATAAAAAGGATGTAAAGCTTTTAGGGAGCATCCAAAGATGGTGAAGGGTCTAGAGGGAAGCTGTACAAGGAGCGGCTGAGGTCTCTTGGCTTGTTCAGCCTGGAGAAGAGGCAGAGGACTGAGGGCAGAGCTCACTGTGGGCTGCAGCTTCTTCACGAGGGGCAGTGGAGGGGCAGCTCCTATCTCTGCTCTCTGTGACCAGTGACAGGACCCGAGGGAACAGTTGGAGCTGTGCCAGAGGATATTAGGAAAAGGTTCTTCACTCATAGGGTGGTTGGGCACTGAACAGGCTCCCCAGGGAAGTCACAGCAGCAGCCCTGGCAGAGCTCAAGGAGCATTTGGACAACACTCTTGGGCACATGGTGGGATTTCTGTCCTGTGCAGGGCCAGGAGTTGGACTCAATGATCCTCGTGAGTGCCTTCTAGCTTAGGGTATTCTGTGGTTCAATGGAAAGCCCCCTTCAGAGTCCAGGTTGTGGCAGGGAATCCCCTCAGTGTCAGAGAGGAACCCCCAAACTTAGCCCATTTGGGGTTGTCCTTCATTGCTGCTCACTGGTTACAGAAGGTTCACTGAGCTCTTCACTACAGGAGGAATGAGTTTGCAGGGCCTGTGCGTCTCTCTTGAAATTGCTTTGCAAGAGACAGTAAGAATCTGCTGCTTTTATGTCCATTCTTTCTCTGAAGGAGCAGTAAACAGTTGCTGACTACCAATTTCTGTCTGCTTCGCTGGTCACTGGTGAGTTATTTCATGGGAGCTTTCGAGGAATGCTTAGAAGCAATGGAATGTGGTCATTTGTTGTAGATCTTTGATGTTTGTTATAGAAATTGGCCAGCAGAAATACAGTATCCTTGACTGGTAACACATGAAGGAGTCTGAGGTAGTTGACTTAGCAATTTTGTATCTTTTTGAGCAGAAAGCCAGTTTACTGTGTTATCTTCCCATGCCTGAAACTCCAGTCGTAGGAAAAGCTGGAAGTCGATCTATCTCCGTTCCCTAAGTGGGCAGAAGTTCTTGATCTTCGTTTTTGTCAGGCTCTGCCCCATCTTAACATCCTACTTAGAGCAAGAAGCATTCTGAGTGTTAGGAGTGTTTCAGCAATGCTAATTAGGAGTTTGGTGTTTCTGGGCTGGTGAGTGATAGCTGATGACAAGAAATGAAACAAAAAAGTTTGTGGGTTTAAGGAGATTTGTGGGGAAGCGGATGAACCTCTCTGGCCAAGGCAGACTCCTGATTATCACCTGGCTTTTGTGAACAAAGGGTTGGATGCTTCCCCAACGCTTATAAAGTTACAATATAATATTAAGAATGAAATCAAGAGGAAGGAAAAAGCAGAGCTGCTGACACACTCATTTCAGCAGCAATACTCTGCAGCTGTCCTTTCAATTTTAACTAGTGAGTTGTCTGTTAATGCTAATTGTACTGTTGGTTGCCTTCTAGTCCATGTTTTAAGAACACTTTGTTTTACCACTGTCATGTGGAAGTTTGGTCTTTCAACACAATAGAAGCATATTTTCAGATTTGCCCTTCGCATGTAGTTTATGGTCTGGTTACCTTTGTAATTTGAAAGGTGTTTCCCCAGCCCAGGTGAAAGCTGGGCCGTTTTTCTTTCAAAAAAGCACTCTGAGAGTTCGAGATCAAAGTACCTGTAATTATTGTTGCAGCTGTCTAATATCCTTTTGGATTAGTGTTGCGTGTAAAATGTTCAAATTGCTCCTCCCATCCAAACCATCTGAATGAAAGCTGAATCAATGCTCCTGAGCCTTTTTGCGGACAAGCTTCATGACTATTAGGCATGCAAATGCATCTCCCAAAAGCCCCTGCCAAGAATTTGAGTGGAGTTAAAAGTCCACCGTGCAAATGAGATGTCTAAGCAAAGATGCTCATTCAGCTCCTCTTTTGCCCCAAATTGGTTTCTTTATGATGATGAGGTTTCCATAGAGTTCTGTTGCTGCAGCATCAGAGCTTCCCCTTATCCCCCATTTTTTTAACAGTTTTGTAGCATTAATGAGATTTGTTCTTTTCTGCCCTTTTGGATAGACATTCACCCTCCTTTGTCACAGTTTCATGCTCTGCAGTGCTCAGTTTTGCCTGTATTAGTGGGTATGTAGCAAAGCCTCTGCCAAAGCTCAGGGAAGGGAGCTCCACCTCTCCCTGCTGCTGAGTCCAACTTTTTTTCTGGGTAGGGTAACAAACTGTACCACTGCTCATCTGCCAGCTCCTCTCAGGTTAGACTGTCTGCTGCTGCTGCTTTCTAGAACAGGATTAGAGAGCCTTCCACTAGGTGACTCTGGCTGCTGTGCATTATTGCAGGTAAGGGACCTTCTGTGCTCAGCGTGCTTCACTTGAGCAAATCTTTAAAAGCTCCTGAGCTGCTGCAAGTGGGAGAAGATGCTTTCTGTAAGCCATGTGAGCACTGGAGTCGTGAAGCTTTGGTCAGCAAATGTCTTAAGTGCAGCAGGCAGAGCTGAAAGAGAATGTTTCAAGCAAGATAATAGTGTGACTTCTTATCTGAACAGTGGGCTGCTGCAGGTTGTCTGTAGAAAACTGTAAAGTTTCTGGAGGAAGAATATTTTTTAGTGGTTTTGGAGCAATGAGAGGAAAATTGCTATACTAGTCTGTGATAACTGTTGGCTTTGTTTTGTGCAGAAGAGATCGTGGCCCACAGCAGCAATGTATCCTCAGTAGTCCTGGGAAAAGGTTCAGGCCGGATGTTGGCCACTGGAGGAGATGACTGTCGGGTCAACATATGGTCAGTTAGCAAGCCCAACTGCATCATGGTAAGAACAAGCCTGTTTTCAGCTTTTTGAGGTTTGGAGGGTGGGGAATGAGAGGAAAAGATTGTTGGGCTGTAGCCTGTGGGACTGGTGAATAGTTTACCAACACAAAGCTGGGTGACCAGATTCTAGCTGAAGATAAGGACAGAACTGGGTGCCTGGTGAGGCCCCTGCTCCAGAGAGATTTGGGATGGCTGGGTGCTTGAGCTGGGCCAGTGCTTGCTCAGATAATGAATACTGTGCTTTATGTGTTACCAGGCTACAGATAATTAAAGGAAGAGTTTTGTATAAGATCACCTAGTTTTATAGTGCAGGCTACAGGGGCCAGTTTTATACCCTGGAGTTTGCAGTCATAGCAGGAGACATCCCCAGCAGGATGCATTCCCACCTGTCCCATGGTCCCTCACTGCCAGCACAAAGGTTGTCACAATAGTTTGCTGTAGGCTGGGGAGGAGGAATGCAGGGCAAGAGTGTTAGCAAGAGTAAGGTTACCCAGCAGCAGTCACTAAAGTGTGCCATAAATGTATTTAACAGATGTCTGTCCTGAATTGTATTTTTTTTCTTGAGTGGGTGTTGTGGAAAACCACCTTTAGCACATGCCCCTTGTAATTTGTTTAATTAACAGCACAGTAATGTTGTGGTATTGAAGGCATTGCTCTAGCCAGTGAGAACCTTGTGAGGGAGAACTCAGGGAAGTAGGATCAAAAAGGCTAAAAGGAGAATGTGTCTACTTTGTTTTTCCATTCTGTGTGTTTTGTCCTCTGAAATTCGTCTTTAGTGTTTATGGTTCCTAATGTTTCCATGCTGGGAAAGAAGGAGAAGTAAAATTGCAACTCAGGTTGAGTTTGAGCTGTGATTCTCACTAAGCAGAGGCAGTTGCCTGTAGAGTATGTAGGGGATTTCAATTGCACATGGAATCCTAAGACAGCCCCAGTAGAACAGGCAGCTTCCAGCTGGCGTTCCCAGCCTCTGTATGTGTGGGAGGCACAGAGCTGGCATAGCTATTTAAAAAGACATATTTGAGGATGGAGGAAAGCAGAGAATATTGCTTGATTGGCAAGCAAAAAGTCTGTAATGGTGGTATTGGCTTTCTGAAGTTAGTTCTAAATATTCTTGTGTTTTACTTAAATACAGGCCTTTTCAAAATAGTGATATAATTTGTAAGCTTTCAGGTGCTCAAGGATGAAAGGAATACATACATGTGAATTACTGCCTTATGCCTCAAGTCAATTGGGACCATGTTATCACTGTGACACTCATTGCTGGCAGCAATGTGTGGCTCCTTCCCTATGTGAAGGCTCTGAAGTAGCCCTGCTTTTGCTCTTGCTTTGATTTTGTAACCAGTTCATGACACTTACATGACCCATTTAGAGAAAACATGGTGCCATTGTGCTTGCACAGCACAGTTTTTATGATGTAAGAATGTGTCAACCTTGTCTGGCCGTCCACACCTAATGTTTAACTGCCTGTGTCTCTGTTGATGCATCCTTTCAAAATTAGTCAGTGTGCTCCAGAAAGTGGGATAACGTGGAAGACGAGTGTGCCGTGCTATGTGCAGTGATGGGCTTTAGGGTGGCTGCTGAGGAGAAAGGACCAGGTCCCAGCTCATGGCTGGAGAGTTACCCCTCGAGGATGAACAATGCCATGGTTCATACAGGGCTGTGTCAGCAGCTGTTGACTGTGACTAATGGTTCTCTCTGCAGAGCTTGACAGGCCACACAACCCCCATTGAGAGCCTACAGGTCAATCCAAATGAGAAGCTCATTGTTGCAGGGTCCCGGTCAGGGTCCATTCGAGTTTGGGACCTGGAAGCTGCCAAAGGTACGTGTCCGTGAGGTTCTGCTTCTGTTAATGCACATTTTTTGGAGAACCCTTATACTTAGTATCTATGCTGACCCAGAAGGTTCCTGACTTAAGAAGGAGCAGGAGCCTGGCATTGCTTTCATCTTCATTTGCAGCCCTCTCAGAGGGCTTTTGTGCCATTCTACTGAGGCTGTAGAGCTGTGTATTCATGCTCAAGTAGAAATTTGAGCATGTACTGGGGACACTGATCTGAGGAACTAATTTCTATGGTTTTGACCTGAGTGTGTTGAAATCTACATTCCAGATCCTTTTCCATGCATGTACAGATAACTAGGCGTATAGAATTTGTATTCAGAGTCTCAGCTTAAAATAAACCTTAATAAAAGGATCCAAAACCAGATTGGAAGTTTTAAGTGTTTTAAGTTCTGCTTAAGTCCAGAATTCTCCCACTCACTAACCTCTTGTTCTCATTCTTAGGTTCTAACTTTTTTTTTTAGCTCAAGCAATTTTTTCCTCTCCTGCTCTTGCATGAAATAGACAAAGACCTAATTTTTAATAAATAGTAAAAGCTATGAACTCAATGAGCTCTGATCCTTTAAAGACCGACTGTTGAGTCATGTTTTATTTATTGCATTTTCCTCAAATCCGAGAGTGAATTTGCAAAGCTGTCATAAATCACTTGAGTGCATTCCAGCAGGAATACCAGAAAATGAGTATTTCTTATAGGTTGCTACTTGCTCACAGAGGGAATGTGCAATGAAAATAGGCTTACACTGGCTGAGCTAAGAAGGCAAACCACAGATGGCGTCAGTAATGAAAAGCACTTCTGTCATTCAGACAGTTAGAATCAGTTCAGTTATGGAATAGTTTGGCATTACCAGTGGAGAGTAGCTGATCTGCCTGAATTTATTAGGAGACCTATGAACCAGTGTCTGTGCAAATGACCACTCCAGCTCTGACTCAAGAGCTAATTTCTGCCAAGGGAATCACCAGATGATGGAGAGGGATTGCCCTTGTTATTATCTGAGCAATTTTTCTTCCTCACAGTTGAGTTCTGCATTCGTCTCTCCTTGCAGAGATATGATCTACCAGTTCTACTGGTCTCTTCTGGTTTCCAGAATTACAAGGGCTGTTACTTGATGACTTCCTGAAACACTGATAGTTTCTTTGTCTCCTGCTTCCTAAGCGACCATTCCTGGTCTTTTGGATGCTTCTTGCAAGGGACAATTGAAGGAGTCCAGGGTGAATATTTGAACCTATGAGATGGTGCCTGGATGGGGTGCAGAGTCCCAGGAAAGGGTCTGTCTAATAGCACTGGAAGGTTAGTGCTGCAGGCAGTCAAATGTCCCTTTCACTTCCTGGCTAAAACTGTTCCTTCCCCAGCCCATTTTTCTGCTGTGTATCAAGTGGAAAGATGCTGCAGCAGCCTGCCAGCTGCCTCATTTTCAGAATGGAGACCTTTGGAGTTCTCTCCAGAGTTTCCATATGTAAGGACAGGACTTTCATTAGGATCACTGAACATGGGCCCTCTGTTGCTGTTTCTTTGCATTGCAAGGGTAAAGTCAGAAGCATTTCCATAAAATAATGTATCTGGAGAAATAAACAATATATATCATGTCTAATGTGTGTTGTATTAGCATGAGATTAATGGTGAGGATAGGATGGCTACACTTCTGAATGCTGTCTGGGGGAAATGAGCTGCTAAATATTTTCTCCCTATTCCTTCTCCCTACTCTGCCTCTCCTTTTCCCAGTTCTTCGTACCTTACCGGGTCACAAAGCGAATATCTGCAGCCTTCATTTCCATCCTTTTGGAAGCTTTGTGGCATCTGGCTCTTTGGATACCAATATTAAGGTAAAACCCAACTTCCACTAGAGATATTCCCCTCTTTACTTTGTTTTGAACAGTGCCAGAAGTGTTGGTAGATGCTGCAAATCGTCATTTCCGTGTGTGGGCAGGTGTGTTTGCGAGTGCTTGTGAAATCCCTGCGTGTGTTTTCACAGCAGTAGCTCATGAGTGTGACTCTTCTGGTGTGGAATGTGGCTCTGAGTAAGGTGCCAGCCAAGACCTGGTGTCAGCAAGCACAGGTGTCCTGGTTGCTGTGGGTTGTGTCAGGCTGGTATTTGGCTGTCAGAATTGAGCTGCTGTAGTGTGAAATACTTTAGAAGAGTGATTCTTGCTCGGGGATTTAGGTTAGAAAACATCCCTGAGGCAAAGAGGGGTTCAGCAGCCCCTTCATTCTGCAGTGTGTTAGCTTGGTGACGGGGAGAGCTCTTGTTCTGGCAGGACCTTTGGGCTCCCTACATATTGCTTCAAACATATAATTTGTTTGCTTTTCTTCCCTGTAGCTCTGGGATGTAAGAAGAAAAGGCTGTATCTTCACATTCAAGGTAAAATGCTGCATTATTTTCAGGCAAAGAGGGGAGAAAGCTTTCTGTTGAGGACTTGTGAGCAAACCTTAAAGTGATTATGTACAAATAACTTCCTAGTTTTCCAGCATGAGAATAAGATCTGCATGATTTGTGAAGTGGCCTTGCTCATTTCAGGGTCACACAGAAGCGGTTCGATGTCTTCGCTTTAGCCCTGATGGGAAGTGGGTGGCCTCTGCTGCTGATGATCACACTGTAAAGGTAATTTATTGTGACACCCTCCTTATGTGCTTGTGGCATGTGGGAATGCTGGGATCTTTTCATCAGGCATTACCAGCACTCACTCATAAATGCCTTTAGTTCATTAGGCAGCTGGCTGAGCCCTGTGGCTTTGCAAGGACCAGTCTGTTTATGGGCATCCTGTCCAGTAGCCCCCAGAAAATTGCTGCATGTGTTGAAATGCACTTACCTAATAGGCATGTTGGCACTGTGAGCATGAAAGTTCAAGTTTTGGTGGTGGTAGAGTTGTGATACCTGAACAGTGGCCTTGGTTCTCTCAGTAAACCTTACAGAATGAATTGTCTACAAGCATGTTGCTTCATCACACCGATTTCTGGCTCTGCTCAGTTAATTCAGTAGGGGTGTGTTATCATACACATTGCACGTGATTACCAACCTCAAAATTACTGCCAGGGCTGAGCAGAGCAAGAGAAGGAGTTCAGAAAAGTATCAACTGAAGCAGTGTTGTCTCAGTGTTGTCTCACGTGGGCTATGAGGGAATGCAGATGAAGGACTGATTTTATTTTTGGTTTCACGTGAAATGAACTGAGCAGTCATTTCACTGGATTTTTAAGTGGAGACTAGAGCACAGAAAGAAGGAATTGCTGAGGGAGTCAGAGCTTTTGGATTTTTGTTTACTTTTGAGATATAGTTTGTGGGGACAGGTGGAACTGCTGTATTTTATCTTAGTCTCTAAATATAAACCAGAAACTTCTGGGGGACAAATTACATGGAAAATTTAAAAGATAACATCAAAACAACCCAAAAATACTGCCTTAAATGACTGGGATAGTACTTTTTCCCTGATCATTGCTTTCTTTGACAGACTTGAGTTTGTTCTTGGAGGAGGGAAGGATTAGAAAGTTGCCAGTACAAGGAAATCCTGAGTGTGTTGGAAATTTCTAACATTAAATCTCTTCAAGTGTCCCTCTGTTCTTTCTTCCTTTCAGCTGTGGGATCTGACTGCTGGGAAGTTAATGTTTGAGTTTACAGGACACACCGGCCCAGTAAATGTTGTTGAATTCCATCCCAATGAATACCTTTTGGCTTCTGGCAGCTCTGACAGGTACATAAGGGGAGGGAGAAAGATGGGAAATGTATGTCTGTTCTCTTTCTTGATGCTCTTCCTTGCAGGAACATGGGAAATAGGAATGTCACACAACTCTAACCAGCAGGACGCCCCATCTGTGCTGGGCAGAACATGAGGATCTTGGCTTCTCATCCAAAATTGATGGCACCTTCTGCCACACTAGGAACCAGTGCGTAGCCTCAAGCATCTCACTAATCCAGCTGACATCCTGTGTGAACAGCAGGCAGCCCTGCTTAGCTAATAGAGTGTTTTCTTAGTTCTGGGTCAGCTCTAAATGCCCATCCATGTCTAGAGGCTCTAAACATCTCTGTCTGGATTCACAGATCTTAGCAAGACTCGCCTGTGTAGGGTCACCATTCGTGCCCAACACTGGAAGTCATTCTAGCTATTAGTGTTTTGTTAAATCCTGGATCCTACAGTGATTTCTAGAGGGATGAGCAGCTTTGTTCTGTTGTGTGTACAGGACTGTTCGGTTCTGGGACTTGGAGAAGTTTCAAGTTGTGAGCTGTATCGAAGAGGAGGCTACTCCTGTCAGGTACATTCAGTTCCTACTCAAGTGTGCTAGGGATTGACTAAAGTGGGGGTGAAGAGAGGATTTCCTCGGAGAGAGGAAACTTACTGGGGAGAAGTTTGGGCTGCTGGAGATGTTGCACAGGCCCACCAGGCTGCCCAGGTGAACACCAGATCAGAAGGTTCGTTGTTACAAACAGAGTGGGAGATGTTCAGTGCAGTCAGGGGCCCACAGGGAATGAGCAAGGTGGGAATGCTGTGCCTGATTCTCCACCCACTTTCCTCCCAGGTGTGTGCTCTTCAACCCAGATGGCTGCTGCTTGTACAGTGGCTTCCAGGATTCGCTGCGTGTGTACGGCTGGGAGCCAGAGCGCTGTTTTGATGTGGTCTTGGTGAACTGGGGAAAAGTAGCTGACTTATCTATCAGCAACAACCAGCTGGTAAGCCACTGCTCCTGAGGCTGAGGGAGGCAACTGGGAGATAAAAGATAAAATCCTCCTGCCTTCTTGCAGGCCTTCTGACCTTTAAGCTTGGATCAGACTGTGAGTGGCCAGGGCTTGCAGTGTGCCCAGCCCTTAGACAAAGGTTGTGGGCTTTTGCTTTCAGCAGCCTTAGCTCCACTTTGGCTTCTGGAGGAAAGAACTGGGGCTTGGTTTGACCAGTATTTAGAAGCTATGCTTGGCAAGAGTTTTATCCAAGCCTTTCACAAATCATTGGCAACTTTAAGTTGAAAAAGCCAAAGCACTGAACTGAGCAATCCTCAAGCATGGTTACTCATGGTCACTCCATCCTGCCTGTTCTCAAAAAGGTTGGTGTGCACCCTGCTCCCCGGTGAATCACCTTGACCTCTTGCCTCTGCAGATAGGAGTTTCCTTTGCACAAAGCACAGTCTCTTCCTTCGTTGTGGATCTCAGCAGAGTCCCAAAGTCAGATTCTGTTCCTCATGGGCTGATCAGGGACGACCAGCCTCTTGTGCCACCTACCCCCACAGGGTCCTCCCTTCGCCGCATCTATGACAGGCCCTCAACGAGCTGCACCAAGCCACAGAGGTAAGGGAGGCTGCTGGCTTGTTGAACTTCGAGGTTCTAAGGAAATGTACCAGGAACTCAGTGCTCTCTGTCTCTCTGACAACATGACTTCCCATGACATCATCTCTTTTTCCACAGCAGAGTAAAGCACAACTCAGAGAGTGAGAGGCACAGTCCTAGCAGTGAAGATGACCGGGATGAGAAGGAATCAAAGGCTGAGATCAAGAACCAGGAGGATTACAAAGAGATCTTCCAGCCCAAGAATGCGATCTGTCAGTACCAGGGTTTATTGTGCTTTTGAGTTGTGTTTGGATTTGAGCTGAAGATGCTAAACTGGTTCAGTAGATCTGAACTGTGGCTCACCATAACAGAGACTTTACCTGTGACTGGAGAATTTAGAAAACTTTATTATTCTTTAATATTCTTTAATATTCTCTTTGGACACTGAACCACAGATCATGTTGGTGAATGGCTGGAAGGTGGTACCTTTACTAGGGTGCAGTGATGTCTGGTTAAAGCCTGGCTCAGAATCCAGAGCTCCCTTGTAAACGTGTTGCCTTCCTGTCCTGATTAGGGTGTTACGGGAATTTTATTAGCTTAAAATTTTGTTTTGTGTAAGGTCAGCAGCCTTCATTAAAGATGAAAGGCAAAAGGTTTTGTTAAAGCAGACATTGATGTTTAGGAGATGTTGTGCAATGCCCTTTCTAAGGAATTCATAGCCATTGTTTTTATTTACTTATATAAGTCAATTTAACAGGAGCTGATTTTTTTCTAGTATCATTTATTGTGACAGTGCATTTTCTCATGTTTCACACCTCTACAGCAGCAATGAACCACAGGGTCAGTTTTGTCCCTCCCATCCATGAAGGCTGAAAGCCTTTGGCTAAACTCAACAATAGTGTCAAGGTCCGAAAGAGATAACTCTGCTTGTTGTATCACTGATTACCCTCATGCGTGGAGTTGTTGGAGACCTCTCAGCTCCAAGGTTGATTTAATCACTAATCTGTAGCCTTGGATGCTCCTTCACTTGTTTATTTTTTTAATTTTATTCTGTAGGCCGAACTCCTCCTCGAAATGAGCCCTTTCCAGCCCCTCCTGAGGATGGTGAGTATGGAAATGACCCCTTGGTGGGAATGGGGTTAATGGCCCTCAGGAGAGGGAGAGCTGCATGTCTGCAGAAACGGCTCCTTGTAGTCTAGCTATACAGAACCTTTGCTCTCAGCCCTTGAGAGGAACACTCAGTGTCTGTTTCCCACTCCTTTCATCTCGGTAGAGCCTGTAGCTGCAAAGGAAGCAGCGAAGCCCAGCCAAGCTGCGGATGTCCAGACCTCGCTGCCAAAGCAGGAGCTTGTATGTACTGTGTGATCTGTGGTGGCTGTTTGTGCTCCCTCTGTGAATGATGTGCGAGTGCTCGAGACTATGATTTCTACTCAGGCTGATTTGTTACTGAGGGGCAGTAAAGTGCAGCTCCAGGCTTTGTCCTGCCAGGTGTCATCCCTGAGCAGTGGAATCAAGGCCAGGCCTCTGACAGGGGATGGGTCTGTTGTTTTTGTTCGCTGTTTGCTCTTGCAGTGGTGTTTCTCCTTGCATCTCAAAATTGGGACACTCAAGAGAACCAAACACCAGGTTTCTGCAAGTGCTTGAATTGAGGCTGTTTTGTTGCCAAAATTGTGAGCAGCTGATGGGCCAGTATCCATTATACTGGCTTCTTTAGAATTCTCTCAGCCTTCAGGCTGGCCACAGCCCATTGCCCTAATTTCAGATCATCATAAGAGTAACAGCACTTGGCACTTCTGCTGGGGCATCACCATGTTCTTTACAAACCTTAATTACATCTTGGTGTGTACCTGAGTGATACTTTATTACCTCTTAAACTATGCTAGCAAACTGGAGACTGCTTCTGCCTTAGGACCCTGCTGTGAGAGGAAAGCAGGTTAGAAATAAAGGTCATCAGAGTAGGGCCAGACTGTTGCTGCTAGAGCTTTCATCCCAATTTCTCCTTCAGCCTGATCCAGTCCAGAGGCCACCGATAGCCTCCTCAACTTCTTCGACCAGAACAGAGCCATCGGTGATTCCTGCAGCCAGGAATGAGCCCATTGGCCTGAAGGCCTCTGACTTTCTACCAGTAAGTGTCTCTGGATGATGGTTTCCAGCTGATGTCTGTGTTGGGTGGCATCAGAAAGGGGGTTCTCTGAGGTGCCCCCACTGTGACTGGCAGCAGGGAGGTGTGAACACAGCAGTGTTGAACCCTGCTCACAAACAACATGTTGCCAAACAGAAAGCAAAGGGTGAGACAGTCACTGAACAACTCCACATACTAGGCAGTGATTCATTTAGAAAACTGGTGTCTGCCATTACATGGACATAATAATTTTACAGGAATCTCTGCCTCTTGCATCTTGGAGGCCTCTTGGTCTCTCTTGGGAAGGGTATTCCCTTGTCCTAGAAAAGGAGAAAGACCAGAGCATCCTGATGATCCCAAACTCTAAATGTGGTTCCAGCATGGCATGGGCAGGAATCAAATTGAGAGTCTAATAAATTGTGTAAGATTTATACTTTGTAATAAAATCTGCTGATTCCAGATTAATGTTTCACATAAAAAATAGGGTTTACGTGAACGAAGTTCTTCATCAAAACATACTGGGTTTGGAAACTTACTTTAAATTCACCTTTTTTTGGAGAGTTTTTCCAAAGCTTCAAATGTGTTTGTGATTGACATAGTAGAAAAAGCAGAAAAGAAGTAACTGAGGTCAGAACAAATTGGGCATTTCCATTCAAAGGCCAGAGAAAGCTCTCACCCTTCTGTGCCATGCTGCTCTGTAATTGGTGTCTGTACTTCCAGGCTGTGAAAAACCAAAGCCAGACCGAGCTTGTGGATGAGGAAGCCATGTCCCAGATCAGGAAGGGCCATGAGACCATGTGTGTGGTGCTCACCAGCCGCCACAAGAATCTGGACACAGTGCGGGCTGTATGGAGCACCAGTGACATCAAGGCAAGGATATGGAGATACCTGAGGCTCCTGAGGGGAGCAGCTGAGCAGCTCTGCTTGTCTGGGGCTGATTCTACCTCACAAAGAACGTGGGGTCTCACAGGTCTTGTCCCCAGGGGTGCACCACAGAGTACCTCTGTGTCCCACCTGAGGCTGAACAGTCACAAAGAAAGGTGGAGAAAACTTTGCCACTGAGAGAGTTCTCTTCCCAAGCCAGCTTCACATTTCCTCTACCTTGTTTTGGAAAAGGAGCGCTTGATACTAATTTGCTTTAGCCCAACCAGTTTGAGCTTTGCAATAGAAGACTTTTTCTTCTCCTTCTCTCTCAGAACTCTCTGGACTCTGCAGTGGCAATCAACGATCTGTCTGTTGTTGTGGACCTCTTGAATATTGTCAACCAAAAAGCGTGAGTCCTGGGTGAGGGCAGCCCCTGGGATAGCCAAGAGCCATCTGGCTGGGAGTTGGGAGCGCTGCCTTGGACCTGCCTTGTGTCCAGTGGGCTGTGGCAGCATGAAATGCATGTACCAGTAGTCACATTTTCAAGCCTGCAGTGCCAGGACCTGCTGGAGTTGTTTGGGGCCAAGGAAAATCAAAGTCTTGGGGCTTCATAAAGTGATTGTGCTGAGAGTCAATGAAATTTGTAAGAACCTGCCACTTTCTCTCACGAGGGGGAGTCAGTGAACTTGCTCAGTGAACTTGAGTGTTGCTGCCTGGGCATTTTGCTATAAAGTGTTATTTGTGTTGACTCAGATTTATAAAGCTTCAGTCTCCAGTCTCAGGATGTGTCCTTTTCTTTTCAGGTCTCTCTGGAAGCTGGATTTGTGTACTATAGTCCTGCCGCAGATAGAAAAACTGCTCCAAAGTAAATATGAAAGGTGAGGCCCCAAGAACATGGTGTGATTGGGGGACAGGGTGCAGATAGTGATAAGGGAGCTCCACTGGGCATTTTGTACCTGAAAGAAAATCCTGAGAAATCACAACAGATACAGTATAATGCTGATACGATGCCTGGAAAATAGCCATGGAGTTGCCAGGTGTGTGTGGGAAAAGATATGGAAAGTATGCATGGGCAGGAAGAGCAGGATAGTGGGATTTGGTGTAGGTGTGTTGGACTGAAGACAGCTCTGGCAGCCAGGAGGGATCACATTAATGCAAAACAAATGGGCTTTGCTCACTGATGGGAGTGAAGCTGTCAGCTTGGGACAAGGGTAATGAAGTCCTGCAACAGCCCCAGAGACTCGTTGTTATGGGGCAAAAAAATTCAGCCTCTTTCTTAAGGTGAAGTTTCTGCTTTTCTTTCTTCTGGGAGAGAGGCTCCTGCCAGAGTCCCTTGGCAGGACATCTTTGCCCTTTAGCAAAGAGGTTCCACTTGGCAGGGTATGTGCCAGGACCTTTGGAACAGGCTTGCTTTGTCAAAGCCTTGGAACCAAGATGTATTGGCTGTTGCTCTTCCCTGGTTACAGGTGGTGGAGGGGGAGTTGTTTGAGGGCTATGTGTGGGGAGGACAGGAAGAAATTAAAAGGGGACCCAATGCTCTGTTTTTCAGTTATGTGCAGACTGGCTGCACATCCCTGAAACTCATTCTCCAGAGATTCCTGCCACTCATCACAGACATCCTTGCTGCACCACCTTCTGTTGGAGTGGACATCAGCAGAGAGGAAAGGTGAGGCACATGCTTCCTCTTGCTCCCTGTTGGAACCAACCTTTCTCTTGGGTGAGCTTTGTCCTCACCGTGGAGGCTCTGGTACTAGACTGGGCTTGCCTTCCCTTTGTCTGCAAACACCAAACCCTCCTGCTCTGAGAAAAAGGCCAAGAGACTGTTTTTCCCTCTGTCACTGTGCATTGAGTCACACCTAAACAAAGTGTTGGGAGTAAAACCACCCTCTGGCTTCACCCTCTGCTTCACATGAGTTGGCAGCCAGGCCCTGGGTTTCCAGTTCATTCACAGGATAGCTCTGCTTTGAGAATTGGCCTTCAGAAAGCAGCACCTCCTTCCTCCCTGGTCTGTACTGCCAAAGGGGAAAGGGGAGTGAAAGAGCCCTTATGTGAATGCCATTCCCCTGTCTCATCAGGACATGGGCTGAATGCCTGGTGTTTGTCTGCAGAGCTCTGCTCAGATTTCAGCTTTTTCCAGGCCATTTGTGGGGCTTTCCTCTCCTGCTTGAATTGCCTTTCTGGCACTGCAGGAACAGGCACTTCTCTTAGGCAGCTGAGGTTTTATGCTGTGTCTGCTGTTGTTTTTTTGCAGGCTCCACAAATGCAAGCTGTGCTACAAGCAACTGAAAAACATCAGCAACGTTGTCAAGAACAAGTCTGGGCTCAGTGGCCGCCATGGAAGTGCCTTTCGGGAACTGCTTCTCCTCATGGCTGTCCTGGAGTAACAGCCACCACTTCCTCACGTGCAAATACAGGTGGCCAAGCTTCCCTCTGCTCGTGGTCTGGCTGGATTTCAGGTCTCTCCATGTGTCCATCTTTTCCCCCTGCCCCCCCTCCAGAATGGTAGGGAAGTGGAATCTGGCTGGCTGGTCGCCCACCCAGCCCCGGTGCCTTACGGGCTGGATGGAGGACCTGAATGGAGAGACGTGTGCTGTGTGAGGGGCCCTGGCGGCTTGAGGGCCCCGCAAAGACCTGTAGGGAAGCTGCTTCATTTCAGCTCTTCATCTCAGCATCAAGCTCTGGGCTGCTCTGTGTGCTGGCCTTTCCATGGCAGGATGGCTCCGAGCCTGCTGTCGCCCCTCCTTCCCGCCTGTGCTGTCCGTTCTTGTCGCTTGGCCCTGTGGGCCGGGGCTGGCTGGCCCCACTGTTGCTGTGCAGCGTGCTGAGGACTGCAGAGGCCGCCCCACAAACGCCTGCTGTGGGGTGGAGTGCCCTTTCCATACAGAAGGAACATCAGCTGCCGTGAGGGATCGGCTCCTTTGGCTTCATCCAACACGGGCAAGGACACCGTGCCGCCGCGCTGGTGCAGTCTCAAGGACCTGAACCAAGAGGAAGCTGTCTCTTGGCTTCTCAAACATCCCTGCTGGCACCCAGGGATGCAGGAGATTAATATCTTCAGACTGTGCTGCAATCTGAGGTCTTCCTGGACCTGTGAGAATATGTGACTTAAGCAGGACTTGTCGTATGTGTTTGCCTTTGGGGGTGAGGATTTGGGAGGGTGGAGAAACAGAGGGACATGGACTGATTAATGTCTTTCTACATCCACTGGACCACTCTTAGAGGTTCATTTTTTGTTTTTTTCCCCCCAATAAATGTCTGTCAGAACCTTTCTGTCCCTCTTTCTTCTTTCCTCTGGGGAAAGAGGTTCCTGTTGGTGCTTCCCTGCTCTTCCCAGCCTGTCTCCCATTTTATACACTGGAGCCTGTTCTCCAGGAATCTGTAACTTAAATGAATTTTATTAAAATATTTGTAATTTTTTTTTTTTAAGTCGTGTTAAATGCCTGAATCTCTTGAAGTCTTGTTTAACATGGCACAGCTCCTGCCTGAGAGCACCCAGGAAAAGCAGGGCTCTGTTCCCTGCGTGTCCCAGGGGAAAGCTGACCATTCTTGCCCTTCCTGCTGGGAGGCTGCGGTGAGCAACGGGAGAGCCAGCACTTGCCGGGTGGCTTGCGGAAATCCCGGGGGTGGTTTCACTCTGCTGGGTTGTTCCCAGCCCAAGGAGCAGTGTCATCATTTGGGGCTTGTCCTTCTCCCTGGCCCCAAGCAGATCTCCCTCCCTGCTGAGCTTCCAGCAGATCTCAGCTGGGAGAAGCACGAGGTGGAGCAGGATGTGGCAGCATTGGGGCTGACTTAGGGTTTAACCGCTCACTCTCCTGCTAATCGTGGGAGCCCAATGGCTGCAATCAGGGGGGGTCTGCACAGCCAGGCAGGCCCGGGGGCAAGGGAAGGGATGCAACGGGCTTTTCCAGCCCTAGGGGAGATGCTGGGAGTGAGGGAAGGAGCACCCACCCCATGCCAAGCAGGGTTCAAGAACAGCAGCAGAGGACGACTGGCTTTAACAGTTTATTTAAAATAAGTTTTGTTACAAAACAGGATAATTTTTAATTATTAAAATACATAGAAACATTTAATCATACAAAAGGCTAAATTTATTTTTCCCTTTTTTGTTTTTAAATAGAATATGCTGTGGAAGTGTGAGAGGAGAGGGCCGTGGTGGAAGGAGCCATCAGTGCATCCAGCAGGTATTTGCAGCAGGAGGAAACGTACCCACAGGTGGGTGCTCAGGACCACGGGCAGTGCCATCCCCTTCCCATGCCCCTGCTAGCTGCCATCCCCAGACATAAGCCAACAGGCTTTTGGGCTGGAGGTTTGGGGTACTTTTGCTTGTTTTCCATTAGTTTTCCGTTCCAAGTCCATGTAAACAGGCATAAATATTTCAAACACTTTCATCTCGACCACACTGTGATCTCTCTTGACAAGACAACTGGTAAATAACTTTACAATAGCTTCATTCGAGACTGCGAAATCCCCCTGGTGCCGTGTAACACAGGCGGCCCGCGACCGCTCCGGGTCTGTGCCGGGGCCTGGCAGCACTGGCACCACGAGGAACGGCAGCTCGGCTCATGCACGGCACCAGGGGCCTTCATGCAACAACAGGGCTTGAGAAACCGACGGGGGAAGGAGCTGCTGGAATTTTTTTCTGACTTACCATGGAGGAAATGCTGCTCTGAAAGACAACGGGCAGTTGCCTGGGTGCAGTCGTGGGGGAGCCATAGCCAGGCTGGCCCTGTGGGGGTAGCAGAGGCATAGCCAGGGGCTAGCCTGGCTCCAAGCACACCCTCCAGCTCCAAGAACCCCCTCCAACCCAGTTTCATTGTAAAAACAAAGCTGGAGAGATGGAGGGAGCACCCAGCAGCTCCCCGCTCTGGCTAAAATCAACTGTCACATAGCTGAGCATCTGAGGGGGCAGATTCCTGCCCAGCACCACTGTCCCCCACCCTGAGAGGGGGATCTGGCTGCTAGGAGACCCTGGTCCTGTACTGCTCATTGTGAGAGGTGCCATCACCCTCAGGTCACAGGTCCTGGTGACCAAGGGAACAGCACTGAAGCCTTCATTTCTTCCAGCAGCCACCTCTGTGTCGCCGTGAGGGGCTGGGTCCTGGAGAGGGTTTGGTGCCCGAGCTGGGAGCTGGCACTTATCACAGTGGGACCGACCTCAGCTTCCCTGGGAAGAGACACGTGGGTCACAGTAGGCAGGGACACAGCCACCAGTGCCCCAGCCCCGTCTGGCAGCATTGTAGCAAGAGCTGGTACCACAAGCATCCCCAGGAGCATCCCTGCACAGCCCAGCAGCCCTGCCCTGCCTGGGAAGCGGGTGAAGCAGAGCCCTCCACCAGCGCCCGCCGCAGGCACTCACCTGGCAGCCACGGCTGCCCCTAAGTCAGGCTGAAATCAAAGGGGAGAGAAGTTCAGCCTGGTGGCATTGTCCTCCCCACACCCCCTGAGCCGCCAGCAGCAGCTTTGCACCAGGGTGCTCTTGGGGAAGTGCTGACCATGGCTAATTAGCAATTAGTTAATGAGCTGATTACGAATCTGCTCACTCCCTCATGCAGGCTTTGCCACGGGCTTGTGGTGGGAACCTCCTTGGATGGAGGGACCCCATATGGGCTCCCAAGGTGCCCCACCACCCACCTGAAGTGTGGAGCTTCCTGCGGATGGAGGCGGAGCGACTGGAGAGCTGCCCTGGGCTGTGGGATGTGTGGCCCCGGCCAGGTGTTGCTGCAGAACCCGGTGAGTCACCCTGGGAGGAGATGGGACACAGACCCAGGGTCAGTCCATGCCAGTCCTCAAAGGGAAGGAATGGGGATGGGCTCATGGGCAGATTGTGCCCGCCTGGGTAGTGGTATCCAAATGTGCTCTGGGGGTACTATGGGCTACTGCAAAACATGGCTTGGAACAGCCAAAGTAGCAGCATCAGCTGGACACCTCTGCTTGGGAACAACCCACATCCCACCAGGTGATGGTCCCCAGCAAAGGTGGCTCCAGGGGAACATCCAAAAGCCCTGGGGAACATGTGTGGGGGCGAAACAAGGGGACCCCTGGAGTGAGGGGGAAGAGGAAAGGCACCAGCAGCTCCTTGGTTACCTCCAGCTGCTCCTGGCTGGGCCAGGAGGCCAGCTCAGCCTTGCGGGAGACAGGACCCAGCTCCACGGAGCGAACTCTCTCGGCAAACTTCAGGGAGCACAGCGTCTCGCTGGTGTTTTTCTCGGCAGGGGAGACCTGCAGGCAGGGAGGAGCAGGCAGAAAAGTCACCCTGGCAGCTGCCTGCGCACCCCGGGGCCCTCCCCCGGCAAACCTGCCGATGGTGGCCGGTGAGATGCTATTATTAACCTGCCCCTCCCGGGATGGCTCTGTCCATCCGTGTCTGGGCCAGCTGGATCCCCTGTCACCAACCGCCACAGCGGGAGGGACAGCCGGGAATAGCTGTGGCAGGTGGCAGGGGCCTGGGCAGCCCCTGTGGGGGCTCGCTGTGGGCACAGGCAGCCGGGGTTGGGGGGCCACAGGACAGGGGTGGAGGAGCTGCCAGAACTCAAAATCCTCCCAGCAAAAGAGGGGATGTGGAGATGACAATATGCAAGGAGATCGTGCCCACAGGGCAGGATCATGGATCTCCAAGTTCATTCCCATCCCTCGGCCTCTGGGGTGCAGAGACGGGGACAGAGCTGCCTCTGGCGCTGCAGCTGCAGACCAGATGTCCCCATGGGCAAGCCCTGTCCCCTGGTTCCAGCCCAGCTCCTGCCTCCAGCAACCCTCCCACCTGCCCCAGCACTGGAGCAAGAAGGGACCAAACTCATCCCAAAACCCACACTGACTGGCCGTGGGAATGCTGACAGGCACTGGGTGCCCAGCCCCTACCTGCACCATCATGAGGGTCTTGCTGTCGCCGCTGAGCGAGTCCTGCAGCAGGTAGGTCAGCTTGGAGTTGCGGAAGGGCACGTGGCCCTGCCGGGAGCGCAGGGCGTAAATGACGTCGCCCAGTGCCGAGAGGGACTTGTTGATGTGCTGCGCCTCGCGGAGCCGGCTGCCCTCCGCGCCCGACCGCCCGACCCGCTCCGAGCCCGCCAGGTCCACCAGGTTCAGCTTCCCTGAGGACACAGCCAAACCCCCCGGGCTGGCATCAGTGCCCGGCCCCACACACCCCTGGGATGCTGCGGCCCAGGCGCCCTGGGGAGGGGTTTGCCCCGTGGCACCCACCTGTGGTGCGGAGCCCCGTGCTGCGGTCGAGGCCACGGACGGTGATGATGAGGAGCGCGTGAGAGCGAGAGCTGTGCTCGTTCAGGTTGGTGCACTCTGTCACCCGTTTGACGTGGCCAAAATCAAAGACCTGGGGGAGTCCAGGGAGTTGGGGGGTGAGGCCAGTTTGGCCCAGTCCCATGACAAACCCCCTGTGATCCAGGGGCACCTGGAGATGTAACCTGAGCAATAGCACCCCCAAGGGGGTGCCTGGTCCATCAGGGTGATGACCGCTGTCAGATCTCAGCCTGGGTGATGCACCAAAGGCAGGGGGTGACAGGCAGGGCACTGTGGTGACAGCCGCATCCCACTAATCCCTCAGGAACTCTGGGCCCCACGCTTTTATTTTTAACCCCCTGTGGCTCACCCCATGGGACAGTGACCTTCTCATCACATCCAGAGACCTATTTTGGTCTCTGTTGCTCCCCAGGGCTTCAGAAATGCTCCCGAATCCAGGGGTCACAGACCAGAAACCCCTCCCCGGGTTCGCTGCACCCCTGGTTCCACCCTCCTGTACCCACCCCCCCCATCTCCCCGCACCTTGTTGATGTCCTCCACGCTCTGCACCCTGAACTCGGTGAGCCCGGGCACATAGAGCTGCCCGCTGCCATCGGGGCACAGCTTGATCTCCAGCTTCTCCTGTGGCTCCTTCCCCAGCAAGTCCCTGGGCAAAGGGGCACCCGTTACCATCCCTATCCCAGGGGGGTGCTGGCATCCCTTCCGCGGCTCAGGGCTGTGTGCCAACACTGCCAGAGCAGCCTTCTCCTCCTGGGAAAGCTGCACAACCTATTTATAGACCTCAGCTCTCTTGGCTCTCATGTGCCTGCTCTCACCCAACTCTGTTCCCCATTATTCTAATGGATGTGCTCCTAGGATCCTCCTAGCCCCTCCTGCCTGAGGCTGGACAAGGGAGGAAAATATTTCTCACGTTCCCAGCTCCCATTTACAAAGTCCTAAATATAGCATCTGTGGGCAAGGGTGGAGAGGGGGATGCCCCATCCGCTGCATCAGGGCCAGGGAGTGGGAGTGATGGCAGGGCTGGGAGCCTGTGTAAGTCTTGGAGCTTGTGGGAAGGGCGGTGTGCACCAAAATAAATTAAAAATAAATCCTTGCATGGCCAAACACATCACCTAAGGCCCTGGCACAAGCTGTGAGGCCAGGGCAGGGCGGGTGGGAGGGGGGGGGAAGAGCAGCATGGGGTGACACCCAAAAAGCTTCTCCGCCCTCCCCGTACCTGAGCGACTCGTTGTAGATCTCGGCGGCGCTGACGGTGATGGTGTAATCCCAGTCGGCTGCTTTGCCCCGCACCTCGGAGAAGAGGAGCTGCAGGGCCCGCTGGTTGATCCCTGGATTTGCTGCCGTTCCCTGATGGATTGGAGTGAGAAATGGGGGGAAAAACACCCTCTTGCCTTTTGCTCTGTATTTTTTTCTGAGCAGAAACAAAGCCCAGGGGGTTGTTGTGGAGCAGCAGTCACCATCACTGGTGCACGACGGGTCTGAGCTGGCCACCAGCATGCTTAGTGGAGGGTGCTGAGACTGGGCACCATGGGGTGGGAAGCTGAGGAAGAAGATGGAAGAAAAGCCAGGCAAACTCACCTCCATTGTGTAGGT
The DNA here is from genome assembly GCF_001715985.3 of Manacus vitellinus. Classification (NCBI taxonomy): domain Eukaryota; kingdom Metazoa; phylum Chordata; class Aves; order Passeriformes; family Pipridae; genus Manacus; species Manacus vitellinus. The sequence goes on from NW_021938838.1 coordinate 2,998,400, forward strand.
TTTTCCTGCCCCTGTCTGCCCATAGGCGAAGATGCAAACGTTGTAGCCATCAATGCAGGAGGTGACCAGGGCTTGAACCTCCTGAAACACCTGGGGGAGGCAGGGGAGGGTCAGGGGAAGGTGGCTGTGTCCTCCCCTCACACCAACAGTGTGGACAGCAGCACCCACCTCCTCCTGGGATGCTTGTGGGGGGAAGACTTTATCCAGCTCGAAGGACACCTGCTTCCCCTTGTGCAGGAGGTGCAGGACAGCATCATCATCGGTGTCAAAAGTCACTGCATTGGCCGCCTCCGGGCCCTCACCATCCTCCTTTGTGATGGGGCGGACTCTCCCGAAAACACGGATGTTTCCTGGGATGAGAGATGCAGGGATGGTGTCAGGCCCAGCGCATCCTGCTGCCACCCCCAGTAACCATCAAACACTGGGCAGGCTGAACGCTGCAGCCTGCTGCAGACTGAAGCATCCCGCTGTCAACCCGAGCACCTTATGGGAATGCTCCCCTGTCCATCCTGCCCCCCCTCAGGGGCACGCTCTCCCACGACGGGACCTGCCCCACTCCCCGCACACCTTTCAGCCGCACCAGCTCGTTGTGACACTTCTTGCGGAGCTGCAGCTCCCGCCGGTACTTGCGCAGCAGTTCCCGGTTGGTGCTGTGCACCTCCTCGATGGCCTGGCTGATCTGCAGGGGTGGAGACCAGCGGCTCAGCAAGCCCCCAGCATCTCCACTCAGCGTAGAGGGGAGATGGGGTGGTGGATCCAGGGGGACTCACCTCGGCCCTGGCGCTGCGCAGGGTCTCCTGGAGGAGCAGGGGGAAGTCGCGGACCTGACGCTTCAGGCTGTTGTAGTCGTGGGTGAGGGTGCGCAGAGCTGGCTGCAGTGTCAGCAGGTTGGTCCGGACACCTGCAGGCATGAGGCAGGGTGAGGGGCAGGTGACGACACCCCAGCACTGATCAGGTAACCCCACAAGCCCCCTGCACCTTCCTCACCTGCCAGGTTCTCGTGCACTGCCTTCATCTCCACCTGGGCACGGGAAAATGCCTCTTCAATGGCACGATTCTTCTCCTCCTCCATCGCCTGCATCTCCTCCAGCATCTGCCCATGGGCTCGCTCCAGCTCAGCCTCGTACATCACAATCTGGGAGAGGAGCAAAGGAGGGTGACACTGATCTGGTGCCCACCCTCTGCCACACCATATCACCTGGCGAGCACCAGGCAGGCAGGGAACACCAGGTGAGTTCTGATTTACACCTGTCACACCCAGACCTGAGCTCGGAGCTGAGCCTCTGTCTTCTGGGAGTTTTGCAGCTGCTGTTCCATCTCCTTCAGCACCTGCCTCTGCATCCCCACCTGCTCCTGCAGGTACTGGTTTCGGGACTGGGTCTCGCACAGGGCTTGTTTTGCCTTGGCTGACTCCACCTCCACCGTCTTGATGATATACTGGGGGAAAAAGCACACAGAGATGTACTGGGGAAACAGCACTCGAGGGGCCTGGAATGGAACTGTTGTTTGCCCAGGGGGAGATAATTTAGGAAATCATGGTGTTGTGCTGATGCGCTCAGGGCAGAGAGATAGGTGGCACTTGCAGGGCAGCCACTGGGCACTGCGAAGCACCCAGCCCAGCCAGGAGAGATGAAGAGCTCCGTGGTGCTCACCTTTATCTGCTGGGGCTGGGATTTGAGGCTGGCGATGGTCTCCTGGCTGTCCCGCAGCCGCCGGCTGAGCCGCTCCTCCTCCTCGGCTCTCTCGGCCAGGGAGTCCTTGAGCCGCAGCTCCACCTCGGCCAAGCGGTTCGTCTTCTGCTGCACCTCCAGGTCCAGCTCCACCAGCTTGGCCCGCGTCTCCTCTGCCTCCCGCTGCAGCTGGGACAGTTGCTCCTGCAGCCCAGCGTTCTCCTGACCCCAGAACATGGCAGACAAGGCTGTGTCACCCACGGGTGCCTGTCACTCTGCCACCACCGCCACTGCCACCAGCAACTCACCTGGAGGTGGTGGCAGTCCCGGCACGGTGCCTGCTGCTGCTGCTGCTGCCGCAGCAGCTCCCGCAGTTCCCCCTCACACGCCTTCATCTCCTGCCGCAGGCGCTCGTTCTCGGCCGCCAGCAGGTCCCGGTGCTTCTCTGCATCCGTGCCACCCTGCCAGGATGGAAGAGCAGATGGAACCTTGATGCACCCCTTGAGCCCAGCCTGCTGCTGCCCTGGGGAGCCTCTGCCTGCTGCACTAGCGAGTCACCAGCCTGCAGCCTCAGGGAACCCCCAACCTGCCATGCTCAGGGAGCCACAGTCTCCTGCCACTTTGGAGCCCTGACTCTGCTGCACCCCAGGGAGCCCCCAGCCTGCTCCATCAGGGGAGACCCAGCCTGCCATGTCAGAGAGCCCCCACTGAGCCCAGGCAGCCCCAAGCCCCAAAGGGACTTTCAGTTCCCACCGCAGGGCGACAGCACCAAGGGAGCTTTGCCTGTTGTGTCCCACGGACACTGGCACAACGTTGCATTGGACAGAAAATCCCACAAACTTTTGTCCCTCAGTGTCTCAAGGCCCAGAGGGTCCAAACTGTGACCCTGGGGAGGTTTAGTCCACCTTTGTCCACCCCATGTGCCCTCTTCCTCCTCAGGAACCAGAGCTCCAGTGTCCCTGCAGGCAAAGGTGGCTCAGCCCGATCCCAGTGGCAGCTCACCAGCTCCGAGCGCAGCCGGCCGATCTCCTGCGCCTGCTCTAGGACCTTCGCCTTCAGAGTTTCAACCTGTCAACACAGACCAGGTTAACCAGGAAGCACCTCAGCAGCTTTTGGAGGAGACCCTGTGGTGCCACCCCAGCCACCAACATCCAGTCTGTCTCACATTTTTGTTATGCCTTAATTTTCCACCTGGCTCTGAGCGCCTGATTCACACGACCTGATTTAAACAAGCGTTAATGAAAGCCTTGCTTTGACCTTGTTCAACCATGGGTATAATTTGTCCATGCTGAGCATTAGCAGAAACCATCATTAAAAAAAAAAGGCATCATCTTTGGAGAAGAGAGAAAACAAACCTATCCATAACAGTGTTTGAAGAGCCAGAAGTGCCTTGTCCTGCCCTCACAACATAGCTTCGTTTTGCCTTCTCTGTTTTTCCTTCTAGGAAAGTTATCTTGGGACAAAGAGGGAGCAGCAGCTCTTCAAGAAGGTCATGTGTCTGAGTCTGACAGGAGGATGCTCCCCAGCCACCCCTATCTGGGCATCTGCCCATCTTATGGGACCAGGCTGCCCTCCCAGCAAAACCAGGTGGATTTTAGAAATCCTCAACTTTTTTTTTGTGCAGGGATCAGTCAGGCCCTCCCAAAATCTGCAGTTATTTGAACAAACAGCAGCAGCGAGTGTTTGGTGAAGCCAGCAGTCTCATGGACTGTGTTTTAATGGGGTTTGCTCACCTGCTCTGTCCCATGTCCCTGTGCCATAAACCTGCTGGGTGAGCATCACTACTGCCCCGGAGCTTACCCCAGAGGGAACTGGACCTGGCTGCATGCTTCACCACCATCCCCCAGCTCCCAACCCAGCTCCCCATTTCCCTGCTCCTGAAAGCCGCCAAACTCCTCACTGGGACGCGCCTGGGTATTGCCCCATTCCAATAACCAGCTTTTTCTCTAAGCAACCGGCCCTCTGTGGACCATAATTTACGAACTGTTGATTAATAACCAATGCAGATGTGCTGACACGGGGCTATAATTAATCTGGTAAGTTATTAAGCCGCGCCCTTGCACAGATGGCAGCACAACGGGCAGCAGCTCCGTGTGCCCCGTGCTCGGTGGGGCACGGCCTGGAATTCCACAGCCACGGGTGGGGGAATGCGGCTGCTCCCTGACGGCATCGGGATCCCCCCCTCCACAGGGGGGCTGAGCATTTGAGTGGGAAAACCCCATTTCCATATTCACCGAGGGAGACTATTAAGGTATTTTTGTAAGTATTTTTAAGAGAGGGGAGGTACTGGGAAGACAGAGTCACGACTTGTTCCGGGGAATCCGCCAGCCCAGCCAGTCGGCACACACGCCGGAGCCTGCCCACCATTCCCTGTGCCAGCGGTGCCCAAAAATGCCAAAGCACCTCCACCCCCTACCTGCTCGGGCATCTCTGGCTGCATCCTGCTCTCTGGAGGTGACAGGGCCTCCTTGGCAGCCGGATCTGGCTCAAGCCGTGGCCCGGCCATCCCCAAGCTTTGGAGGTTTGGGCCAGCACTTCACTCCGGCCGGTGTCGGCTGCGCTTGCTGCTGAACTGGCCGGCGCGGGGCCGGCTCCTGCCGCGCTCACGCCTGTGTCATGCAGAGCATGCCAACCAAATGCAGGACAATTACCTCCGCCTTTTTGACACCCGTGGAACAAGCAGAACCTGACTGCAACAGCTTCCACAACAGCCACATGCAAATCCCTCTGCGAGCAGCCAGAATTTCCATCTCCCTGGGACAACCCAGGTCCTTGTGCTGGGAATGCGCCTGCATCAGCGCAGGAGATGGTTTTTGGAGGAGGTCTGGTTGTGGTGGCCAAAACCCGTCCCTTCTTCAAACAACTCTGTGCCTTCACATTCACTTTCCACCTCCTGACTCTTGAAAGTCACTAAAATTGAACTGCTGGGTTGGTCTAACGAGCTGATCCTGTGGCAGCCGTCCTGTGCTGGGCAGAGGGATGATGCTGCAGGGCTGCATCCTGACGCCCAAAGCCCTCTCAGCCACGTCATGTCCACGGAGCCACACACCTTTGTCAGCACTACTGTGGTGTCACTCAGGGGACTGCAAGCATCCCAAGGGAGGCACAGCCAAAACCAGGGCTCAGGAACACCCAGCTCCCACATCATCCCTACATGCTGCAGCAAAGGAGATGCTCTATGATGGAGGTCCTACACTCTTTCCAAGTGCAACCCTCACTAACTGCACACCACAGCACTGCAGCCAAGCCACAGCCTGAGGCTGGAGGCCCTGACAGACCCCCTTGTGCTGCTCTGTCCCCACCGTACCTGGCCTTGCAGCTGCAGAGAGAGGGAGAGCTCATCGTTCTCCTGGGCAGCGAGCTTCTCCTGCAGCCCCAGCAGCTCCTCCTGCAGCTGCAGCTTCTCCTTCTGCAGGTGTGCCATGGAGGCCATCACCTTCTGGATCACTGGGAAGGGTCGGGCTGCTGGTAGGCTGGCACGTTTCCCACTGCAGATCCTCCCTCCTGCAGGGTGAGCAAAGATGGAGCCGGTCAGGATCTGGCCACCTCACTGGGGAGCAAAATGCCAGCCCTGGGGAGAGTCCCCAGGGGCTGAGGTGGAGATGAGAACACAGGAAGTGGCACTCGCACAAGTCCCACAGAGAACAGTGACATATTGGGAGGCACATCCCGAGTGCCACGGTGCTGACCCACAGCAGGCTGGGCTAACAGTGGGGTCTGGCCAGCTGAGCCCCAGGGCAGGGTAGGAGCCAAAGTGATGTGCCAATGCCAGCAGAGCATCCCAGGCCGCAGCACAGAGCACCTGCCCACACCACTGCACGGTGACCCAGCCCTATCACACGCCGAGATGCTGCCGCCTCGCTCTGATAACAACCGCCCTCACCACGGCGCTGATTCACCCCGGCATCCTTTCTTCTGAATGAGCAGGTGCCGGTGGAAAACCCGTGTGATCATGTCATTAAAGCTGCGTCACTACACACAAACATAATGGAAGCTGAAGGAAAATTATACGGGTACTCTGAATGGCCGTATTGCCCAATCCTCCCGCGTTTGGCTTTCTAACCTTCCTGGTATTATTTTAAACATCGTTTTCTGCATGTTAATAGAGCCACCAGCGCTGACAGAAGCCGACCTGGCCGTACATCAGAGCCTACCAAATGACCTGGTAGTTCCCAAGAAGCAATGAGCTGGCCTGACTCATTCCCAACGTGGGGATGAAGCACTGTGGCGAGGGAACTGGTGGCCAGGATCCCGGCTGCCCGGCGCCCTTCCCTGCCTGCCACGCATTTCATCCGCTGCCACCAGAAACCTGAGGTTTCAAAAGGCAGGAGCTGATGCTGGGAATCACTGTGCTGCCCGCGGGAGGGTGCTGCCTGCTTCATGGGAAATGTCCTGAATACAAGAAGAAAGAGGTTTTTGTCCGTGAATCAGACTTTCTACCTTTAAATGGAGTTAAGGAGGCAGCAGAACAGGCAAAAAAAATGAAATGCTGGACCAAACCACAGCTTTGCTGCTGACAGCACGCCATGGAACTTATCCAGCAGTGGCTGCAGAAGACATCACTGGGTTCTGTCTTCCTGCCATTGGCTGGATACCCCAAAAGAGCACTGCTAGGAACCAGTTTTATTTTCTTTCTGTGCTGAAAGTTCAGCCCAGCTCAGGCAGGGGACTGTGGTCTTCTCTTTAAAACCAACACAGAAAAAACCCACCCCAAAACTTCCAAAGCTGACAGGAATTCCAGCTCTCGCCCTTTGGGGAGCGTGAAGGGATAAGAAAAAATTACAGGAGGCGGGAGGCTCCTGTGGACACACGGCATGTCTGCACACATCATCCACGCTAATCCTGGGCTGGGACCCAAGCCAGGCTCAGAGCTGCAACACTCAGCTGCGAGTCAAACTGCCAGGCAGGGAAATCCCACACAGATAATGCCTTCCTCCATGCTCCAGCACCTTCTTCCTGTGACAGCATCCATGGGAGAGGAGATGTCACCCTGTGTTGTTACATGTCCCACTGGACAGACACACTGGTGGTGATGAGGGGTCTGAGCGCAGCAGGCATGGCACACCAACCCTCCTGCTTTTCCAAATGTTCTGAAACCCGTTAGGAAAGATGCCTGTTTCCTTGGCTCTGCCCTGTTATCATTGCCACACAGACTCCCTTTCTCCTGCTTCCCTGCCCCTTCCCAGCAGCCCCCCCCCCCAAGAAGCTGCTTTGGGATGCAGCCTGGGACCATGTCAGGAGCAGCTCCTGTCATGCACCCTGACAAGCCTGCACAATCCAATCCTGACAGAGAAAGACAGGAAACCACAGGATTTCCCCACCCCGGTGCGGCCGCGCACACTGCAAGGATTTCCACACACGTTACATTTTCCTTAAGCGGGAGGAAACAGCAGTGGATTCACTGGAGCTCATCTGCTCTGTTCATCCAGTTCAATAATTCATTGGTCCCTGTCACCAGCCATCAGCTGGCTGGTGTTGGATTTCTACTGTGACCTGTCCCCGCCGCGAGGCAGCCGCATGTCTGTGTGCACCCCCAAAGAGGAGAGGTTTGTCTGATACCCACCGGCAGGTAGCAAGTGCCCATCCCATCCCATCCTGATCCATCCCTCCTCCCGAGTGCCCACCACTCCCGGTTGTCCCCTTACCTGCTTTCTCCAGGTTCATGGTGGGGGCTGCCTGCACCGCTGTGGCAGCTGCTGGCTCACAAGGGGGATGCCAGCGGCTCCTCCGTTTCTGGTGTCAGGTCCTGGTGCTGGGTCTCCTCCCGCCGCTTGCACGCCGTATCCCGCAGGGCCTGTGTCCAGGAGAAGAAACAGGTCAGAGAGGAGAGGTGACATGTCAGAGAGGAGAGGTGACACGTCAGAGAGGAGAGGTGACACGCAGCGACTGGGCACACCGTGCTGGACATGGTGCCAGCAGCCAGCAAGCCACTGGGCTGGTCAGGAATGAGCAAGGAGGGCAGAGCAGAGGATAGGACAGTGGGGCTCAGGGAAAACCCTCCCTCTGAGGGAGTTGGGTGTTGGGAAGCTGCCACAATGAACTTATCATGTTGCTTTTAGTTCTCCCCATAAACAACTCCTTCTCTCGCACTGGCCATGCAGTTATACTGAATATTAACTATCTTTCTTTCTATGACCTTAAAAAATGACCCTGACTTGCAGGCAGGGTTGAATGTGAAGCTGCTTGCTGTGAGCTGTGGCTCAGGTAATGCCATGCCCAGTGGGATGGAGTCCAGCTCCGAAAAAATCAGAAGAAACCTGGAAGGAGCTTTTGAAAAGCTGCGATAAAAGGTGATGATCAGCTGAGCTCGTCCTGATCAAAAATGCCTTTTCTTACTTATATCTTATCTCAGAGCCTGTGGCATCGCCCCGCAGACCAGGGAAACCTGTCTCACCCCAGCAGAAGGGCAAATATGCCAGTAATTTGAGAATAATTCGGAAGGAGGTGGTGGCAGCATTCTCCTGGAAAAGCCGCGTGTCTGCGGTGCCTCTGCATCTGAGACTCCAGGAGGGTTTTGCCGAAGGGAATTCATTGAGGCTGGTGTGAGATAAGAAGGTGCTTTTCTTCTTTTCAAAGAAGGGGAATTTGAATTGATTTGCCGGAAACCCAGAATGAACTAGTGGCAGCAACACCAGTACACGGTGTCCCGACACTGTCCCTGGCTGTGGCACCCTTCCACCTCCTCCTCCTCCATCCCACTGGCAAACACCACCTTACGGCACTGCATTTCCTTATCACACTTCTGCCTTCAGCTCTCCTGTTATCATGACCCATAAGTGACCCAGAAAATGTTATTCCAGGCTGTTCCCCAGCAATTTTGATGCCTTGTGACTCCCAGGAGATGCTCTTCCCTCCCTACTCAGGGCAGCAGCTCCGCTTGAGGCACGTGGTGCTGGGGTCCAGACAGAAACTGGCTGCAGTGAGGGGGGGAACCAGACAGCTCCCACTGAGGGATGGCCCAGCTGGGTGCGGGGCATCCTCCCCACCATCCCAAAACTGCCTTCCCCACCCAAGCCACAGCTGGCTCAACGCTCCTCACCTGGAGAGCCTGGCAGAGCCCACGGGGGTTTGCAGCGTCTGGCCAGCTCACACTGAGGATTTTATGGCGAAGCAGAGTAGGCAGCAGAGGAACCCGGGGAGAGGTGCCTGTTCCACTCCCAGCACTGAGCCTGTCCTGCCCGCAGCCTGAGATGGAGCAAAGAGCATCACTGGATCAACCTGAGAGCCCAGGATGGACACAGCTTTTGGCCTAGCTCAGCAAAGCTGCCTCCTCCTCCCTTCCGCCGCCACCGCACCGGTGTGGCAGAGATGGTGCCTGACTTTTATTAAAAATGTTAATTATGTTAATTAGAAAAATTATCCCTTCGGGGGGCGGAGACTGGTTGCCAATGACTAGTAACGAGAATTCAGGGTGTAGCATCCGTCTGGCCTCTGCAGGACCAGATCTGTCCCCCCACCAGGGACACCCCAGCTCTGCCCCTTGCCAAGCTGCTCTGCTTCCTGAGATCCTATCTTGGAAAAGCTGCCAAAGCCAGCTTGCATCACCGAAACCAGACGGACGGACCCTGACGGCGTCACCTCCCTCCACTGCCCCCAAATATTTCCTTTATTTGTCAGGCAGCCAAACCCAAAAGCAGCCAGGGCAGCAGTTCCTGCCCTGCTGAGCCACACAGAAGGAAAACAGCAACTCGAGGAGCCTTCTCCCACGGCTGTGTCCTCCTCTGCTACAGGAAAAGCAGCTGGCAAGGGCTATGTCCCACTGCTTGGGGACCCTGTGCCCTCCCCCACACACCTGCCTGCCACAAGGGCTGCCACCATCACAGGCAGCCAAATCTCTTCTCCAGCAGGCAGGAAAAAAATCAGCAACCCACAAATCAAACCTCAATAATGCAGTTTTTTCTCTAAAATCATCCAGAGGCAGTTTGGCCCGTGGTGGATGCAGTGTCTGGAGGGAGACATGCCCTGATGAAGTTAGTCTATCACTCTGGACTTCTTCCCAGCCTCTAATTATCCATAACATTTCGCACGCGCCGGGAAAATCGCGTGTTTCCAAAGCGTTGGCGAATGCCCCGATAAAAGGTGATGAGTTCCCCATGCCCGGTAGGGGCAGCGGCAGCCGTTGGGCAGAGGAAGCACCAGAAAACCCCGTTTTTGGAGGCTTTGATGCCAATCAGCACTTGGCTGGACTGGCCTGAGTGCCAGCGAAGCCGCAGTGTCCGGAGAAGCGGCTGCCAGTACATCGGGATGGAGAATGCTGAAGCCAACAGCAAAAAAAGCTCAAACGGGGGGGTTCAGCCCCCTGCTTTGCCAAAATCCATTTGGCACCGCTGGAAGGGAGGCGGGAAGGGCTGTTTTCCA